>NC_037541.1:6139986-6141460 GCF_001531365.2 Cynara cardunculus var. scolymus
CGTCCATGATCCGTCTCGTCCTTGGAATAGACGAGTATGTCGTCGATGAATACTATTACTGACTTGTCAAGGAATGGTCGGCATACTCGGTTCATCAGGTCCATGAATATTGCTGGTGCATTCGTCAGTCCGAAAGGCATGACCAAAAATTCGTAGTGTCCGTATCTCGTTCTAAAAGCTGTTTTTGCCACATCGACTTCTTTCACTCGAACCTGGTGATACCCCGAACGGAGGTCAATTTTTGAAAAGCAACTTGCGCCCTGAAGTTGGTTGAATAAGTCGTCAATCCTAGGAAGAGGATACTTGTTTTTCACGGTTGCTTTGTTGAGTTCTCGGTAGTCAATACACATCCTCATGGTGCCGTCTTTCTTCTTTACAAATAAGACCGGAGCTCCCCACGGTGACGAGCTCGGTCTTACAAACCCTTTCTCAAGGAGGTCTTGTAGTTGGGACATCATCTCCTGCATCTCGGATGGCGCCAAGCGGTAAGGAGCCCTGGCAATGGGAGCGGTCCCCGGAATGAGGTCGATCCGGAACTCCACCTGTCGATCAGGCGGTAAGCCGGGTAAATCTTCAGGGAATACATCGGGAAATTCATTGGCGATTCTCACATCCTCAATTTTTCTTTTCTCTGGTTTGGCATCCAACACGTACGCAATGAACGAGGCGCATCCCTTAGCTAAACACTTGCGTGCATTTGCCGTGGATAATAGTACTACATTATCTTTCCTTCCTTCTCCAGTAACTTGAACTGTGCCCCCATCCGGCAATGGAATTCGGATCAACTTTTTAGAGCATAAGATTTCTGCTTGGTTTTCTACTAGCCAGTCCATTCCAATTATAACATCGAATCYGCCCATARCCATGGGTATGAGGTCCACTCGAAATTCCTTTCCCCCGATCCCCAACACGCAACCTCTAACAATCTCGCGCACCAAAATCTGACTACCATTGGCTATCTCTATGATTAGCGCATCTTTTAGTGTACTAGGTGACGTAAGCAAATGTTGACAGAAAGTAGTGGACACAAAGGAACATGAAGCACCCGAATCAAAAAGTAAGCGAGCAGGTACGGAGTTAACAAGGAACGTACCCGACACCACATCTGTCGATGCTTTGGCTTCCTCGGCCGTCATCTGAAAGGCTCGGCCGGCCGCTCTTGGAATAAACTCCTTTCTTCCCTGGCTTCCCCCAATCTTTGTCTTCGGACAGACACTCATGATGTGACCCGGTTCTCCGCAACTAAAACAGATGGGTCCTTTGATAGGACACTCATTTTGCGAGTGGCCGGGCTTTCCACATTTATGACATTTCGCAGGAGTGGGGTTGATGGTACATGGACCGTGGTGCTTAGTACGACATTTGGGACACCACTTTGCTTCTTGTCTAGGGTAAACTCCCCGATTGCTGCTACCGGAATAATTCGGTCTCTTGGGAGGTGCATGATGCCCTTCCCACTTTCTTTTCTCACCAC
>NC_037541.1:6142135-6144579 GCF_001531365.2 Cynara cardunculus var. scolymus
AATTCGGGCGGTTTGCAACTCAGAAATGTTTTGTAGGAGCAACCTTTATTCACCTGCCTCGCCTCAATCGTTGCTAACTCTTGAGTTGGGATTTCGTTTCCGGTACCCCCAGATCCTACTATAGTTACGTTCTCGGCAACTGCTTCATTTTTACGATTGTTGGCATCTCTATCCTCCAGCAGTTTCATAAAGAACTCTTGTTGATGGGTCATGGCTCTGTTCATGGCGTTCATCATTGTACCCAACATTCTTGATTCCGGGGTTTCTTCTTCCATAACTGTATTAGAGGTGGTACGGTCGACTTGAGGAACGTGATCATCTCCACCACCCAAGGTGTTTTGTCTAGGAGGAAACCTTAAGACGGTGGCTCGTGGCGGTTGATCTGCTGTGGACTCGGTCACTGCATGACCTTCCGGAGAGGTATCCCGCCTACTTCGAGTATTTACCATTACAGACTGTTGTACAAGAGGGTGAAAAGAGTTAGGATAGGACGAACACGGAATCTAACATATTACACACTGATACATTCAAAAATTATGTAATGACAGTAAGTTCAAGCATGCTTGTGTAACAACTTACTCAAAATAACATTAGCTAAGTGAAATTTTGAATAGGTTATACATAAGAATTCTTACCACTATTGTCACAATTCATGAATGGATACTTTGATTACTCTAATGCTCTCTTATCTTAAAGGTCTCTACCCAATCCTCACCCATTGTATTTACGATCTCAGCTTAAGTCTAGGCGTCATGATCCCTTACCTAGTTCACTTAAACTAATGGCTCTGATACCAACTTGTAACGCCCATATCACTTACAAGAAGCAAAAATAAATAGCTAAAACAAAAGAAATAAATTCACGCAAAAAAAATAAAAATTCCGGAACGTGAATTCTTGAAATTTACATTTTAGACAAAAGGCAATAGTAAGGCGTTTACAAACGATTATCGAGACGATAAATAACAACCTACTAATCTAGAATTTTCTACAACTAGATTATAGACGGGTGTTTCTATCAATCTCCAAAAATACGGCATTTTCCAGCTTAACGCTCAAGAGAAYGAGGCTTTACTACAAAAGAGCCTCTTCACGAAACAATGCTCCTCTCAACCCGTTTTGGCCCCGCTACTAAAAGAACCTGCTAAACAAGTCATACMAAAGAAGAAGTGTTAGGCTTACGCCTAGTGAGTCCAATTAAATCCGCAAGGTACAGAGAAACCTGAAGTTATAAATGTTACCAGTTTAAGCACTGAAAGGTCGCAGTTAAATTAAAATACTGCCAGGAGTATTAAACATCAGAGATTGACGGGGGAGACCCGATTACCGTTGATTAAGACGAACACAAAGTAAGTCGTAAATCACCGTTATAAAGCGTCACTTATAGCATCAACCAAAATCCAGTCATTTAGCCATTCGTGATCGTAAGCTCTTCATCTCGGAAATTACACAATAATCACAATGCCTATTTCCGAGTGGTAGTGAAAGGATGATATGGAGGTTACATAATAATCACAATGCCTACCCCCAGTTCACACCATCCTTCACACATAATAAAATAAAACAATATTCGAACCCAARCTTCATCCCATTTCAAAATAATTATTTGAATATTTAATATTTAGCATACGAGTACTTATAATATAACATTCCAACTCCGAGATTTAACATGAGTCTACCAATATAACAAGTACGCTACTAYTATCATTAGCAAATTACCRGACATAAAATCTTAAGGTAATAGAGTTCTCTACATAGACCGCTTACAATTTATAGACATAATAAGGCACGTATACGACAACCCATACACTATCTTTTCTTCGAGTTATGCACGTCTTAATACGACCCATTAGTAGGCTTTTCACGTAACTTTCTCGTCATAATTGGCATTTCTTAGATAACAAATAAATCCTCATCAACTAATATAAATTTCATGACATCATATACTAAAGTATCATCTTCATCTAATATTTGCATTATGCCATTGTATACCAAAATATCCTCATCATCTAATATTTGCATTATAACAATATATACCAAAATAACCTCATCATGATAATATTTGCATTATAACAATATATACCAAAATAACCTCATCATGATAATATTTGCATTATAACAATATATACCAAAATAACCTCATCAAGATAAGAAATTGGATCCAAGCCTATAGTGTTTTGAGGGGTAATAAAACGTGACCGGATAAAGATGAACTCACAAGGGTTGTTGATGAAGGAGATGAAGAACACAGCAAGCAGCAGCAGGCTGCCGGCKACGAGGGAGGAGCAGCAGCAAGCTGCCGGCGACGGGAAGGGGCAGCAGCAAGCTGCCGGCGACGGGAGGGGCAGCAGCAAGCTGCCGGCGACGGGAAGGGCAGCAGCAACGGCAGCAGCAAGCGTGGGTGTGTAGGGAGAATGTCAAGTTCAAAGAAAAGATTGTGGGGGG
>NC_037541.1:6145134-6161638 GCF_001531365.2 Cynara cardunculus var. scolymus
GATGATTTTAATTGTCTATTTTACTGATAATACAAATATTTGAATATGTAATTATTGGTATATTTTGTATATATATTATTTCTAGATTTTAAAACAATAGAATATTTATACTATATTATAAAACATTTGATAAAAACTCTTGAAAATCATTTTTTATGCTTGAAGTATTGTTTATTGATACATATTACTTAAAATTCAAGGTTACAAACAAAGTGTGCGTAAGTACAACTTATTAAAACTTCATGTTTGAATTCGTGTAATTAACTGTAGATAATTATAGTCAAATACAAGATAAACGTTTCATTTTAAATTTAAAAAATCTAAATTATAATTAAAATAATCATTGAGTTTTAACAGATATTTAATTATTATTCTTATAAAAAATTATATATTATTAAATCAAAAATAAATTATTCTGTTATCAAATCTAAATTAAATTATAATGAATTGAATTAAAGAAAGTACACGAAAAACAAAAACTTTTAAATAGTTAATTTAATACTAATATTGATATATTTTTCGAAATTTTATGACATCATCAAATTTATATTTTATTTAAAAATATAACCACATAAAAACTGTATTAAAACATCTACAAGGACAGAATAAAACAATACATTAAAATTAAGATATATCTTGTTACATTGCACGAACACCCTTCTAGTTATTCTAAATCTAAATACTTATAACTTTAATTTATTATAGAGTTGAGTCTGAAAACTTCCACTACATTGGTGGTTTTTGATTTATTTTTTAATTTTATGTAATTATTTATATTGATTTATTTTAAACAATTCCATTAATATTATATATTAATATTTAAACTACGGTTATTACTAATAATTTTCATCACACATCTAACAAATTTTATAACGCTATTAATTAAATACGTTCAAAACAAATCTTTATATAAAATAAATTCTTGCATATGGAGTTACAACATATTCCATATTTATAAAAATAGTCGATAAAAACAAATTCACACAACGTCGAGCATTAGCTATTCATAGTCATATAAAAATTGGTGTTTACGAAATTCAAAGAGGTTCGGTAGGTCAATTGAACCCGACTCGTATTTAATTACATATCAACATCAGTTTTTAGTCGTCGTCTAACGGCTCAATTTTGCCACGTACAAAGCTAATTACGACATAAAATTTGATAAAAACGTTAGGTGGGAAATAATACTAAATGGGTCTCTTCAAACGATACGTGTGGACTTGACAATCATTTTGCGATCACAATTTGATGATGACACATAATGCTACCATCAACACTTTTTTCCTTTTGTTTATAACTACATATCCATTTATTCTTCATTTTATATATTTGACATTCTTTCGTGTGTTTCACATTATTTTCTTGCATTTTGTCTCTCTCTCTCTCCCCCTCTCTCTCTCTCTCTCCCTCTCTCTCTCCCCCTATCTCTCTCTCCATCTCTCTCTCTCCCCCCCTCTCTCTCCTCTCTCTCTCTCTCTCTCTCACACCTCCCACTTTCCAATTATGGTTTTTTTGGATATCCACTTATTCCTCATGCTACCATTTAAGGGTAAATACATACATAGTACTCCTTCCAACCGGCCAATAAAGATTCACTTGGGAATATATTCCATGTGGAAAATGCATGTATATTTTTTTTATTAACTGGGACATCCAACATGTTATATGAGCCGACTAATCCCAGGGCTACCATCTGCTTTGTAGATAGTTCGGAGTCACCACATTTAAACCTCCGTGGCCACAAAGGATTTTTATTTTTTCTTAGATTTGAACCTGAGACCTTCTGGTACTTTTGATGTTTGGAACCAAACTCAAACCAGTCATGCACCACCCTTGTGGTTTATTTTGTTTTGTTTTTACCTTAGATGATATATTTGTACTGATGATAGTTTTATATTAAACAAAACCAACCAATATGTGTACAGATCGTAACAATTAAATTGATGTCACGTTAATCGGTATCAATTACTTACAGTTGGTAATACCGTTACCAATAAAAACCTTGATACATGATATTGAAATCAAGATGGTACAATATAATGTTACCGACTTATTTAATTGTTTGTTAGTTTTTGTATTTTTTATGTGTTGAAATATTAAACATCATAAGTTTAACTTTTTTTTGTTTGAGCAATTTTTATTATTTACAATTGAAACTTTTTGACATGACATATGTTATCCATAAACTCAAAGCCAGTGTCACTTCAAATTTCAACAAAATTGTAAGTATTCAGATATGTAACTTGAAATTCTTACAAACCAGTATTAATATGTATCAACTAAAAAAAGATGGTACGATGTATGATTAGTTGGTACATGATATAAGATTTTACATACCAATTATAATTGGTTGGTATACGGTATTGAAGAAAAAAAAAAACTTAATATTTGTAAATGGTCTATAATTTTAAAATGTCGATTTCAAATCTCATAGTTCTCGAATTTGCTTGATTTATAAGTAATTATTAATAAAAATATGTCAAATTTCACCTATTTCAAATTTCTTTAAAAAATATGTTTGCAATATAAGAATTGAATATAAACATTGTTCTTTTATAATATAATTTGCGGTACAAACCATCTTCATTTTCGAAAAAGATATAATATAAAAAAATAAATATTATTTAGATAAAATTTTCTATTTTTTTACTAACTAAATTACACGTTATATTCGTTTGAAAAAAAATATATAATATTGAATAAGCATTTAAATTTAATATACGTATAAACTATTTTCGTTATTATAGAAAATAAAATATCATAAAATAAATAATTTATTAGGAAATATATATCCATACTATATTATAAAACATTTAACAAAAACTCTAAAAAAACATTCTTTATGCATGAAGTACTGTGTGTTAATGCATATTACTTTAAATTTAATATTAGAAAATTGTGTGTAAGTATAACTTATTAAAGCTTCATTTTGAATTCGTATAACTAACTCTAGATAAACATAATCACATACAAGATATTATCTTTAGAAAATTTTTATTGTTAAACCAAAAATAAATTAATTCACTATTTAACCTAAATTAAATTGCAATAAAAAGTTGAATTAAAAAAATTGTAAAAAAACGAGAACTTTAAAATAGTTAATAAAATATTAATATCGATATACTTTTTCAAACTTTTTTGATGTCTTCAAATTTATTTTTATTCAAAAGTAAAAACATTATATTTCTCAAAACCACATAAACAGTATTATATCAATTGATACAAAAAATAAAACGAAATATTAAAATGAAGATGTATCTCGTTGCATTACGCGTGTACCCTTTTAATTTACTTTGATATATAACTTTGATTGTATATTCATCCCAGTGATTGGCAAAATTTGTGCACATTATTGCTATATATGCATGGGTGTATTTTGTCATCACATTAAAATTGGGTTTATAAAATATTAAAAAAAAAAATTATTTAGTAGACTCATTTATAAGACTTAAACTTATAAGACCAAAAAATAAATTATCATATCTAAAAAAGTTTTAATAAACTTATGAGACGTCTTTGGACGTCACTAATAAATGTTCTAGTACATTTTTGTAAAATAGCATCATATTGGCTATTTTATAGGACATTAATTTGAAAAAAAAAATGTCTTATAAGAACAAGTATCCCATAAAAAATGAATTTTATAGGATACTTTCTCGAAGGTATTCTATAAAATAGGTAATGCGACGGTACTTTATATTAAAAGTGTCATAAAAACTTGTTAAAACATTTGTCCAAAATTGTTCTATAAACTTATATGACACCACCTTTAGATAGGACGCTTTATTTTTTGCTTTTATAATAGGGAAAATTGCATCAAAATTGAACCAACTTTCACCTGATTCCTATTTTGGGGAACCAACTTTTAAAATCGTCATTTTGAGAAATCAACTTTCACCTGATTCCTATTTTGGGGAACCAACTTTTAAAATCGTCATTTTGAGAAATCAATTTTCACCTGATTTCTATTTTGGGGAACCAACTTTCAAAATCGTCATTTTGGGGAACCAACTTGCACCTGATTCCTATTTTGGGGAACCAACTTTCAAAATCGTCATTTTGGGGAACCAACTTGCACCTGATTCCTATTTTGGGGAAACAATTTGCAAAATAATTATAGATAAATGAAAATTTACACCAAAATGGAACCAACTTTCACTTGATTCCTATTTTGGAGAACCAAAAAATTAAAATCGTCATTTAGGGGTCTTTATCAAACTTTTTGTTTATTTAAGGGTCTGATTGATTTGTTGAACATGTAACATTTAATTTAAGGGTCTCTATCAAAATTTTGATTGGATTTGCCAAATCTGATTTAAACTTTAATATTGACACAGATTTGTTAGATATAAAAATATTGTATGTGATATTTAATATTTATTTTTTATTACATTAGTAAAAAATAATTTTTATCGTGGTAATTTGGATTTTTTTCGAAAAAATCTTCAATTTGATATTCGAATTTAAAAAAAAAACGAGATTTGAAATGAAAAATAGATTTTATTACATTAATTTTTTTTTAAAAAAACGAATATTAGTTATTTTTCTATAATTATTTTGCAAGTTGGTTCCCCAAAATATGAATCAGATGCAAGTTGGTTCCCCAAAATGACGATTTTGAAAGTTGGTTCCCCAAAATAGGAATCAGGTCCAAGTTGGTTCCCCAAAATGACGATTTTGAAAGTTGGTTCCACAAAATAGGAATCAGGTGAAAGTTGATTTCACAAAATAGGAATCTGGTGAAAATTGGTTCCCCAAAATGACGATTTTGAAAGTTGGTTCCCCAAAATAAAAATCAAGTGAAAGTTGGTTTTCCAAAATAGGAATCAGGTGAAAGTTGGTTTCTCAAAATAAAAATCTAATGGTGTTTTATAAATCCAATTTTGTTATACTATGATGACTATATGTAGATAACTGTTTTTAAAAGATTAGATGTATATATTTTTGGACAGATACAAATACCTACTCTTTACCATCAAAAAGTGGTCTATAATTCCAACTGTCCAATAAATATTATAATTACATCGTTTTCAAATAGGTATAACATTGTGAACTTGGGGGTGTTTGGGTTTGCTTATTTGAAATAACTTGTTTTTTTATCAACTTATTATAAGTTAGAATAATTTAACTTATTCAAAAACTTTTTATTACCGGTTTGGTACCGGTATAAGCTGTTTATCCAAACATTCAAAATTGCTTATTACCGGTGTCATACCGGAATAAGTAAAACAGTTGTTTTATAAGCAATCCCAAACACCCCCTAAATATACAATTTCTTCATTTTAATGTAATTAATTAACTGTTTATCAAACGTTATGACGAGATACGTGTACATGTACACATGTAAATACTACGAAAATGCCTTATTTCAATTTATAACGTTCCGTCATAAATTATACAAATCATCAATTTGTGTTGTTAAATTCTTAACGGTTTATCTAGATTCGTTAATTGAAAATATATTGTCGTTATAGTTTTAGATTATATATATATATATACAATTTCTTTTTCACTGTTTCAGAACTTCACGATCTACAAATTGTACTACATTTCTACTGGTTACCCCCTTCCGTACCAGAAATCCATCAGAAATTTCTCAAATATAATTTTCCTTTTTTTAAAACATTTTCTGGACATATATTTAATTAATTAGGAATTCTAGCGGATTTAGTTTAATTACTTCATTAATTAATATCCGCCACAAATCCGTCGAAAATCCTAAATAATTAAGTAAAAAGAAAAGCAGACATATTTTGTGACGGATTTGTGATGGATTTCTTAAACAAAATTTAATCAGAACTAAACAAAAATTTAAAAAATTTATTGCAGATTTATAGGGATTTGTAGCAGAAGTCAACAAAAGTTGGCTTTTTTGACTTTTATGGTGGATTCCATCGGTAAATTTTCAACGGAATATCCGACAAAAAAATCCGTTGATGAAACCCATTATTTAGTAGTGTTGGAATCAAAATGTACTATTGCTCGTCTGTACTCTATAGTTTTAGAATTCATGGTTCTTCAATTCTTTGAATTCTTTAACAAAACAGAACCTAGTTATATATAAATAAGAAATCCATATGTTGTGATAATCGTGAGAACTTTTATCTTAAGGTATTGTTTTACGTTATCGTTTATCATTTAAGACTAAGGGGTGTTTACTTTTGACTTATTTGGGGTTAATGGGGTTAATGTGCACTTGTTTAGATTCAACCAACAAAAAATTACCTATCCTATCCTTTAACTAAAAACAGGAAGCCTCTCTTCTCTTCATCTCGCCTATCCTCTTCTCGCCTAATCGCTCCGTTACACAGACCAACGACATTGACGCCTGACTTCTCTGCTTCTCCGATGACATTGGCTCTACTTCTCCGACGACATCATCTCTGCTTCTCTAGCCACATCGGCTCTGTTTCTCTTCTCGCTTAATCGCTCTAGTAAACAGATTCATGCTGTTGATGCTTCTTCCCTCATCTTCCTCTCGGCTATAAAACCCCCTCATCTCCTTCCCGTCACTCCCTCATTTCTCATCCTAACCACATACGAGAAGACGAAGCCACCTTGATGTTGGTTGAGATTGGTTAAATGGTAAACCCTAATTTTAATTTTGAGACCTTGATGCTGGTTGAAATTGGTAAAATGGTAAACCCTAATTTGAATTTTGAAATCTTGATGAATTGGTAAAATGGATTTGTTAAACAATGTTTAGTTTATTGAGGGTTAAAATGGTTAATTTGGTCATTTAGATCGTTTATTATGTGGAAAGAAAAAACAACAGTACATTTTTATCTGGACCTACAAATTTACATAGACAGACAACTTTACCTATACAGGACTTAATATAAAAAATTTCAAACAACTCCAACATTTAATGTATTGATGAACATATATTTGTTAGAAAATGTGTTTGCTTCATATTGATTCGGTTCTCAGTATAAAAAATTATGTGTAACTTTTATTTCACAAACAAACTAAAAATATTCATATTGTGAAACAAATATATGTTAATTAGTAATTTAAATCTTAGTGTAAGATGAAAAAAAAAATGAAATAGTATAGAAAACACTAGTTCTCAAGGTTATGATACTTTCGTGGGTTTTAAAAAGAAGGCCCTATGTTTTCATCTATATTCAACTACCTTTATACTTATTTTTATCATGACTGATTTTAACAAATTAATGCATGTGAAGAAATTAAATGTATATAAAAGTTCGTAAAAATGACTTAAAATGAATATAAATGTTAGGGGAACTATTAGGGTTGTATGAGGAAAAGCCTCTGAATCGTTAAGAGATGAATATTGTTTGACAAAAAAAAAAGTCAGTTTTTTAATGATTCTAAAACCCTCTGAATGATTTTGTATCTTGTGCATCCCTTAACCATTCAGTACCCTAATTTCATTCTGAACAATTACAAAACAATTATATTTCATTTTATATTATATCATAAGGGTCTCTTAATCATTCTAACCATTTAATCATTCTGCACCAAACCATTCAGCAACTGTAAAACAACCCCTTAATAAAATATAGTTAAAAAATATTCAGTTAGATTAAGAAGTCAACCATCCAAAAGCTCAGAAATGATTTCATCATTCTCACTATATGGTTGGGTTCCGGTGAGAAGTAGAATTAAGGAGAAGCTTAAGAAAGAATTTCCACCATTGGATGCACATTATGATGATATGCACCAAGATGCATCGGATCAATCCTTCTATCAAACGCAATTCATGAGTGAGTTTGAGATTAAAAGTGATCAAAAATCCAAATCTCTTCTTACGCTTATTAGCCTAATTCTACTTCTCATACGATTCTTCGTCTCTCACTATGATTCTTATTCTCATATGATCTATGTCTATCTTTCTCTCTCTATGTGTATGTGTGTGTGTATATAGGGAATGGTTCAAACAAGAACACATTTATTTTACGAGAACACCCTTTTACTATAGACAATCACATGTGATACTATTATTTCATCACATATGAAACACATGCGATACAAAATCACAGACGCGAGAGATTTTCGATGCGATCTTGGTTACGGGCCAAGTCGCCCTTACACCACTAAGCTCCCTCACAAGTATTATCACATGTGATATATAAGGGTGTTGATATGATACTATAATCCATCAAGACCATCACATGTGATGCTAAATCATAGACGCAGACAACCTTTGGTGCGTACTAAGTCGTAGAACATGTCGTCCGCATATCACAAGGTTCCCTCACGCGTATTATCACATGTGATAAGGGTGTTTTTACGTTCTCGTAAAATGAAGATGTTCTCGTTTGAATCTCTACCTATAATATATATATATATATATATATATATATATATATATATATATAGTACTAAGTATAAAACTATTAATTTCCTGTGGATAGATAGAAGGGTATGAAGTCATACATCAAAGTAAATGGTACTTGATGGATATGACTGATAGAATGATTTGTTAAAAGAGCACTAAAAGGTTTTGTGGTTCGATAACTAATAGGAGTACTCGACTGTTATTTTATTCACCAAGGCAATCGTTTTCTTGTGGGTCTATCGTTTACTTTTGATGCAAGGAACTTACCTCCCACAAAATGGATCATATGCATGCATTTCAAAAAGTAATTATTGTTATCATTTCTTGCCAATAATTAAAAAACAGTACACTCCTACAACCATAAATGTAGTGTCTGATTCGTTTGAGATTGGTTCAGAAGGTAAAAAGTATCTGGAGGTCTCATTCAAATCCAAGGATGAATAAAAATCCCCTTGTGGCCACTGTGGTTCAAATACGATGACTCCGAGTTATCTGCAAAGCAAGTGGTCGTCCTGGGATTAATCGGCTCGCATAACGGGTAATCCAGGTTAATAAAAAAAAAACACTCCTACTATAATCAAATTATATTTGGGAAATTAAGTAATTTATTGGAGTTTTTATATGATACTTAAAAGGTTGTTTGATTTATTCAAGGAAATGAAAGTGGAAATAAAAATAAAAATATAACAGAAATAAATTGTGTTCTGATTTGTAGCGAATAAACTGAAGCAAAATAACTATTAAATAATGTCTTTAGTTTAGTAGAGACATTGACATATTATTTTAGCTCGATGGAAATAAAATCCGTTTCGTTAGGACCCTCTCAAATAGAAATAGAGAACGAAGGGGATGAAAATTTATATGATTTTATAAGGAATCTCTGTTATAGAACAAATATTTTTGTCCAGTCATATGATATTATAATAATTCATATCTTATCATTTTTTTAATATTTTATTTTAATAAATTTATAACATATATTAATAAAATATATAAAATAATACGAAAAATAAATATATAAACCACAAGGATGGTGTCTGATTGGTTTGAGCTTGACTCCAAAGGTCAAAAGTACCTGAAGGTCCCATGTTCAAATCCAAGGAGGAATAAAAATCCACTTGTGGTCACGGAAGTTCAAATGCGGTGACTCCGAACTATCTGCAAAGCAGGTGGTTGCCTTGGGATTAGTCGGCTCGCATAGCGGATTGGATATTCAGATTAATCAAAATATATATATATATATATATATATATATATATATATATATTTCTCAAGCTACTAACTTTTAGTTTGGAGGAATAAAAAAAATCCTCTTATGGCCACGAAAATTCAAATGTGATGACTTCGGGCTATTTGTAAAGCAGATAGTCATTCTAGGATTAATCGGCTCACATAACAGGTTAGATATCCAGATTAATAAAAAAAAACTTTTAGTTTGAAGGGTTCATGAAATTTGTTTCTCCGCTTTATAGAATTTATTAAAAAAGATAAAAACTAAACATTCAAGTTTCTTTATTTTTTAGAATACGTTTTTGAAGATGCACTTAGAATATCTTCAATATAAAACATAAAAAGTATCCACCATCATGAAGGCTCTTCTTTAAAAGGTTGGTAAGGTTTTTATTTGAGTTTGTATCAATGTGAAACAAATATTTTTCCAAGTATCCTGGTATCCAAAAGATTAAATAATTAGGATCGTTTATCTAAATATTTTATTAATCTGGAACACATATTTATAAATTAATATTGAGATTCTTATTCTATCAAGCAACGACGATGTACCAGAAAAATGTTGAAAATAAGACACATAAAAACCACCATGTGGAACGTTCTCACATTATTTTTGTGTGAAAAATGGTCAAACACAAATCATCTCTAATCTATCAAAAGAAGTAGATCCCTTTTATCATCATCATCATCATATACATTTTCAATATCACTCCTATATTTATTATTTTAACAAATTATTTTATAATATTTTATACTTTCACAATGATATTATGTGAACTCAATTACGATTAATGTACTAATCATTAATAATTAAAATTCCATCAAACAAAAATGTTACATTTTCAACACATGTATAACAATCAAATACATGCATTTTTCAAATAAACACTACAACAAAATTGGGTTTATAGGACGTTTCCGATCTCTAGGTGTCCCAATAGACCGCTTTATAGGATTTAATTTATAGGAACAAAATGTAAAACGTTCTATCTAAAGCCGTTGTAATAAGTTTATATGACATTTTTTAGAGTTTTAACAAGTTTTTTAGAACATTTTTAATACAAAGCGTCGCATTAGCAACTTTATAGGACGCTTTTGAGAAATTGTCATATAAACTCAATTTTTTATTAGACAGTTGTTTTTATAGGACAGTTTTTCAAATATTGTCCTATAAAGTTGATAATGGAATGCTTTATATTAAAAGTGGTCTAAAAAACTTATTACGACGTCAAAAAACGTCATATAAACTTTATATGATACGTTTTTATTTTAAATAATTCAAAAATTGGAAACAAAATAACAACTAATGATTCTAACTCTAACAAGATGCCACATCATCTTTTGATGATTATTCTTATATAGATATATAGATTGTTGTAATTGGTCAATATCACGTATCATCTTTTCGACCTCCTTGTTGGTGTATTCAGTTACAATTCTGCTAGGTGCATCAAGATCACATTTATTATTTTTCTCAACAAAAGATTTCATTTATATATTATCGATTATCATATAATAACAATATTACATGTATTAATTTAACAGGAAAATTGCACATAAATGGAACAAACTCTGTTCTAATTCCTGTTTTAGGAAACCAACTCTCAAAGACATCAATTAAAGGTTTAGAGCAAAGTTTGTATTTATTTAAGGATTTCATTGATCGGTTAAAAGTAAGTAACCGATCAACATTACGTGGATTTTTAAATAATAAAATATTACGTAATAAATTAAAAAAATATTACGTGGAATTTTAAATGCCATATCATTATGTAAAAATATTTAAAGATTTAAAAAGAAAAGGAAAAAAGAACGTCGCGCCCCGCCCCCATGGAGACCCATCGTCACCGGTCACCTCGATCTCTCCCTCATCCTTTCTTCTTCATCACTGCAACCAACCAACCAACCGCCGCCCCTCCAGTTTTTCCGGCTGACCTATCACTGCCCCTCTTTTCTTCTTCCTTGCTGCAAATTGCAAGCCAATCCACCATTGCCTCTCCACTTTTTTCCATATTCCACCCGTCTACATCATCCTCCCTCAAACACAACACCTTCGTCTTCTGCGACATTACGGAAGCAATGCCGGTCTCGAGTTCATGTCTTCAATGTCGGTACAAAATCCCAACACCGACGTTGGCCACGAGTTCACGACCACAGGTTCAAAACCGAATCCCGGCGTGCTTCTCCTTCCCCAACCGCTGTAAATCAAAACCGCAACCTGAACGTCGGTGTTCTTCTCCTTCCCCCGTCACTGTAAATTGAAACCGAAACCCCGTCTTCGACATTCTTCTCCGACCTCATCACTGTAGACTTTAAGGTTTTGATATTTATAATTTCATGATCAGATCTTCACGTCGTCCCCAGTTGCTATCAATCTTTGGTTAGATTTTTTACTTTTGATTTCTTTCTTCTTCTCTAACTTCGTATTCTTCATAACAGTTCATAATCACTCTCTTATATTGCTTTTTCTAGACGATGCTACTTCTTTCGCTACAACAAAATCGGGTTTATAAGACACTCTCAATTTCTAAGCGTCCTAATAGTCCTCTAAGTCTTAGTTTATAGGACCAAAAAAATAAAACGTCTTATCTAAAGACGTTGTAATAAGTTTATATAACGTTTTTTAGGACGCTTTTAATATAGAACACTATTTCAAAAACTGTCATATAAAAACAAATGTTCTATAAAAATTGAGTTTATAGAACATTTTCTCAAAAGTGTCCTATAAAGTTGCTAATGCGTTACTTTGTATTAAAAATGTCCAAAAAAAAACTTGTTAAGACGTCCAAAAGCGTCGTATAAACTATTACAACACCTTTAGATATGACGCTTTATATTTTGGTCCTATAAATTGAGTTTTATAAAACGGTCTATTGGGACGCTTAGAGATTGGGGGTGTCGTGTAAACCAATTTTGTTGTAATGTTTAGTGATTAGCTTTTTTTATACAACTACTTGTTGAATTACTAATAACCCATTCATATATATGTTCAGCAACTATGAACATATATATGTAAATTGAGAAAATTAACTGAATGTGATATACGTAAAAAATATGGATAAGTTATATCAAATGGTTGATGATAAAAAAGAAATTATGAATAAAGAAATAACAGATTCAAGGTTAAAAGAATATTTTAATGGGAAAATTGCACCAAAATGGAACCAACTTTCACCAAATTCCTATTTTAGGGAACCAACTTTCACCAAATTCCTATTTTAGGGAACCAACTTTCAAAATCGTTATTTTAGGGAACCAACTTGCACCTGATTCCTATTTTGGGGAACCAACTTTCAAAATTGTCATTTTGAGGAACCAACTTGCACCTTATTCCTATTTTGATGAACCAACTTGCAAAATAATTATAGAAAAATAACTAAAATTCGTTTTTTTCTAAAAATTAATGCAATAGAATCTATTTTTTTATTTCAAATCTCGTTTTTTTAATTCAGATATCAAATTGAACATTTTTTAAAAAAATCCAAATTACCACAATAAAAATTGTTTTTTACTAATGCAAAAAAAATCAATTTAATAGAAAAAATTAATTGATGCAATAAAAAATAAATATTAAATATCACATTCAAGATTTTTATATCTAACCAATTGTATCAATTAATTTTTTTCTATTAAATTGATTTTTTTTGCATTAGTAAAAAACAATTTTTATTGTGGTAATTTGGATTTGTTTTTAAAAAATATTCAATTTGATATATGAATTAAAAAACGAGATTTGAAATGAAAAATAGATTTTATTGCATTAATTTTTGGAAAAAAACGAATTTTAGTTATTTTTCTATAATTATTTTGCAAGTTGGTTCCCCAAAATATGAATCAGGTGTAAGTTGGTTCTCCAAAATTATGATTTTGAAAGTTGGTTTCCCAAAATATGAATCAAATGTAAGTTGGTTCCCCAAAATGACGATTTTGAAAGTTGGTTTCCCAAAATAGAAATTAGGTGAAATTTTGTTTCATTTTGGTGCAATTTTCCCTATTTTAATATACCAAAGTATCAACCCGTACGGGTTGGGTTGGGTTGCACTTTGGTTTGTTTTGGGTTAAGATTTTTTTAAACCGCAAGCATTGAGTTGGGTTGTTCAAATATTTTCGACCCGATTAACCCAACCTATGAGCACCCCTACCTTGTTCATTATGAATTTTTGATGGTCAGAAAATGCCAAATTTATTATCTTTAACAAACTTTGTTTCAGTATCCCAAACTTGCACAACTTTAAGGATGATCAAACGTCCATTTTCCCATTTAGGGTTTTGCCTATTTTCTCAATTGGAATCTATACAATTTCTGTAACATCGGAGTTTACAAGTTTGTCACACTAGTTATGACGTCATCTAACAAAAATTTGCTGCTTCTCGTGTTTAGTTCCGGCCAAGAGTCTCTTTGCTTTGGTCCGAAATGGACAGGTAGAGCTGACGAAACCATCCACTAAATGGAGATATGTCTTAAGGTCATGACACGTAGCAAAATCGCTTTTAGTGAGGTATGGTGATGCGTCGCTGCTCAATCGGAGCTCTTTTCCGATGTCTGCGTATCTGAACCACTGGGATTCGGCGACTCGCTTTTGTAGCCATTCCGGCAATCCTGCCACCGGAATTCCTCTATTTGTCATGTCATTGCTATCGTCGGCCAAGAATCCAGGGACTTTTGTGATCACGTCAGTGGAGTTCACAATTCTTAGGATTCGGGTGCCGCTGTTTTCGAGCTGTGATCTGAAGTTGCGGTTTCCGACGCGTGGGCCGCCGAATGAAACAACGGTCACCATCGGAGAGCGTTCGAATGTGGAGGTTATGTCGTAGGCCGTGAGGGTGGCTAGGGCGGCGCCGAGGCTGTGGCCGGTGATGGTGACACTAAGTGGCTCGTCGCCGTACTTGTCGATGACACTCGATATCTCCTCCCTCACCATATCCCGTAAGCTCGGACACGTGGTGGTTGCTGACGTATACATACTAAGAAACCCTTTCTGTACCATCGCTCTTTTGCTTTCAGGTGCGACGTCATTAGGTATAGAAGTCAACGTGGCCCGTAGATTCTCAATCCACTCAAGACAGGTGGCAGTGCCCCTGAAAGCGATCACCACATCCCGACGGCCCAACCGTGCGATCTCCTCCTCATCGTTGCAAACCGCCACGTAGCCGATCCAGGTGGAATTAACAGATGTACACGAAGGCACCCTGTTAATCCAACCTGGCAACTGAACCCCACACGTGGCATGTAAATTCTTAGTCACCTTATATCCGCTTCCTCCCAACCCACATCTTTCCAGCATTGAGTTTTTAGAATACTTACAGGTGGCATAATCCGCGGACGATGTGTCAAACTCAAAGCTCCGGTAGGCCGCTTCTACGAAATCCCCATATCGGAGAATCTCGTGTCGGAGGCCGTCGTCTAACGGGTCAAGCAACCCTTCCCAGTTTTTGATCCCTTGGTATTCTCGCCATTTCTGACCCAACTTCGCCACACGACTTGCGACTCGGGTTTGACCTGAATCGCTGTTCCAAGAACTCTTGACACTTAATTGTGATCTGGGTCTATAGTTCATGCTGGTGGAAGTACAGTTTGGAATCTCGGTGAGATGGGTGGCGGATCTTGGCAGGTTGCATGGTTTAGCCATGCCAATCACACACCTCATGAATCGGTATATATATGTTATTCGGATTGTGTTTGGAAATTCCAAGTGTTGCTGGTTGATATATAATTAAGTGGACACACACTTCGCTCGATGTTAAAGTGGGCTTTTATAGTTGCAGAAGTGAGATAGAGAAAAAAGGTATATAGATACAGATATATATAGAGAGAGAGAGAGGGACCTAGGAGAAAGATATTTAGAGAGAGAAGGATATATATATATATATATATAGAGAGAGAGAGAGAGAGAGAGGACGGTGCAATGAAGGGTTTGTTGAGTTTGAGAGTCAGGAGGGAGTGGGGGGTTGAAGATTGTTGACCGGGACCCACAGAATAAATATTAAAGGGATTAAAATGACGAAAATTGAGAACCCATTAACCTCCGACCATGTCTTGGAGGAGAAATATAGCACACATGCCCGCACGTGCATCTCACAAGACGCGTTGAATATCAAAAGAAAGGAAAAACAATAGCTTCACCAAAATAGATTATCTACCAGACTATTTTCCAGCAGCTTTTTTAAAAATAGAAATGGTGAGTTTTTTTTTTTTTAAAATGCTCCAACAACACTATTATTTATTTATCGGGTAAAATTTTAGTCCACGAAAACAACACCATATGCAATAATTTACCCGATAAGCTTTTACCATGGTAAGAGTCGTCGTCTTTACTTACCGGATAAGACCCTTGTTCCTTGTCTCGGCTCTTACTGGGTAAGATTTTTGGTCCTTATCATATTCATCCGATAAGGTAATGTGACTTGGTAAACGCTTACTCGGGTAAGCGTTTGGTAAATGGCCCTTTATTGTCTAAAAAACAAAATCATCCAAGAAAACTTTAAATAAGGGAGAGAAATGATTATTTTCTTTAATAAGATTGAGTTTTTAATTTTTATAAAAAGTGCTTTTTTTTAAAATGTGTATTGAGATAATAAATTAGATAATATTATAATAATATAATTCATATTAAAATTACTAAAATAGAGAATCTGTTGAAAATAAATGTAATTCGTTTTTAATGGTTCTTTATTTTAGAAGAAATAAAAAAGAGTTGTCGGGAATGTTTTAATGATTTTTAAAGTAAACTAGAAGGTTACTCATGCAATGCAATAACATACATTTCAATTCTAATGTTCTGGTTTATTCTTTTTCTCTTTGGATGTTATAGTATAATTTTATGTAGTTTTGAGAAAACGATAATGTTTTTTATGTTTGAATAAGATATAAATTTGAAAATTTCATTAAAATATTCTAAAAAAAATAATATTGATATTAGTATTAAATTAAATATTTAAAAATTTTCATTTTTTTATGTAATTTTTGAA
>NC_037541.1:6162015-6184392 GCF_001531365.2 Cynara cardunculus var. scolymus
ATATATAAATATAATAATAATAATTTAAAACATTACTGTTGGTGAAAATGATAAAAAAATTAAAAAATTTCAAATAGTTTTATGACAAGAATTCTACAAAAATTTCAGTTTTGGAAAACGTTTTAATAAATCTATTAAAAAATTTAGTCCAAATTTCCATTCTTGTTTGGAATACTCTAAAATTATCTTTAAGAATGTCTCTTAAAATTATTTCAAAAAAAAAGAATTAAAATTCAAATCGGTAAAAATTCATATTTAACTTTAATAATTTCTTTATTTTAAAAATATTAGTATTAATTTTATTATTATAATATTCAAACTCGACAAACTTAGGGGCCGTATATCAAACACTTATCTGGTAAGCTTTTACCAGTAAAATTAACACTACAATTTAATTACAGGGTAAGATTTTAGTCGACGAAAGTAACATCACATGCATCAATTTACCCGGTAAGCGCTTACCGTGGTAAGAGTCATCGCCTTCACTTATCGGGTAAGATCTTTGGTCCTTGTTCCGCTCTTACCGAGTAAGATTATTGGTCCTTACCGTGTTCATCCAGTAAGGTAATATGATTTGATAAGCGTCTTACCCAGTTAAGCGTTTGGTAAACGACCCCTTAGTTTTAAACATTTTTCAAAATTTTAAACTAAAATTTTATTTTTATATACCATAAATAAACTTTTTATAAATACGTGGATGAGGAACAATTTTTTCAAAAAAAATGATAGAATAACATCCATAGGTACAAACGAAGAAGTGTATGAACCCATCTGTCTTGTCACGGAGGAAGAAGACATAGAAGTTGCCAATGATGGTTCTTCCAACTGGCATGTTGACGAGAGTAGTGACGAACAAGATTTTGAAGACTCAGATACTGACTCAGATGAAGAAGAACCTGACTTGTCTGATCACTCATCAGATGATTAAATACTAGGTTGACTTTAGTGTTAATAAACTTTGTTTACATGTGTACTCGTCTATATGTTATCTTTGTGAATTTATCTTTTAAATCTTTATTRTTTTAATAACCCTTTTCTTATAGACTTGTTACAGTATGCAGCGTATTTGGCGTGGAGGAGGTAGGGGAAGAGGTAGGGGCGATTCTACAGGTACTCCGTCCCCATCTACTGCTACACCTAGCCGACCTACACCTACTCCATCTACTGCTACACCTAGCCGACCTACATCTACTGCTACACCTAGCCGACCTACACCTACTCCATCTACTGCTACACCTAGCCGAGCTATTACTAGCCTCCCTACACCTACTCCAGGATCTAGTAGTGCTTCTGTACAAGCAGATGAGTTTGAGTCTGCAAATGTCTGTGGCATCAATGCTCCAGAACATCTTCCAATCGAGAGAACGAGGATTGGTGTTACATCCAATGAGTAAGTGTTATATTAACTAATTGATCAAATTAATTATTTTTGGGTATCGATACTAATTCAACTCATTACACAGGTTTAACAACATCCATGCGACCCGTCATTTGACTCAGATTATTCGATCAATGATTGAGGGGCCATGGTGCACGTGGTCGGAAATCCCTAAGGAGGTGAAGACACGAATGTGGGAGCGTTTCCAGGTTTGTAGTATTCTTTTAACTTGTTATATTTGTACTAGTTTTATTTTGAAGTCAACAAGCAACTAATCTTTTATGTATAGGGGTACTATTGTTGGGATTTATCACTGGACGCCAAGATGCTGCAGATATGGGAGACTCGTGGTGCCAAAAACTACAATGATGACATGAATTCTGCTAGAAGAAGGGCAGGAGAAATAGCCAGAAGTCAATCGATGCCCTATGTAGAAAACGACCCTCATAAGGATATGAATATGTTAAAGGGCTTCCACCCTAAGTGGCTCGATACTCGTATCTGGTGCGAGATGATTGATCGCTGGAACACGCCCCATTGGAAGGGTGTAGTTTCCAAGGCGGCTCGTGATAACCGAATGACTATGGTGGAAGATGATATAGCCAAACACACCGGTGGATCGATCACATTCGCCATGCATGGTGCTCGCCTGGTAGGTCCTTAATATCGATTACTTTAGTAGCTTGATTTTTAATATGACACAATTAACACATGTTTTATTACTTGCTACTATGTAGACGAAAGCAAAAAATAGCGTGCCACCGTCCGCTGTGGAACTCTTCGATCACACGCATAAGAAGAGGTTGAGTACAGAGTCATCTTCGGGTTGCGGGTCACGAGGGGAGTACGTGAATTCGAGGTGTAGTCGGGTTGCGGTAAGTTTACAATATCTATATATAACTTCAAACTCTATATTGGGTTGTCGTATGTTGGAAACGTTAGGATTATTTAGGTTAAAATGTTAGTGTATGTGTATGTGATATATATTTCTATCTAGTTTGGGTTGCCATTTGTTGGACAAACATTAGGATTGTTTAAGTTAGAATGTTAATATATATATATATATATATGTTAATATATATATATATATATATATATATATTGGGTTGCCATTTATTTCAAACTCTATATTGGGTTGTCGTATGTTGGAGAAACGTTAGGATTATTTAAGTTAAAATGTTAGTGTATGTGTGTGTGATATATATTTCTATCTAGTTTGGGTTGTCATTTATTGGGCAAACGTTAGGATTGTTTAAGTTAGAATGTTAATATATATATAGTTTGGGTTGCCATTGTTGGACAAATGTTATGATTGTTTTAGTTGGAAACGTTTCATTTACAGTCGTTATGCTGTTGAAATTGACTAGTAATATTTTTTTAAACCACAGGGTACCTATTCAAACAATCTCACCGAAAAGTATGGTGAGGATCCCTCGGCCCATCCCCTAGTTGATACTGACTTATGGAATGAGGCGGTTGGGGGGATCCATGAAAGACCGTCTATTTGGGTTCGGGTACAATGAAGATCCCAATTTGGTCTTGACCGGGACATCCTCACAAGCAAACTCGAGTGGATCGCCTAATGTAGATAGTGAGGTGTGTACATCTTAAACTTTTGATGTTTATTTATTTCATTTATACTTCTTATTAGAAATTTTAACGTTTTGTTTTATTTGTAGTTAATTAACAACTTACAGTCCCAAATTCAAGAAATGCGCACTCGAGATGAAATCCGACAGAAGGAGGTTGAGGAACTTCTTCGCCGAGAAGAGATCCGAAATAGGGAAGATGAGATCCGGAAGAAAGAGAATGTAGACATGATAGATATGATGAAGAGGTTTACACAATCTCAACAGTTTCCGCCGACCCCGCCGCAATAGATTTGATATAGTGTATTTATAAACTAACGTCATCAATCGAATTTATATATGTATATTATTTCGTCCGGATAATCATATTAGGTATTTATGACATATTTGTGTCTTGTATATTTGTATTTAATAACATGATCTTTATATTTTAGGATTTTATATTTTGGTTTTTTGGTTTTTTTGGTTTTTTTTTCCTGTACCAGTTAAATTTCCGACGAATTTCTGGTGGAAAATCCGTCGGTAAATAATTAAATATAAGTTATATTTAAAAAATTTCTGGCGGATTTTCCGACGGATTTCCGACGGAAAATCCGTCGGTAAATATTTTCCGTCCATTAAAAATAAAAAAAAATATTTTCATATTTTAAATTAGAAAAAGTTTTAAATAATAATTACCGACGGAATTTCCATCGGAAATCCGTCGGAAAATTGTTATTTTTATTTTTGAAATAAATACCGGTTATTATTTTGGAAAAAAATGGAAAAAGTTTACCGACGGATTTCCGACGGAAATTCCGTCGGTAAATCTAATATCATTTTATATTACTTTTAATTAACCCGGGTAATAGATAACATATTATAAAATTGCACGAAGGATTTCCGACGGATTTTTTCGTCGGAAAATACAAATCCGTCGGAAATTCCTTCGGAAAATGCATTTAGCGGCGGGGGTTTTTCCGACGGCAAAATCCGTCGGAAAGACCACTTTCCGACGGATTTCCGACGGATTTTGCCGTCAGAAAAACCAGATTTTTAGTAGTGTTTCCAACAAAGTAACGTAATTTGATGAGAAACTCAACTTTTTTTTAATGAAATCACAAGTATTGTTTATTGATACATATTACTTAAAAGTATATATTCAATAGAGAACTTATGTTTTTATCTAGTTATTTTGTTATTGTTTCTTTCTCAATTTATTAATTATATTTTATCTATACTGTATTATAAAACATTTGATAAAAACTCTTAAAAACCATTTTTTATGCATAAAGTATTGTTTATTGATGCATATTACTTAAAATTCAAAATTACAAGTAAATTGTGCGTAAGTACAACTTATTAAAGCCTCATTTTGAATGTGTAACTAACTATAAATATAGGGTAAACAATTCATTTTAAATATAAAAAATTTAAAGTATAATAAAGATAATCATTAACATTCAAGAGCATACTTAACTATTATCTTTACAAAAAGATAATATTATTAAACAGAAAATAAATTATTTCATTATTAAATTATACTAAAAATTTGAATTAAAGAAATTACACAAAAAACGAGAACTTTTAAATACTTAATTTGATTTTAATATCGATATTTCTTTTCAAGTTTTTATGGGATATGATCTTCAAGTTTATATTTTATTCAAACATAAAAACATTATCATTTTATCAAAACAATATGAAACTGTGTTATAACATTGACAGAGACAGAATAAAAAAAAACATTAAAATTGAGATTAATCTTGCTGAATTTCACGGGTACCCTTCTAGTTTTAATAAATAAGTAAAGCATATTTCTTAAATACATAAAGTAAAATTGATATGCAAAGATAAATTAGTGATTATAAAAATCCATGTGCTCCTTAGAATATTTTAAGGGTTGTTCGACAATTGCTAAATGGTTTAGTACAGAATGATTAAGTAGTCAGAATGATAAAGAGACTCCCATACAGTGCAAATAAAATATAATTGTTTCTTAATTTTTTACAATGAAATTAGGGTGCTGAATGGTTAAGACCCATAACATAAAATTATTCAGAGGGTTTTAGAACCATTAAGAGGCAAACTTTGTTTTTGCCAAACAAGATTCACCTCTTAACAATTCAGATAATGCCTTTTAATGAAACTATTAAGAAGTAAACAAATAACCCGTTAGATTATCTCATTCCTATATGTATGAAGTCCTTACAATATGTTTACGCTATTATTTGTTTTATCAATAATCATAGAAGATAAAATTACATTTATTAAAATACATAAAATATTATTAAAATAATGTAGTTACTAGTATAGAGTGTATGGTTGGTGTAACAATTAAAATAAGTGTAAAGAATAAGATAATATATATTTAGGAAAAAAATATAGAAAAACCAAACAAACTATATCCAATTTTGAAATATTAAGTCATTGGACTATTTTTTTTAATGAAAAACCATTAAACTTTTTCGTTTTCAATGATTAAGTCAGTGAACTATTTTTTCGAATGAAACAACCATTAAACTTTCTCATTTTAAATGATCAAGTCTCTAAACATTATTTTGAATAAATAAACCATTGAAATTCTAAAAAATTGGTTATTTACATCTTTTTACTTAATTAAAAAAAACTACATGTAACTGACTAAGAATGTTTTAAAGTAAAAACAAACCTAAATCAGTTTTACTGTGGTCAAACCCTACGCCATTAAAACCTAAACAACGGTATCGCTCCCCCTCACCACTTCCTATTGCCCTTGTAAACGACGGTATCGCTCCGCCACTCTCCCGTTGCCCTAACCGGTTACAAGTAGCTTTTTTTGGGTTCAAATTATGTACGTAACCAATTTCTAAGAGTTCGATAGTTTAATTTATTGAAAGAAAATGTTCAGAGACTTAATCATCCAAAATGAGAAAGTTTAATGGTATTTTCATTTAAAAAAATAATTGAGGGAGTTTTTCATTTTAATAGTTTAAGGAATTAATCAATCAAAATAAAACAGTTTATTGGTTTTTTCTTAAATTTTTTCCATATTTTTTATAAAAAAATGTATTTTTTTTTCCTAATTTCTAAAGAAAATCATATATTATAAATCAATAAATCACTGTGGATAGCGAAGAAACAAATGAAGTGCATTAGAGGAAGATTGTTTTTCATATTTAGTTTTCTACAGTAACTAAATAAAAAACTAATGCACTGAATTTTTTTAATTGAATTAATTCTAAATAACTCCACTTTGTATGTCCAAATATCTTTTAATTTGCATTTCATCCGAGAAAAGTCATTTTTTTTTTTCCAACAATGTCTATATCATTTGATCTAATAGTGAGAAGGGCAGAGTCCTTTGGTGTCCCTCTTATCGAATAATATTATCATAACATATACAAAAATTTATTACCGCCTTTTAATTATTATTGTCACCATCATTACTATTAATATATATAAGATATATTTCAAATGCAACAATGTCCATTTGTACAATCAATGCAATCCAATTAATTGAGATATTTATGAAACTGATGAGAGTTCATTTATTATGATTCGAATATTTATGAAATATGATTATAGTTCATTAATTATGATCAATACTTTATATTAAGAAACAATCAAAACTTTTATAAAATCACATATTCATCAAATTAAATGGACGGTTGAGATTGAGTTGTATTGGTTGTACAAATGTAAAGAATTGCATAGTAACTCACATAAGATCACATATTTATGGAATATGATTATATATATATATATATATAGAGAGAGAGAGAGAGAGAGAGAGAAAGATTTGGGATCACATGAGATCAGGTCCTATATATATAACCAGCTCTATCAAGATGTCACATCATCTTTTAATGATTCTCCTTTATATAGATATAGACTAGTGTTCGACACCGCATGTTGCGTCGTGATCAAAACTCAATTTAAGAAAAAATGTAAAAGCTTTGACTAGAGCGGAAGTGCAATGTGTCTGAAAACTCGGGATCGTATTTATATTTATAATGCCCCATCCAACACCGTAAATCATGATTTAGAGAATACTAACATTAGATGGAAGTACGTTATTAAGTCAACACTTTCATTCTATGTATATATATGTGATATGGTAGACACTTAAACTACATTTGTTATTATAAGTACTGTATTAATTACAACTCTTGTTATAAAAAAAATATATATCATTTGCATTTGTTTTACACAAATATTTTTACTAATTGGTTGGTTTTAATTTCAACCATGGTTATAAATTTCAAAGTTCCATCACACTTTTATACATCCATCATCTTTTTCCAAACTATCATCTTTCTACCATTGTGAAATAGTAAACATCAACCTTATTTCAGATTTGAGAACACTCAAACCTCATGTTGTCAAGTCATCATCCTTAGTTTCACTTTATATTTGAACCATAATTTTTATCATTTGATTGGTTTTGATTCAAACTATGATTATAGATTTCAAAGAGGGTCATTTGAAATAAGATAACATTATAAGTCAAACCCCATGATTTAACACAAATGTATCCGGATCCACCTTTTTATGCACTTCACTTTATTCAAATCTTTCAGCTCTTCACCAATTTGGGACAACTAAAAGTCAACTAATGTTTAACTATTATATTAAATACTTAACTATTACATGAAATGTTTTGTTATGTAAATAAAAAAATAACTACTTAACTTAAAATTAAATCAAAATTTAGAAATACATTCAAGCTATATCTTATCATTTATATAATCACTTGTACTTCCAACTTTTCACTTTTGTCACTAATGTGGGACAATCAAGAATTCATCATAATTCACCATTTGGTAAATATTTGATTCTCATTGTTTCATGTCATCATCTTAAGGTTTTCACTTTTGTCATCAATATAGGACAATCAATAATTCACCACAATTCACTATTTGATAAATACTTGATTCTCATTGTACATGTCATCATCAAGGTTTCACTTTTGTCATCAATATAGGACAATCAATAATTCACCACCATTCACCATTTGATAAATACTTGATTCTCATTGTACATGTCATCATCTTAAAGTTTTCCTTATATATATATATATATATATATATGTATTGATGACTGATATATTGAATCCAGATTTTCACTTTTGTTATCATTGTATGACAATCAAGAATTCATCACAATTCATCACTTGATAAATACTTCATTCTCATTGTGCCATTTCATCATCTTCAAGTTTTAAAAATAAAATATTTAACTATTATATTAAATATTTAACTATTACATGAAATATTTTGTAATGTAAATAAAAAAAATAACTATTTAACCCATATTTAATCAAAATTTGGATATACATTCAAGTTATATCTTATCATTTATATAGTCACTTGTACTTCCAACTTTTCGTATATAGATTATAGATATATAGATTATATATTTATAGATATAAAGATTTAAAGGTTTATGAGATTATTAGAATATTATATGTAACTTATAGATAAAAAGTAAATGAAATGTTTTTATTTTAAATAATTCAAATTGGAAAAAATAGCAACTAGTGATTCTAACTCTCTCAAGAAGCCATATCATCTTTTGATAATTCTCTTTTATATAGATATAAACTATAAGTTGCCTCTATCTTTTATACGTATTAGTGTATTGATTGTAATAAGTTTTTAGTTATATATTGATTCTAATTTTAATTCTATATATTGATTGTCAAGATTTTGGAATTCTCAATCCACATTGTGTCATATCATGTATTTTGGTTCTTACTTATAGATTATAGATTATATATTTATAGATATAAAGATTTTAGATTATTATATGTAACTTATAGATAAAAAGTAAATGAAAGGTTCATTTATTTAATGATATGTTTTTATTTTAAATAATTCAAAATATGGAGAAAAAAAAATAGCAACTAATGATTCTAACTCTCTCAGGATGTCATATCATCTTTTGATGACTCTCCTTTATATAGATATAAACTATAAGTTGCCTCTATCTTTTATACGTATTAGTGTATTGATCGTAATAAGTTTTTAGTTATATATTGATTCTAATTTGAATTCTATATATTGATTGTCAAGATTTTGGAATTCTCAATCCCCATTGTGTCGTATCATGTCTTTTGGTTCTTACTTATAGATTATAGATATATAGATTATATATTAATAGATATGAATATTTAAAGGTTTATTAGATTATTAGATTATGATATGTGTAACTTATAGATAAAAAGTAAATGAAAGGTCCATTTATTTAATGATATGTTTTTATTTTAAATAATTGAAAAATTGAAAAAAATAGCAACTAATGATTCTAATTCTCTCAAGATGCCACATTATCTTTTGATTATTCTTCTTTATATAGATATATAGATTATTTCGTCGGCTAAATTTATCTAAATTATTATTATTTAAAAGTTAATACTATTACAATTTTTTGGACATCTTTTTCTACTTTATGGATATTTAATAAATTTGATAATACTAATATCTCATAAACTAATATCAATAAACACGTAATTAACGTATAGTTTAGTTGTAAATAAAATTGTAATTAAAAATGGGTATCAGTGTGAGCATTATTTAAGGCACAGATAGTCACGCACTGGTCAGTAGCTCATAAAACTTTTTTAAAAATTTATAGATAGTACTCACAAAGTTCCCATTTTCACAAATTCTAAGCTTGTAGATTTAGCTAAGTAGATAAAAATTTACCAAGTTTCATTAGTATGAAGATTTGTACTCAAATCTCTTTGTAATGCAAATCTCGACCAACATTTGAACCTTAGCTAAATACACACAAAATTCGTATCTCTACGAGATTATCAAAGACTTTCTCGAATCTTTGTGCATCACTTTTCAAATCCGTTCATGTCTAGATCAATGATCTAATATTAACATTTGAAAACGATCGATTTATCCGTGTTGAGTTAAGTCCTGACTTAAGTGACCAAGCTTAAGAACTAACAATAATAGCAACACCCAAGTGTTGCCTATTAGTGTTAAGTTTGGCTCACACCCACACCTAAAGGAGTGATAGCGAATCTGGATCTACCAACAGAGCAATTCCATTCCGGTAGTAGTCTCAATCCCATATTCAACGTAAGGGCACGTGCTAACACTCCTTCAAGAAAACGACCTTAGTCAATTTAAGCCGCACAAAAGCTTTCACAAAGAGGATAAAAAAACACACTAATAAACGTCTAATCCCACAATAAACATATGATGAGCCCAAATAAGAGATCCATGTAAACCTAACCGAGTGGAAAAGAATCACAATGTCAAGCAGCCATAACTCATAATTAAAATGGACAACATGATAGAAGAAAAGAATAAAGACATAAAACAATAGTTTCATTAAAATAAAACTAGAATGAGTTACCACAATGGTGAGACTATGGGCGAAATTACAACAAAAGAAACTTAATACAACAAAATTAAATGCTGAAGACTAAAATTTTAAATGAAACCTAGGAGAAATTTATCTGAAATTCACACACGGTCAATGAAGCTCAAGGTTTCTTTAAACAAGGGTTGTTTTGATAAAATGTTTAAAATATTTTAAAATTCCCCACCGCCTCACTCTTTTAAAAAGAGTTTTTGTGGATTTTTGTAAGATATTTTTCCTGTTTTAGAAAGAAATAGAAAGAAGCTTTGGGAGTTCTGGATATCATGTGGTTTGAAGCAAAACAAAAGAAGAAGGAAGAAGAGTTTGATTTTTTGTGTCATTGACTGGATTATTTGTTGTTGTTAATCATCCTCGTCTTTTTGTGATTATAAGATGAGTTTTTATTTTAGATCATCATTTAATAGTGTTAAAATAGAACCATATGGTTCTAAATGTGGGAAGATTTGAAATTGATTATATGTTATTTCTTACAAAATTGTGTTTTGATATGTGATTATCAATTGGTTGGAATAAGGGTCGCATAATCAAGAGAAATGTATTTTGAGATAAGGGTGACATAATCCGAAGAGACGTATTTTGGGTTAAGGGTGACATAATCAGGAGAGACATATAATAGGATAAGAGTGACAAAACCTTCTGTATATAAAATGGGATTTTTGATCATGTGGAACTGTTATTGCATCTTTAAGATGCGTAAAGATGCGATGAGTTTGATCTATCGCATCTATATGATGCAATGAAATGTTGTTATCGCATCCTTGTGATGCCAAGAGTTGGCTTTATTGCACCCTTATGATGCGAGAAATGGAAGCTATCGCATCCTTCTGATGCGAGAATTAGGATTATCGCATCAGTGTGATGCCAAAAAGTGAGATTATCGCATTAGTATGATGCGACAAGGTGAAGTAATCGCATCCTTATGATACGAGAAAATGAAATATCACACCAATATAATGCAACGGAAATTGATTGATGCAATAAAAATATGATCCCACCAATGAGATGCGACAAGTTGATATATTTTATGTTTAATGCGATGGTTTTGGTATTTCATGAGTATATGCGATAAAAATGAGGTCGTCTCATCTATATGATGTGACAAAGAGGTTTGTCATGATAAAACCCTATTCATTTGTTATTTATACAAATATGGGTTTTTCTAAAAGTGTTTTGGTGATTTTCATCTTGTAATAGCAATCAAAAGAGATTTTCACTAGACCTCATGGTCTAACCCTCATTTTGTGTTTTAAAATATGCATTACAGGTCGGGCACAAACGGAGGATAAGGGAAAGGTGAATATGTAAAGGGAGCTTGATTGCTTTATATGTGTGGATTTTTGGAAGATGTTATTACTTGTACTTGAAACCTTGTTATGTTTACAAGTCTTGTATTGGGTTCATATGGAAAAATTATGTAGCTCCTTTTGAGTGTAGCATTTTGTATATATTTGGGACAATATGCAATTATTTGAATTTCATGTTATATAAAATGCGTGGATTATATGCAAATGTGAAATAGGGTATTACAGAGACAATCCACTTTCTTAGTAGTGAGTATGATTGTTATCGCATAGTATGATGTGATGAGATTGGGTTTTAATTCAAGTGTTATTTTTATCGCATCAATAAGATACGACATATTGAATTTATCACACTAGTATGGTGCGACAAGGGTGTTTATCGCATCTGTTCGATGCGACGAAAGGTATTTATCGCATCCTTATGATGCGACTAGTTTGGCTTATCGCATCATTGAGATGCGAGGAAATATTATCGCATCTTTGAGATGCAACAAAGGTGTTTATCGCATATGTAAGATGTGGCAAAATTTGTTATCGCATCAATGTGGTGCAATAAAATGGTGTAATACATGTGGGATGCGATAACTTGAATACTTGTTTATTTAATGTGTTAAGTTTGAGACTTCAATGGGTTATGATGCGATAAGATGAAGTTGTCTCATCTATATGATACGACAAAGAGGTTTGTCTTAATAAAACACTTCTATTTGTTATTTATACAAATATAGATTTTTAAAAATGTTTTGGTGATTTTCACTCAGTAATAGCAATTAAAAGAGATTTTTCACTAGAATTTATGGTCTAACCCTGATTTTGTGCGTTAAAATGTGCATTACAGGTGAGACACAACTGAAGGATAAGGGAAAGAGGAAATTATAAAGGGATCGCGATTACTTTACATAAATGGATTTTGGGAAGATGTTATAGTGTTGTACTTAAAACATGTTATGTTTAGAAGTCTTGTATTTAGTTTATTTGAAAAAAAAGTAGCTACTGTTGTAATGTAGCAAGTTGTACATTTGGGACCAGTGTGAAAAATATTTGAATTCCTATGGTACATGAAGTATGTGGATTATATACAAATGTGAAATGAGGTGTTACATCATCACCATAATCATATGCCATCCTGTAAACAAAAATAGCAACGAGTTCATCATAATTCCCAAATAAAAATGAAACCCAACAAGAATGATTAAATTAGACGGAAAGCTAGAAAACAGAAAACTAGAAATCAAAACCGGAAACCAGAAAATCAGAAACGTACAACGATGGGGGATACTGGGTCAAAAGTGAAAACCATAAATCAAAAAATTAGAGTAAGAGGGATGTGCAACGATGGGGAAGATGTTGATCGAAACAGAAAAACCAAAAAATCGAACCTGAGAATCGAGCTATGAAAATTGAAACAGAAAACTAGAAATTGAACTCGACCGCTTGATTTGATGGTGCAACAATGGCCGCTGGAGGCCGCATGAGGCGATGGTAAATGGCTATGGCAATGTGGTTGATGGTTGGTGGCGACATACGAGAGTAACGGAGGCGGAGGTGATGGGGATATGTGTCGGGTCGAAGTCAAATGGTCTTAGGGTTTTAGTAAACCCATCAAACAGTTAAACTATTTCGACAAAAAAGATGTTTTTAATACATTATAGGAAGTTAAATGGTTTAATTAAAAAAAATTAGAACTTAATTATTCAAAATAGGTAAATTTCAAGATGTTTTTTACCTTTTCAGCGTTTTGCTGTGAAATTTCAAGTGTAAAAAAATGGTCTCACGAATCTTATGAAAACAGACTGGTCTCACGTGAACATCATCCGACAAGATCCATAGGCATCATATATAACATCCATAGCAACGATCTCATAATTCTATTCCCTTTACCTTCTATTCAAGGTTTTCCTCAAATATATATTTTTAAAAACAAAATAAGGGTTAGACCATAAGATCTAGTGAGGAAATCGCTGTCAATGTGACATTGTATAAACACAGTTATATCAATCTTTTCAAAAATATTTAACAAGTAATAAACTTTCAACTAATGTAACCCAACCACAAATAAGGTTAATATACTAACTCAATAACTCAGTTAAATTCACATTGGCCCAACTGGCTCAATCCTGCTGCTAAATATAGGAGTGATAATATAAACTGCCAAACCGCTTATACCCTCCACACCACATCACATCATACCACAAAATGCGGTTTAGAACATTCGCGGTGCGTTTTATGGTTTGCATTTTCATCAAACCGCATTTTGCAATGCGGTTTGCAGTTTTGAGTTATTAAACCGTGGCTCAAACAGCACCGCACCGCAAGTTTTTTATATATTTTTTAAATACATATTTGTACATATTAATCATTTATCAAATGAAAATAATTAATATATTACTATTAATTTTTTAGTTTTTCTTTTAAGTTTTTACGTTATTGAATTGAGTTATTTTCATTTGTCTTTTGTCAAAAATTATGGTCAAAATTATTTATAGTTAACTTTTGTAAGATATATTTGGATTAATTATGACCTATTTCGTTTGCATTACGCCTTTTTGAATCACGCATTTAGCAAGTATCAAAAGTTTTTATTTTATGGAATATAGAAGCATCATCATCGAGTTTAATCATGAATTTGTGATGGTATAATTATTGGATTGAAAAGTGTTAGGCTTGAACCACATAAACCGCACCCCAACGCATTTTGCGGTGCGTTTTTTTTTTTGCGGTTTGAGACATATGCGGTGTGGTTTACAGTTTAGAAAAATCTTCAAATTGCATATCCGGTGTGATTTGAGCGTAAACTGCATCGCAAACACCCCTTAGCTAAATATACACTAGTCCAACTGGCTCAACACCATCATCATAAATATATTGGCCCAAATGGCTCAACATCATCATCACATATACGTTGGCCCAACTGGCTTAACATCGTGACATGTTGGCCCAACTGGCCTAACACCTTCATCACATATATGTTGGCCGAACTGGCTCAATAACTCGTAACACTTTAAATCGTAACTAGATAACCTTATCAATAACTTATCCTTTGATAATGGAAATCATTTAATATCGTATGTGCAATTCAGTTCAAAATTTTATAAGAAAACTCACCTTGATCACGGTTATAAGTTATATTCGTAACAAGGGGCGTGAATCTGAATCAGATAGCCATGGATCACAATTTATGTAAATAAACTTCACCATAACCCTTAACAAACTCTAAGGCACCTAACGATACACCATAAGCCCCTAAAACAACATGAAGCAAAAACAAAAATTCCCAAAACAATGCAGAATGTGACCCAGATGCGACCAAAGTCGCATGAAAGTCACATTCCACACTGGAATAGGTCTCCACAATATCCTGCTTTTCCGAGCTTTTATTCCAATTTAAACCAACAAAAATCTCAAGAATTCCATGAAAAACATCCTTTTAACATCAAACCAACAAGGACTCAAAGGATTTAACGAAAAACTTCATCATAATAAGGAATTTGCAAAACACCATTAAAATGGTTACTCCCGACAATTGAAGGCTTAAACCAAAACTATTTTACCAATCAAAATTCCACTAACAACAATTTGATATAAGTGTATATATATATATATATACATATATATATATATATATATATAGGGTTGGGTTCACGTGAGACCAAGAGTTTTTCATGAGACCCGTAAGACCAATTTATGTTCATTGATCAACTTTATAAGTTCATGATCTAATGGTTTAAATTGCACGGTGGCAATTTTGTAATTATTGAGAAGTCTCGTGGCGTTTATGAATGTTTAGATCTGACGATTGTAAATCTAATCTAAGGATTGAGAATTGGTCTTACGGGTCTCACGAAAAACCATTGGTCTCAAATGATCCCAAGTCTATATATATATATATATATATATATATATATATATATATATATATATATATATATATATATATATATATATATATATTAATCAAATGAGAACTAAATAGTTTTTGGTTACTGTAAGAAATTGACTATAAATACACACCCAATCCCAACCTCCAACCTAAAATAATAATAATAATTGATATTCATTAAAATAAAATAATAATTGATATTCATTAAATAATTATAACATTCACACTAATAATAATAATAATTAATAATAATAGAAGATTATTTTTAAACAATGATATAAAAAATAGATTTGATGGATTGAAATATAATTAGTTTTATATACAACCAATAAAATAGAAGGTAGAAAAGAGTTTATTTAACAACGAACTTCTAAATTTTACATATTATGAAAGAAGAATAACGAAGCGTTTAGCAAAATATTTCTAAATTTTAAATACGTGAACTTTTATTTAAATAATAATTTTAAACCTTATGAATCATTTTATGTTGGTGAAAATTTAAGTGACTTCAAGACCATATGATTCATTATCTTTGTTTTTATTGGGTTGATAAGATAATAATAATAATAAAATAAAATAGAGACTATATTAAAACGTTTTCCTTAATTCGTTATTACCGACGGATCACCCAGAAAATACCAATGGTTCAATAGAATCCGATATTTTTCGAGAAAATACCAACGAATGAGAAGGAATTAGATTTGAATTAATAATAGAAGTTAAAAAGGGTGGATGAGGATGAGAAGGAATTAGATTCAAATAAACCTTAATCAACTCAAACTTCGAATCCACCTACCAATTGCAACTATCTGTATCATGTATTTGCTACGAACTACCCTTCATTCACTCTTTTCATTTTTAAATCAATACGCATCTAATTCATCCTCACGCCTCGCCAAATCCTATGCGGATACAAACCCATATGAAACCATATCACGGTAGTGTGAATTTCTTCTCAACAACTACTTAATTATTTATTTATGTGATACTATGATTTTTTGAGACTATCTAAAGTCCTAATTTTGAATTTGGCGCTACAACCAACGTTATAATAATATTGAGTTTATATGACGTCAAATTTTTTTAAACATCTTGATAGACGGTTTTATAATATTTATTTTATAGGATCAATCAAAAAATAAAACTGTAATAAGTTTATAGGACGTTTTTAGGTATTGTAACATGTTTTTTAGGACATTTTTGGGTGTGTGACAACGTTTTTATTATGCTTGCAAAATAAAATGTCGTATTAGCTATTTTATATGACACTCTTAAGAAAAACATCTTATAAACCCATCTAGTTATAGATCGATTTGTGTTAATACGACACTTTTTCAACAATAATATTATATAAAATAGCTAATACGACACTTTATTTTAAGATCGTTGTAAAAAACTCGTTGAAAGTATCATATAAACCTATTGTAACACTTTTAGATAAAATCCTTTTTTTTTGTTTTGATCCCATAAACTAAGTAATGTAAAGTATTTTATTAGGACGTTTTAGACGTCTTATAAAACTAATTTTTTTTATAATAATAGATTGAGATTTAAAGATCAGATTGGTATATGTGGGGACATGTTTTGCAAAGGATAATCTACTTCCTTATCCCTTCATTTGTTGTACAACTTTCACACCTTTTTGAAGCAAATCTAATTAAGGATCTAATTAATAATTAATGGCCACTAGTAATTAAGATATTAATTAAAATGAATCGAATTTGAATAGGAATTATCCACGAGTTGTTTGGTTTAGCCACATCCACTTTGATTTTATAATTAAGTCTTTTTGTTTATAATACATGTACCAAATTAAGTCGATTGACATGAACTCTATAAGCCGGCTTTGTTAAGCTTACGTTACATTAAAGTCAGATTTATAGGGCTGGGCAGTTTAATAGCATATTTTATAAGACTTAAAGTTTATATAACCAAATTATCTAAAAACCCGCCTTTTAATATGACATTTGTGTTTAAAATAAAGTGTTTTTTATAACGCTTTTAAAATAAAGTGTCGTATTAACTATTTTATAGGATATTTTGAGAAGTTTTTCTATAAACCCGCGTTTTAATATGACATTTGTGTTTAAAAACGCTTTTTAAAATATGATGCTATAAAAGAACTGATACGACACTTTATTTTGAAATTGTTCTAAATTTTTTGTTAAAACACCAAAAAAGGTCCATATAAATTATTTTATTAAAATACTTAAATATTTTAGACGTCCTATAAACCTAATATTGTTGTAGTATTAAATTTTGAAAAGAATCTAAGAATCAAATTTATATGATATTTGCTTTTTTAAATCGAATCTTTTTCATTACACCAAGAAGGGAAAGCCAAAAGACTAAAAGCGATGGATGAAGTCATGTTTGTCTTTCAAACAAAGTTTATTTGAATTTAAGCCGTCACAGAAATTCATGAGAATATATATTGGGTTGATTTTTTTACCAAAATGCATCATTAATACAATGGATTTTTGTCGAAGTTTCTATTTAGTACTATTGTTCTAGAAGATTTGTCATGATGCCAGCAGAACTGGATACCTGGTTATGTAATCGGAACCGTCTTCGAATCGTCGGTTCCGGAACTGGAACCAATATGAGTGATTTCGGTTCCGGTTCCTAAAATACGAAACCGATTGAGAATGATTTTGGTTATGTTTCTCAATTTTTCGGAACCGCTACTCGTCGGGTACCCAGTATTTTTCAATAAAAAAATAATTATTTTTTTTAATATCAAATTTATATTAGGTTTACATCTTGAGAGCACGCCGTCATCTTCATTCTTCATCTAAATTCTTCATATAGTATGATTCGTATTTTTTCAAATTGTGTGCTCACTTGGATTCATAGTATGTAATCGTTAAACTTTGAAAATTTACCATTATAGTATGTAATCGTTAAACTTTAAACATTTTCTATTAGTCTATTATGGTTTGTAATCGTTAAACAATATTTGTAACCATTATTTTGTATAATTTGTATTTTTGCTTATTTATTTAGTGTTTTGGCAACGTTTTATTTTTTATTTTTCTAAATAACAAAATTTTAATATTTTAGAAAGCGGGTAACCGGAACCGGTTCCGGTTCCAAAAATTTAAGAACCGCTCTAACCGGTTCCGGTTCCAATATCTCAAGAACTTGCGGTGCCGGTTCTGGTTCTGGTTCTGGTTCTGGTTCTGGTTCTGGTTCCGGTTCCGGTTCCTGTCAAAAAGGACGTGTATCCGCCTATGCTCACCCCTAATTTAAAACGTGTACCATAGTTACAATATAAGGTTTATAGTGTTTTTATAAGATGTGGTTCATAGTTTCATATCGTGGCACCTTGAGACACACTACGGCAAGCGACGAGGTGTGTTTTTTTTACAATGTGATGATTTCTTTTAAGACAAAACATATTTTTTTTGGGGTTTTTTTGATTTTTTTTTTAACTTTTATGTTTTCATAATTTTCATTTTAAATTGTACTCATTTATAGATTTACCTAATCACATCAATTAAGTTTCACGAATTTAAACACACCATGGACTCACGAAAACGAAGCTGTAAAATTATCCTTGCAGATATTATTTTGAATATTTAATCAAAGATTATCCACATAATTCTAATGTATCTTATTTTTCTTCTTATGATATGAAGGTAAATATTTGAATATCATAATCTCACTGAATAATCTATTAAAAACATGTATGTATATATAAATCTATATACAAGAGTGTTCAAAAAAACCATTAGACCGTTCAAACTGGTTGAACAAAGTCAAATGGGAACGTTTTTGCCAGTTTGAGTGATCTAGTGGTCTAAACCGGACTGAAAATAGCCAAACAGCTCATTTTGGTCTAGTCTGCGGTTCGAAACTATTTGAGCGATTTTCTCCAAATCGGCCGTGAAAATACACATATAGTAATTGTATTTAGTTTTCATGCGGCAGACTCAACTTTTAGTCCAAATAAAAAAATTATATCCAAGACATTAAGTTTTGTTTTGTTTCACTTCTCAATTGTCCTTATTCCCTTAATCGACAGAATTCCGAAATTCATCAAATATCACAAATTCAAAACTCCAACTATTGTAACTGGACTTGTTTAACATTTTTAACTTTCTCAATGTTTTTTTAAACTTGGAGATAGAAGTTCCTATTATAATTTGCTATAGCATTTTTGTAATAATTTTATTTCGATAGAAAATTCATTTTGAAGATATATGTTTTTTTAGTTTAAAGCCCATAATCAATTCAAAGTGCCTAAACTAGTCAAACCATAGCGCTTTTTTGTAGTTCGGTTTGACCCATTTGGTCACTTGTTGCCAAACCGTTCAATTTGAAATTTCTTCTAAACCGCCATTACGGTTTGATTTGTGGTTCGAGGGTTTAAACTGCCAAAACTAGACTACGAACAACCCTATCTATACATAACATACAAATTTGTTGTCTTATATCATGTCTTGAGAAAATGTCATGTCCGTATCGTAACGTATAAGGCTTCACACTTGACGTTATGGCACGTCACGCATCACTCCATTTAGAACTTTCTCTACAATAACATTCTTTTTGTTGATCAATTTTCAATGCAATGCTCATTTGATAACATTTTATATGTAGATGTCAAGATTTTTATTATTTCCTCGTAACCCTTTCTTAAACATTTTATAAACCTTTTATACCATCAGATTTTTATAAAATCAGTATGTAATCAAAATAAATATAAAATAACAAAAAATTTAAAATTTTGTTATAACGATTTTTCTTTATTTAAGTAATATATCAATAGAATTACCTGAGTAACATTTTCTTTATTTATGGTCTCCATCGTTAGGACTACAATATCACTACTAGAATATTGGGTATTATCGATGGTTAAAACCGTCGGAAATGGTCTTTACCGACGGATTTTCGACAAACTGTTGGAAAAAGTTGGTCGGTAATATTTAGCGATGGTTTATTGACGACTTTTCGACGGTTCATATTACCGACGATTTTCTGACAGTTCTTACTACCGACAACTTTCCAAGGGTTGTCATTATTGACGGTTTTCCGATGGTTCTATTTAGCGACAACTTTCCGAGGGTTTTCAAAAAAATTGTTTAGCTTTTACTGACGACTAAACTGTCGGTAAGTCGTCGCTTTTTAGATTGTTAATCAAAAAATATTTTTAAAAACCCTTTATTTGCTGCATTTTAACATATATATATATATATATATAGGCGATAATCAAATAAGAACCACAAAAAAGTTATAAACTCGTGAGAACCGATATAAAAATATTTTTTATATGATTTTTTTATCAACAACTATGATTTTAATATATTGTTTCACATATGTTTGTGTTCACCTTATAAAAAATTACATGTGAAACTTTTTTTTTGTTTCACCAAGTGATATGAAAAATCTACATAAAAAATATTCACGTAGTGAAATAAATACACGTGAAACTATCACATTAAGAAACAAATATATGTGAATCAATATCTTAAATCCTAGCAAAATTATTTAAAATCGATTCTCACGGGTTTGTAATATTTTTGTGGTTCTCATTTGATTCCCCCCCCCCCGATATATATATATATATATGTATATATATATATGTATATATATATATATATATATATATTGAGCCTAATCAAATGAGAACTAAATAGTTTTTGGTAACTGTAAGATCCAATTTGAACCAATTATTTAAGATACTTAATATTTTTTTAAAATAAAATAAAATGGTAAATTAGTAATTTGGGTTGATTATTCAATTTACTTTAATTAGATTAATTATTTTATTATATATATACACTCACACACGGACACACAAGGACCAAAATCTGATGGCCTCCTTCGGCAAGTGATGACCTCCTTCGGTCATCTTGTTCGACCCCATCCCCGCTACTGACCACCATCTACATCAACACTTCCCTCGATCTCCCCCTCAAACTCCCTCATCGATCACCCTCCAACACCTTCCATCCGGTAGCACACACCATCTGGGAGAACTCTCCACTCTGGTGGTCATCTCCATGTCAACCTTTTTCTCCAACCCAACCTCCAGACCTGAAACACACATACATACACTACAAACATACACATTGCACACAATGTGCACACACACACACACACACATATATATACAACGTAGGTATCATAGTGGGACGACAGTTGGTATCACAATGGTACCACAGTTGGTTTCACAATAGTACCACAATTGGTATCATAGTGGTCTCGAAGTTTACTTGGTGTGTTTTGAATATCACATTGTATGTATTTTGGGTATCACATTGTGTATCTTGGTGTATTTTGGGCATCACATGGTGTTCGTCGGAATAAGGTTTACCGGAGGCCGGAAACAAGAGAGAGAAACAGAGGAGAGATAAAAAAATTACATACCTAAAATTCCCTTTGATTAAAATTTTAAGTCAAATTACCAAAAGTATTAGTTTCCTGATTTATACATTGTTTTGTGGTTGAGATTGGATATCACAGTTATCACAAACTAACTAGTTCTCCCTTGAGTGGACCCCTATATATATATATATATATATATCTATATAGGGGAACGATCAAATGCAAACCACTCAATTTGTACAAACCGTGCAAACCGCATTCAACCAATCATAATTTTTCATTTTGTTCATTTTTTTTGTAATTATGAGATGTTGATTAATCAATTTTATTGTGGAAGGTGTTAATCATAGATATTATCATCTTCATTATTTTAATTTTAGAGAAATACATGAAACAATTTCATTAATGTTAGATAAATACATGAAACAGTTTCATTAATGTTAGAGAAATACATGAAACAGTTTCATTAAGTATTATATGAAACAATTTCACAACCATATATGAAACAACTTCATCAAAAAAAGTATTATATGAAAC
>NC_037541.1:6184597-6209198 GCF_001531365.2 Cynara cardunculus var. scolymus
GATTGTAAATCTAATCCAATGGTTGAGAATTGGTCTTACGGGTCTCACGAAAAACTATTGGTCTTACATGATCCCAAGTCTATATATATATATATATATATATATATATATATATATACAGAGAGAGAGAGAGAGAGAGAGATGAGCGATCAAATGAAAACCACCATTTTTTTGTAAAAACCGTACAAACCACCCTCATACGTCGATTTCATTGTTTAATCTTATGAAATTTTTTTCTTGAAATTGTTTAATCTTGTGAAATTGTTTCATATAATACTTTTTTTGATGAATTTGTTTCATATATGGTTATGAAATTGTTTCATATAATATTTTATGAAATTTTAATGAAACTGTTTCATATATTTCTCTAAAATTAAAATAATGAATAAGATAATATCCATGATTAACACCCTCCACAATAAAAATGGTTAATCAACTTATCATAATTACAAAAAAATGAAAAATTATTATTAGTTGAACGAGACTTTCACGATTTTTACAAATTGAGTGGTTTTTATTTGAACGTTCCCCTATAGATTTACCTAAAAATCCATATATACATATCCATACATATATCCATATAAGCCCATACAAATATAATAATATATCATATCCATACCATAATGAACTAATATATTTATAAGAAACCACTGGAAGTGGGATCATCATAAATCACTAGTGGGAATTGATGAACTAGCATTGCCTCGATTGCCTTCAGTCTATCCTGATTCTCCTTCTCACGTCGAGTGCTCTCTTTCTCATGTCGAGCGTTCTCCTCTCTCTCGACTGCTCGCTCCTCTTTCATTTTCTTAAGTTTCTCCTTTAATTCTTGCACCTACATAAATGTAATACATAATGAGTAAATTGACATATGTTCCAATTAAATAAGAAAATAAAAAGGAAAAAAATCAACCCTTGTTTCAAGTGAACCGACAAATGATCTACTGACAGTTAACCATCTTTGCAAACTAGTTACCACGTAGCTCGGATCCGAACACGTACAACCGCCAAACATCCGGCCCCTTTTCCTTCTTCGCACCCAACGCTATGATATATCAACATCTCCAAGTGGATGTGTGCTAGTGTTAGGTCCGTACTTCTCAATCGTTTTGTGGAGATAGTCATCCTATGAAACAAAAGTTGGTTCGTATTTTTTTTTAAATTTCGACAGCATAATCACTATAAATTAAAGATTTCCATCAATGCACGACCAATCTTAAACATTTGACATAATAAATAAAAATCATATTCCAACCAATCAACTAATTTGTATGTCATATAACATGTTCTAACCCAAAACTATATGGGTATTCAAGATAAGTTCATCTAGGAAACTAATGAAAGAGTAATTACTAACCGCAAATTTTTCAACCCACGGGGTAACAAACTACCTCGACTCTGACCTCGACGACTCCTTTGTCCCTGACCCTTTGGCGTTATGGGTCATCGCGAACATCTCCAAGGCGTTCGGGTCGCGCCCCTTTGATTGTACCTACAAAATTCAATAGATTTATTAATTTAGTCACTAATAAAACAAAGAAGCTCTAAAACATGATTAAAATTGTGTTAACCTACAAAAATCCATCTTCGCTATGAATTGGAAATGGAACCCCCGATATAATTTTTGACGCCACTCCATCATGCAAGGTCTTCTAGTTCTGTTTCTTGACTCGCGACTCTTTTTCATTAGTTTGTATTCCATTTCTATATGAAACAAAAATCATTAGAAAAACATAATAGAAAAGTGTAAATATAATATAATTCCATTAATATTACATACCTTTATGATCATGTCATGCCAATAGTCCTGGTGAATACATGACAGGCTAAATGGGATCAAATCCTCAAAACTAGACCTATCAAACTCTACATCTGCATCAAGGGCCTTCTTAATGGCATCTTCCCTGGCATTGTGCATAATATCTGGCCAACGCCTCTTTAACGTGTCAGTCCATGTTGTGCGGACGAATCCATATATATCTTCATCTCATGTGTAGTTATTCTACATATAGATAACATGTTCAATTAATTAAAGATATCATTGAATAATTTATATATCTAAACATCATAAGTATAAATCTTAAAACGTTGGAACAAAATAGCCTTTGACTCATTGCCAACATCTTCCAAAATGTCCAAGGACCCATACACATTCCCTTCAATAGGACAATAACTTTACGACGAACTTTTTTGCAAGCAAACCTGCAACAATTAACATTAATATGAGTTAACAAATTTTGATATATGATATAAACAAAATCAACTAATTTACATATGTAGGACCGACAACACAATCCTTGGCCTCAGTGAAGGTCTATCCAGTACCGATGTGCCAACATTGGCTCCATGATGGATGTGAGATGGCTCTGCAACAACATCCTCATGAATGGCATATAGACCATCTGACTCATGGGTCTCTAGGGTGTCAACGTGCTCGGCAGAATTATTGTAATCTATAGCTCTGCCTCTACCTCGGCCTCTACTAGAAGCAGTATCACGACCTCCACTAGAACTACTACCTCGACCGCCAATAGACATCAAAATACGACCCATATGAAACCGCCTGAAAAAATGATAAATCTACCAACATACTTTTAAAACAACAGATATAAAGTTACATCAAATAAATATAAACCAATTTGAACAAACTAATTATCAGAAAAGTAATTAAATAAAATAGGTTTTTCATCATCTTCATTTGAATCATCTATATCTTCAAATTCTTGTTCCTCGTCATTCAGATCATCATCATCCTCATCATATTTTCATCATCATTAATAGTTTCATCGGCATCAAGTTCGATGGGTGGTCCTGGTGTGACAAGACAAACATGTTCAATATATCCATCCATATTTGTGGATGCTGATCAATTTAACTTGTAGTTTTCTAGAAAGAAATATGTACCATCTAGATCATCATCATCTCTTACTTCAGTAACACGTTGTGCCACATCATATATCCCCCTTGGCTTCGTATTCACGACAGCTCACCAATCTTTCAAGTCTTTGGTATTCGAAGGATACGAGGCATAATAAACTTGTAATGGTTGTTGTGCTAGGAAAAATGGCTCATCTATTCCTAATCTAGACTTATATTTGATATATACCATGTTATGTTTAGCGGCAACTCTAACATCCTGGACAATATCAAACCAAATACAATTAAATAACACAATAACGCATTGCCCTACTCCAGGATATTCAACCTCTAGAATGTCATTCAACAATCCATAATAGTCGGGCTCATAGTCATTAGAACAAAACCCTTTCACACATACTCCACTATCATATGTAACCCGCCCATCACCGTGTTTTCTTGTGTGAAACTTGTAACCATTAATGAAACATTCCTTACAAAATGTAACATAACGTATTGGTCCTCTTGCTAAAACAAGTGTGCATTACTATCGTCTGACCCTAAGATATGTTCTTCAAACCATTTAGCAAAGAACAACCCCCTATGCCTCTCAAGTTCTTTATTTTTAATATGGGGTTCTTCGGTTCTGATCAACTCATCAAACAACCCTACGAAATGGCAAAATTCCTCATAGTTAACAAAAATTATAGGTATGGGCCTTATATATCTCATCATCGGTTAAGGATCTTTGTTTTCCACATTTTCCAAATAATCTCCGAGATGAAACTTTAAAGATGCATAATTGAGTGTTGACCTCCGAAGAACTTGGAATATATGGGGAAAACTTATGAGGCACGCGATTTAGGCTTGTTTCTATTGTTGGCTCAAAATATAAAAAATAATAAGTAGAATGTTCATTTACGAGATGGGCCTCAACAATAGATCCTTCAACTCGTGCTTTGTTTCTAAACGTTCTTTTCAGTGAGCCAAGTTTTCTCTCGTATAGATACATCCATCTATATTGAACTGGACCATTGAGAATGGATTCACGTGTTAAATGAATTAAAAGGTGTTCTCTTGAATCAAAGAAGCCAAGTGGGAAGACCTTTTTCAGCTTGCAAATGGTTTCGATAATACGTGTTTGCAATGGGATCAAGTCATCAATGTGTAGTACCATTGAACATATTGCATGAAAGAATGTGCACAACTTTATAACCGCATCCCATATTAAATTAGGTAATATCCCTCTTAAATAAATAGGGAGCAATTGTTGCATAATCACATGGCAAACATGACTTTTGAAGCTACAAAAGCTATCGTTTTCTTGGTTTACATCCTCCCTATGTTTGGAGAGGCCACAATGGAAGAGATCAAACACGGGAATAAGAAGTAATTCCATTACCTTTTTTTTTCATTTTTCTAGAGGGGGATGGAGAAAGTGGACAAAACAGACTCGCATTTACCTCCCTTTCTTTCCTTCCCACTATTCACGCATGAAGATCATCGTGGGGATCCCCCATTCCAAAAGGTTATGGTCGATTCATCGACTCTCTGGTTGTATTAAACACTTAGCTATTTTTCCTTGAAGTCTTCCATCGGCCTTCTGGTCCTTCATCACTTGTTGTTCTTCATTACTTTTACAAATGTGAGTTATGGGGTCTAACAAGGTTGTTCAATTTTGGAGAAGAAAGTTTGTGAATTTTTGTCAGAAGAAGTTCGTTTTTGGACAGAATGTTAGAATTTGTTTGTCTGAAGATTCTTTGAAGATTATATCTTGAAGATCGTATCTAAAGATTGTTGTTGATTTTGATCTACATTGTCAAAGGAGAAGATCATCGTTGTTCTACATTCGAGGGGGAGAATGTTAGAAGATTTTCTCAACAAAATATCATCTGAAGTTTCCAAGTAAAGATTGTTTTTGAATAAGTCATAAAGAGCTTAAAGAGGCAAAGTTCAAACGAGACTCAAAGCGTGTAAATTCTTTCAAGCCTGAATACAAAGGTGGAAAATGTTAGAACTGAATTTCTATATTAAATTGTATTCGTCTTGAAAAATAAATTTGTCTATAAGGGTGCGTTTGGTGCGCAGACAGGACTGGACAGGACAGGACGGGATAGGACAGGACGGGACAGGACAGGACAGTTGTTCAGCGTTTGGTAAGACAGGACAGGACAAGACAGAGCTGGTTAAAATGACCAATTTACCCCCGTGAGCTATTTAGTGTTTTTTCACTACGAAATCAAGTAAACTCCCATAATCGATTCAAACATACAAACCCTAAATCGATTCAAACATACAAACCCTAAATCGATTCAAACATACAAACCCTAAATCGATTCAAACATACAAACCCTAAATTGATTCAAACATAGCGATGGAGAAGGAGAAGGTTAGGGCAATCATGTACCTGATGAAGGAGAAGGTAATGCGATGGAGGCGGACTGTGTTTATCGACTAGAACTCCCGTCACCGTCGCCGATTGAGGGTGTGCGATGGAGGTAGTCTGAGCGAGGAGGAGCGATAGGGAAGGACGCACAATGAGTGAGGAGGGTAGATTAGTCGCAGATTAGGACGGCGTGTGCGATGGAGGCAGTCTGAACGGAGATCGACGCATCTCCGGGAGACGAGATTGATAGGTTATGTGAGAGGAGAGATGGTGGAGAGGAGAGATCGATGGAGGGACGCTGTGAAGGGAGTGAAGGAGACGGTGGAAGGGGATAAAGATGAAGGAGACGGTGGAAGGGGATGAAGGAGACGGTGGAAGGGATTGAGGGTAAAGTGGTAAGAAATTCCTTGTTCTAGTTAGTTCCAGGGGTAGAGGTAGGACTCCCGTGTTCCACTTTTGTTCTAGTTAGTTCTAGTTAGTCCCACATAAAGCCATACCAAACATAGGACAATTGTGTTCTGTTCTGTCCTGTTCCACGTACCAAACACACCCTAATTGTTTTAAAGTCATCATGTTTGACTTTCCAGTTAGTTTGACTTTGACTAGTGGCTTTCAAGTTTGACCCTATATAAAGGGTTTGTCTTTTGTAATTTTGTAAGAGCCTAATTGTAAAATTCATTTACGTAATATAGAGTTTGACCAAATATTGAAAGTTGACATTTTCTCTCAAACTCTCCTCTCCTCTCATGTTCTTGATTGTAAATCTTAGATCTGCCATGAATCCTTGAAGATATTTGAAGATTGATCCATTTAGGGACTCACACAAACGATAGAGGAATCTATTCATATCACCTTTGATAAGTTTCAATCATCTAATTCTAAACCTATCTCTGAAGATGATGAAGAGTTAGACAACTGGATGATATCTCAMTATGGAGAACCTGAAGCTTCCTTCAGCAATCAACCGAACGCTGACCTCCCTGAAGCTGACGATGATTCATTCATCATTCTGAAAGGAACTAATAACATAAATGAATCTTCTTCAGGGATTGTTGTTGTTCCTATTAGTCACTTGTCCCCTTATACTTCCAATATTGACCCTCCAGTCGTTGAATCTCCTTTAGTCATTGAACCTCTATCAGTTATTGAATCACTCTCAAAGGCTCCATTGGCAATCCAACCTATTGCTGAAGACTCTCTTGCTGAAGCCTCATCTTTTATGCCAAAGCCTCTAGTCTTAGAAGGTCATCTTCAACCAGCTCAGCGATGGATGGAAGACCATCCTATCTATCAACTTGTTGGTGATCCAAGTGCAGGTATTCAGAGTCGTCGCGGTCTAGGTAATATTTGTCTCTCTATCAACTTTCTTCTTCTAGTTGAGCCCAAGAAAATCTATAAGGCTATCACTGACCCAAGTTAGGTCACTGGTATTCAAGAAGAACTCACTGAGTTTGATAGGAATAAAGTCTGGTACCTTGTTCCGTGTCCTTTTGATGAAATTATGATAGGCACCAAATGGGTTTATCGTAATAAGTTAGATGAACAAGGAATTATAACCTGTAACAAGGCCCGTCATGTTGCTTAAAGATAAAGGCAAGAATAAGGAATCGACTATGACGATACCTTTGCACCAGTGGCTAGACTCGAAGCTATGACTCTTCCTAGCCTATACTGCCAATAGGGACTTTAAAGTCTACCAAATGGAGGTAAAGAGCGCTTTTCTGAATGGAAAACCTCAGGAGGAATTTTATATTGAACAAGCTCCAGGGGTTTTTGACCTAAAATATCCTAATCATGTCTATCGATTGGATAAAGCTCTTTATGGGTTAAAACAGGCCCCTCGTGCCTGGTATGACACCTTTTCTTCATTTATCATCTCTGAGTAATTTGTCCATGGAAATATTGACCAGATGTTATTTCTTAAGAAAGTCAAGAGTCATATCATTCTAGTACAAATTTATGTCGATGATATTATATTTGGTTCCATTAATCTCTTTTTGTGTTTTCGGTTCGTTGAACGCATGAAGAAAGAATATCATATGAGCATGATGAGAGAATTGACTTATTTTCTTGGTCTTCAGATTAAACAATCTGATAAAAGTATCTTTATCAATCAGAGTAAGTATGTCAGGGATATGTTGAAGAAATTTGACTTAACCAGCAGTTCATCTATGAAGACTCCAATGTCTCCTCCTCTCTCGCTGAACAAGGATCCAAATGGAAAGCCTGTAAACATTACTATTTATATAGGAATGATCACATCCTTGCTATATCTCACAGCTAGCCGACCTGATATTATGTACTCTACCTGTCTATGTGCACGATATCAATCTGAACCTAAGGAATCCCATCTGATTGTTGTAAAACGCATTTTCAGATATCTTAAGAGAACTCCTAATATGGACCTTTGGTATCCCAAAGACTCAAGTTTCACGCTAATTGGTTATGCGGATAGTGGTTTTGCAGGTTGCAATATTAATAGGAAAAGCAACACTGGAGGCTATCAGCTTCTAGGTGGAAATTTGGTAAGCTGGATAAGTAAGATGCAAAATTTAGTGTCCACATCAACTATTGAGGCTGAATATGTTGTTGCTGGAAGCTGTTGTGCCCAAATCCTTTGGATGAAAAACCAATTCAATGATTATGAGCTTCAGCTCTCAAAGATCTCTATCTATTGTGATAACACTAGTGCCATTGCAATTGCAAACAACTCTGTTCTTCACTCCAAGACCAAAAATATTGAGATCAGATATCATTTTATCAGATATCATATTATGAATGATAATATTGAACTTCAATTCATACTCACTGAGTACCAATTCGTTGGCCTTTTTATAAAGCATCTTGATGAGACAAGATTTAACATCTTATTCAGCAAACTTGGAATGCTGAATGCTGAGGATTAATTCCTTCAGCTCTAAGCAATACTCAGTGATACATAAGTGAAATGATTCAGTGTTCTTATTCTATCACTGAACTCTTGAGTAAATGTATCTTTCTCTCTAAAAGTATATATACTTATTTTCTTCTCTAGAATCTTTAAACCATTAATGTATCTTTTCTCATTCAGTGATCAAAATTGTGATAACTGGGTTTGCGATTATATTAAATTAAGGTGGTTTTGAAAGATTTTGGTTAGTAAAGAATTTTTAAATGTTTATGTGATAACCTGTTTAATGTTTATAAATTCCACCGCCTATGATATATATATATATATATATATATATAAGGTCATGGGGATGAGTGTGAAAGAATGAGTTTTAAAATATTAAACCTCCATCGCCTGAGAATTTTATTGGCAATATAAAAGTAATAAGATAAGATTTATCTTATCTATTCGGTTTTTGAAAGAAAAAAGAGAGAGAAACTGTGTATTCTTGTGTGAAATAATACGTGAAGCTGTTAGAAGCTGATTGTATGATATTATATGGAAATCATTATTGTGAGATTCAACCTCATATATGTGAATATAAGGTGAGTTTATCAATTTTCTATATTTGGTATTTAAAATACTAAACTAGTTGGTTTTTATGTGGAAGAAGGTAAACTGTTCTTGAAACAATTGTGAGTTGATATTGAAACTGGGTTTAGAACTATAAAAGTTCTTAATATGAAGTTTCTATGATGAAACAGTTTTGATGTCATTCTTGGCAAAAATGACAGTTTTCGTAAAAAAAGTTATGAGGGAATAAGGGTGGCATATCAAGGAGAGATGTACAATGGGATAAAGGTGGCATAGAGGTGTACCATGGGATAAGGATGACATATCAAGGAGAAGTGTACCTTTGGATAAGGGTGGCAATTGTGAAATCTGAGTTTTGATCATACATCTTATTATTACATCCATAAGATGCAATGATCTTGAGTTATCACTTTTGTGTTATGTGAAGACTTGGAAATATTGCTCTTATTGATATGATAACAATGTTGTTATGCAGAAGAGGAAAATGGTTTATAATCGGAGAGGCTTTGATTTCCTGTGTTTTGAGTTAAAAATATTTTTGGGTTAATCTGGATGTTATACTTTGAATTGTTTCAATAAAGTAAGTTTTGATGAGGAATGAGAGGGGGCTCTGGTTGGTCTTCAAGACCAACCAGAAGGCCTATGGTTATGATGGACAATCCCAAGTTTTTCAAATACTCATATTTTGACCCAGAGGTTCTGTATGTGCTATACAGCGGTCTATATCATGAAATATCACAAGTATAAGCTCTGTATCTAAACTCTTAGTCATTCGTGCAATTTTATAAGTTAAAATATTTTTAACTTGATCTTTCTAATTATAGTAGAGCACCAAAGACGCTCTGGTTAACTTTCATGTTTTACTAGAGAGCCTCTGGTTATGTTAAAAATCTTCTTGTCTTCTTATATCTCATATTCTTATTTTTCATAAGTTTTGGTTAAGTAGACTAGAGGCTCTGGTCGTTTAGGGAGCCTCTGGTTGGTTATGAGTCCTTAGTTTTTAAAAGATTGAAACCAGAAGCTCTGGTTGGTAAGGCTAGAGGCTTTGGTCGACTAGAGGAGCTCTCGTTGACTTGACTCGGGATTCTTTTTCTTAGTCAAGTGACTAGAAGAACCCTGGTTGATACTATTATATAGATATATCATTTTCAAAATGATCCAAACTTTAAGATTAAGTCTTTAGTGACTATGCTTTGTTTAGTCTTGTTCTGGCTTAAGAGCGAGAGAAGCTGTGGTCTTTAAGAGCCAAATGAGCTCTAGGTAATCACGCACAGAATGATATGAGGATCTGAGTGGTCACATTGCATGGGCGACAAGGAAAATTTATAACTCACATTTGATCGCGATATTGGAGTTATATTTTATTAAGAGGTTATATATATGTATGATTACAAATATGATTTGCAACCGGTTTTGGTGATTTTCACCCTATAGTTGCATAAAAGGGGATTTCTCATTAGACCTCAAGGTCTAACCCTCTTTTGTGTTAAAAAATGTGCATTACAGGTCAAGTTTTATCGAGGGATAAGGGAAAGAGAAAATTTTGAATTTTCCTTTCATGCTTGCATGAGTTATGATATGCAAGTTATGTACAAGAATATTATGGAAAATTTTGGTTGTAATTTTGTAATATAACTTCTTGTACTGTTGGGACCGAATGTGTACTATTTGTATTTCTTGATATATGAAATACATGGTTATATGCAAATGTGGATCTTGGGGTGTTACAAAGTTGGTAGCAAAGCCTGAGTTTAAGGGATTTAGGTATTCAGCATGATGTCTAGACTTAAATTGTATTATTTGCATATTAGGGGTCCCTGACATAGATAGAACCATTGGAATAAATAGGATAGGTTAAGAGATCAATATGTAAGGTAACTTTAAATTACAACTGGCCAATGTAATTATGAATTTACAGGTACATATATGTACTTAGACACCTTATTATATTTGGGAATGTGATTATGTGAATATTAATATTGAAAATTTGCAGATGACCAGTCATTCTCGAAGGTCTGAAAGGATCGTCCTCCCCACCCCGAATGAGAAAGAAAATTCAACTGAAAATATTCCTACTAGTTATCAGAAGGTCGAGGCAGAAGAAAAATTCGGAGTAGAGTTCATGAAAGAAGTCGTGGGAGAGGAAGGAACAGTCAATCTGAAATACCTCCAGATAAGAATGAATCAATCTCTGGAAATGTAAATCAAGAACCCGTGCATCAGCCTGAGTATGTGACCTGAGATGTATTAACAGTAGAAATGAGTAAACTAAGAAACACTCTGATATCTATTCTTGGGTACCAGCCAGAATTGAAATGGAAAGAGTCGAGGTAAATCCACAAATTGAAACTATGAACAGCAGAGGGGGAGACATTAAGATGTTTTTGACATGTAAGCCCCCAACATTTTCTGGAAAAACAGAACCAGTAAAAGTAATGTGCTGGTTGAACGAAATAGAGTTGGTATTCAACACCAGCAAGTGTCCAGATAAAGACAAAGTCAGATTTGCAGTATCAACGTTGAAATCAAACGCTTTGTATTGGTGAGATGTGGAGTCATTAGCTAAACCAAATATTTTGCAAAGAATGTCATGGTCAGGATTCATTGATCGATTTAAAGAGCAATTCTGTCCAAAAGTAGTTGTCAGACAATTGGAAGAAGAATGTTTGAAGTTGGAACAGGGTAATCAGACGGTACAAGAATATACTGAAAGATTTATTGAACATTCCAAATTTGTAGAACATTACATCTCAAAGATTTCTCTTAAAGTTGAAAGGTACATCTGGGGTGTTTAAAATCATCAATACGAGAATTTGTAATTGCTATGAATCATGTCACTTTCCCAATGGTAGTAGATGTTGTTGAAACTACTGAAAGAAACAAAAATAGACAGGGGAAGAGAAAGTGGTAGAGAAAAGAAAGTGAGAAGGATCTTCAACCAGTTTCAGAAAACCAAAATTTGTAAAAATTGAAAATCGTCCTACCTAATGTTTTGGTGAAAGACTATGTCCAAGATGTCACCGAATTCATCAAGGTGATTGTAGTATTGATCAGAGAAAATGTTATCAATGTGGTGAAACAAATCATTTATCCAGAAATTGTCCAGCGCCTCAGAAAGTTTTCAATGTAACTCCCTTGACTACATCAGACCGAACTGTCCTCGGTTAAGAGTTTCAAGGCTAACTATAGGAGGAAATGCTTCGAGTACACGTGGTAGAGCTAATGTTCAGAGAGGAGGTCCGGGAGGGACAAGGGGCCAATCTTTTCAAATGACCAAAGATGAGGCCGAGGAAACTCCGGACGTGGTAATAGGTACTTTTCTCATTAACCTCGTATATGCTAAAGTGTTGTTTGATTATGGTGCAACTTATTCTTTTGTATCACCACTATTTGCGGGGTGTTCATACGTGAATTTTGTGCCACTTGACTATATTTTAGTAGTTGATACTGCTAATAATACTCAAGTATCTGTTAGCCATGTTTTTGATAATTGTCAAATTGAAATCGAGGGATGTGGGCTGCCAATTCGATTGTTTTAGATACCAATGAAAGAATTTGATGTTGTGGTGGGAATGGATTGGTTAGCAGAAAACCATGCCATTATTGTGTGCAATAAAAAGATGATCAATATTAATTTTCCTGAAAAATAGCCGATTATGATTTATGGTGATCGGCGGGATCATCATACCAGTTTGTTATCTGTCTTGAAAGCCACAAATTTATTCGGAAAGGGTGTCACGAGTATTTAGCTTATGTGATTGATTCAAATAAAGAAAAGGGTAAGCAAGGGTCTATTCTCATAGTTTGTGATTATCCTGAAGTATTTCCAAAAGATCTCACTAGTTTACCACCAGACCGGTCCATTGAATTCTTAATTGATTTGACACCAGGGGCAACACCAGTAGCCAGGCCACCTTATAATCTGGCACCATCTGAGTTGAAAGAATTGATGATGCAGTTGAAAGAGTTGCTTGATAAAGGCTTCATTAGACCAAGTACTTCACCTTGGGGTGCTCCAGTTCTGTTTGTTAAGAAGAAGGATGGATCTATGAGAATGTGTTTCGATTACAAAGAATTGAATAAGCTGACAATCAAGAACAAATATCCTTTACCAAGAATCAGTGACTTGTTTGACCAATTGATTGGAGCAAGTAATTTTTCTAAAATTGATTTAAGATCAGGCTATCATCAGCTTAAAGTCAGAGAAGAGGACATTGCCAAAACAGTCTTCCAAACCAGATACGAACATCATGAGTTTTTGGTTATGCCTTTCGGTTTAACCAATGCTCCAACGAATTTATGGATTTAATGAATCGGGTATGTAATGAATATCTTTGATAAAATCGTTACTGTGTTTATTGATGATATTCTTATATACTCAAAATCTAAAGAGGAGCATGTCGAACATCTTCGTCTAATTCTAGAAGTTTTGAAGAAAGAGAAATTATTTATCAATATATTCAAATGTGAGTTTTGGTTAAGGGAAGTACATTTTTTGGGTCATGCTATTTTTGAGGTCAGGGTAAAAGTAGATCTTGCAAAAGTCGAGGTGATTGAAAGATTGGAAGTACCAAGAACTTTTACCGAGATCCGTAGTTTCTTGGATTTAGCAGGATATTATCGGAAATTCATCCAAGATTTCTCAAGAATTGTTGCACCGTTGACCAAGTTAACCAGGAAAAATGTTAAGTATAAATGGGAAAAAGATCAGAGTGAAGCTTTTCAATTATTGAAAGACCGTCTATGCAGTGCTCCAATTTTATCATTACTAGATGGATCTGAAGATTTTGTTGTGTACAATGATGCTTCAAAACTAGGTTTGGGCAGTGTATTGATGCAAAAAGGAAAAGTTATTTCTTACGCTTCCAGACAGTTAAAAGATCACAAGAAACAGTATCTGACACACGATATGGAACTTGAGGTCGTGGTATTTGCATTTAAGATTTGGAGACATTATTTGTTGGGAACTAAATGTCAGATTTTTACGGATCATAAAAGCTTCCAACATGTGTTTAATCAAAAAGAATTGAATATGCGGGAAAAAAGGTGGATTGAATTAGTGAATGACTATGATTGTGAAATTCTCTACCATCCAGTAAAAGTCAATGTGGTAGCTGATGCTCTTAGCAGAAAAGAAAGAAGTGGTACAATCAAAACAGTTGCGTTAAGAATAAATTTGACTTCCGACCTTCATGATGAAATTTTAAGATGTCAAGATTAACCTACCAATGAAAAGAACATCAAAGTGGAAAGAGTTGGCAGAATGATTTCAACTTTGATAAAGAATGACAAAAGAATTCTATGTTTTCAAAATAGAATTTGGATACCGCATTTCGGGAATATCCGGGAGCTAATTTTGGATGAAATTCACAAATCATGATATTCGATTCATCCAGGTACTAATAAAATGTATAAAGATTTAAAAYCGTTTTATTGGTGGCCATGATTGAAAAAGGACATTGCAAGGTATGTAGAACGATGTTTGACATGTCTGCAAGTAAAGATTGAGCATCAAAGACCATATGGGAGTTTACATTCATTGGAAATTCCTGTGTGGAAATGGGATCATATCACGATGGATTTTGTCATGAAATTACAACGGACTCTGTAACACCCCATACAACACAATGCATGTAACACATACTTCATTCACAAGAAATATATGTTTATACACCACTCAGGTCTCATAGTACAAGATTCTATCATATAGAATACATAGTCCAAAAATTCAAAATACATTTCGTGTACTAATCATGTTCATCATATCAAAACTATACACATCATAGACAATCTTCACGCATATATGTATAAAAGGAAATATCACATTTCCCCTTCCCCTTACCGTCCACACCTCCTGCAACACATATTTAAAATCACAAAATGAGGGTTAGACCAGAAGCTCTAGTGAGATCCCTTTTTATGTTATTGTAGGGTGAGAATCATCAAAACTTTATTTTAAACAACTTTTCATATATATATATATATATAGCAAATATATGAATAAGCAAAACATAATATCAACCTTTCCAATTTCAAAGCTAATCTCTTAGCTTTTAAATAACACATCCAAACCCAAATAGGTTTGTACCAGCCAAGTTTCTCTTAATGCCACTTTTAAACCTTTTCAATTCCAAACAAGGTTTATTCAAAGTTTCAGGCCAAAACCTGTTATCCACTTTTCAGTAACATCTAGACTACAATTTCCAATAACAACTCTGATTCTAAATCTCTAAATCACAAAAAATAAATATTCCAAATCACAGTAATCTTATAGGATATAATAGTAGGTGTTATATTACACATCACACATACAAATGTCACCCTTATATCCAAAGGTACACCTCTCCTTGATATGCCACCCTTATCGCATTGGTACACCTCTCCTTGATATGCCACCTTTATTTCCTCATCAAAACATTTATAAAAATATTTCCAATTAGAACAGACTGCACTCATAAATGTCCCAATGGAATATCCTTAGTTCAAAAATCATCTTTATCAAATTCCTTATTCTTTATCATCATAAAAGAATAAAAATGATTTATTTTGAACTAACATTTTAATCAAAATATAAACCGGTCACCTTAGCAAGTTTTGGTCAATATAGACTTAGCCGATATAACAATCCGGACAACATGTCCCCTTGTCCGATTTACAAATCTGGACAACATATCCCCTTGTCCGATTTACAAATCCGGACAACATATGATCGTATTCCTACTTCTCCGTTCAAAACCTTTATCCGGTTTACATATTTCAATTCTTTTAACACTCAATCCGGTTAACACTACAATCGATTTTTCTCTAATCCGGACGGCTCTATGTCCGGTTTATATCAAATCCAAACAATACATGTCCGATTTAAAACCCATTTCAAGGTAATCAGTTTTTAGAACAATTCAACAATTAAACCAAAGAATTACTTTTCCAAATGTAGTAATATGATTAAAGTACTCACTTTATGCAAAAAAAAAATTAGAAATCAATTTGAATCCAACTTGAATCCAAGTATGTAAGCAATCCGGTCAGCTTCTCACTTAACTTTCTCAAAATTTCCAAAGAACAGAAAACTTTCTATTGAAACCCTCACCCCTATTTATACCCCTTTCCTCTTTTGCAAAGGCGGTTTAACCGCCTTATGCATGCATACATACATATGTTTCACATATTAACCATGCATGCATATAACGATCATGCATACACAAAAATATTTTATGCATGCATATTTAATCATGCATATTAACATATTATGCATTCATCTCTTATGCATAAAAATACACATTCTCACATGATTAATTATAAAAATTCATCATGCTCTCACGTTATCGACCCTCAAAAGAATTCCGTCCCAGAATTCCTTTAATCCAAAAGCCAGGGATACTCCATTCTCATTTTCGATTATAATTCCCAAGTTGCCTCTGACTCCTTATGAAACTGCCACTGTACTTTAACCACACTAATCTCTTTGTTTCTCAATACTTGATCTTTCGGTCAATCACAGGTTCTGGTGTTTCCACAAAGTTCAGCTTACTGTCCAATTTAACTTCTGGAAGCGATACAGCCTGACTGGGATCAGCTATACATTTTCGTAAGTTTGATACATGAAAAGTGTTGTGGATCAGACTAAGCTCTTCTGGTAGTTCTAACTGATAAGCCACTGGCCCAATTCGTTTACAGATTCTGAATGGCCCAACATATCTTGGACTGAGCTTACATTTCTTTCCAAATCTGATAACACCTTTCCATGGAGAAACTTTCAACATCACAAAATTGCCCACACAAAACTCTTCGTCTTCCAACGATTATCAGCATAGCTTTTCTGGCCGTCTTGTGTTGTTTTGATTCTTTCACGGATCTGTTCGATCTTTTCGAAAGTTTTTTGGACAATCTCGGGACCCATTAACTGCCTCTCACCTACCTCGTTCCAACACAATGACGTTTGACATTTACATCCATACAATATTTCATACGGTGCCGCTTGGATGCTGGAATGGTAATTGTTATTATACGCAAACTCTATCAATGGAAAATGATCTTTCCACGATCCCCCGAAGTCAATGATACAACTTCTCAGCATGTCTTCGAGAGTCTGGATGGTTTTTTCACTTTGCCCGTCAGTTTGTGAATGATAGGCTGTACTTAATCGAATTTCAGACCCCAAAGCTTTTTGCAAACTTTCCCAAAACCTTGAGGTGAAACGGCTATCTCTATCAGAGATAATAGATAATGGAACACCGTGCCTGGTTACAATCTATTTGATATAAATCTATGCCAGCTTTTCTAAAGAGTATCCCTTTCTTATAGATAGAAAATGCGTAGATTTTGATAAGCGATCAACAATTACCTAGATTGCATCGTACCCCTTTGGAGTTCGAGGTAACTTCATGACAAAATCCATTGTAATATGATCCCACTTTCATACAGGAATCTCCAAAGATTGAAGACTTCCATACGGCTTCTGATGCTCAATCTTAACCTGTAGACACGTTATACAATGTTCCACATATCTGGCTATATCTTTCTTCAATCCGGGCCACCAATAAAAAGGTTTTAGATCCTTATACATCTTATTGGTACCTGGATGTATAGAGTAACGAGACTTATGGCTTTCATTCAGAATAGTTTTCCGGATATCCCCAAAATATGGTACCAAATTCTCCCTTGAAAGCACATAATTCCTTCATCGTTCGTCTCTAAAGTCGAAATCATCTTACCCAATCTTTCTGACTTGACAAGATTCTCTTTCATAGCTTCTTTCTTACATCTCAGAATTTTTTTATGAATGTTAGGGGCTAAAATTTATTCTCATCGCCACAGTCTTTATAGTTCCACTTCTTTCTTTTCTACTTAAAGCGTCATATACCACATTGGCTTTTTCTGGGTGGTAGAGGATTTCACAGTCATAATCGTTAACAAGCTCAATCCATCGACGTTGCCGCATATTCAGTTCTTTCTGGCTAAATAGATGTTGTAGACTTTTATGATCAGTGTAGATCTGACACTTTGTTCCCAGAAGGTAATGCCTCTACCAGTTGATCAAACAAGTCATCAATCCTTGGCAAAGGATATTTATTCTTGATTGCTAACTTATTCAATTCCCGATAATCTATACACATCCACATAGATCCGTCTTTCTTATTAACAAATCTACAATTTCCAATAACAACTCTGATTCTAAATCTCTAAATCACAAAGAAATAAAGATTTCAAATCACAGTAATCTTATAGGATATAATAGTAGGTGTTATATTACACATCACACATACAAATGTCACCCTTATATTCAAAGGTACATCTTTCCTTGATATGTCACCCTTATCCCATGGTACACCTCTCCTTGATATGTCACCCTTATCCCATGGTACACCTCTCCTTGATATGCCACTCTTATTTCCTCATCAAAACATTTATAAAAATATTTCCAATTAGAACATACTGCAGTCATAAATGTCCCAATGGAATATCCTTAGTTCAAAAATCATCCTTATCAAATTCCTTATTCTTTATCATCGTAAAAGAATAAAAATGATTTACTTTGAACTAACATTTTAATCAAAATACAAACCGGTCGACGTAGCAAGTTTTGGTCAATATAGACTTGGCCGATATAACAATCCGGACAACATGTCCCCTTGTCCGATTTACAAATCCGGACAACATACCCCTTGTCCGATTTACAAATTTGGACAACATATACTTGTCGATTTGTAAACCCGGACAACATACACTTGTCCGATTTGTCAATCCGGACAACATTTAAAACAAGTCCGATCAAAGTGCAATCGAATTATACTATACCGGGTAAACTTTTGATCGGTTTATATCTAATCCAAACAACTTATGATTGTATTTCTACTTCTCCGTACCTTTATCCGGTTTACATATTTCAAATTCTTTTAACACTCAATCCAGTTAACAATACAATTGATTTTTCTCTAATCCGGATGGCTCTATGTCCGGTTTATATCAAATCCGAACAATACATGTCCGATTTAAAACCCATTTCAAGGTAATCAGTTTTTAGAACAATTCAACAATTAAATCAAAGAATTACTTTTCCAAATGTAGTAATATGATAAAAGTACTCACTTTATGCAAATTTTTTTAGAAATCAATTTGAATCCAACTTTGATCCCAAGTATGTAAGCAATCCGATCAGCTTCTCACTTAACTTTCTCAAAATTTCCAAAGAACAAAAAACTTTTTATTGAACCCCTCAACCCCTATTTATACCCCTTTCCTCTTTTGGAAAGGCGGTTAATGCATACATATATATATTTCACATATTAACCATGCATGCATATAACGATCATGTATACACAACAATATTTTATGCATGCATATTTAATCATGCATATTAACATATTATGCATACATCTCCTATGCATAAAAATACACATTCTCACATGGTTAATTATAGTAATTCATCATGCTCTCACGTAATCATATAACAAATAATTACGTATTATTTACCTCAGGTGATAACCAAGATCCAGTTATCACAGACTCCAAAATAGAATGATGCTATATGGGTTATCGTAGACCCGTTTATCTTAATCTGTACACTTTCTACCGATTAAAGAGAATTATCCTTTAGAAAGATTGACAAAAATTTATATCGAAGAAATTGTGACTTGTCACACTGTTCCGTTATTCATTATCTCAGACAGGGACAGTAGATTTACCTCAAAGTTTTGAGAAAGTTTCCAAAGAGCCATGGGACCTCAAATCAGATTAAGTACGATGTATCATTCTCAAACTGATGGGTAAAGTAAAAAAACACTCCAGAACCTTGAAGATATGTTAAAGGCTTGTATTATTGACTTTGAGGGATCTTGGGAGAATCATCTACCTCTAATAGAATTTGCTTACAGTAACAATTATCGCTCCAGCATCCAAGCAACACTTTATGAGATTTTGTATGGCCGAAAGTGCAGAACGCCATTGTGTTGGAATGAAGTGGGGGAAAGGCAATTAACAGGTCCAAAAATTATGCAGATAACTTTCGAAAGATTGAGCAGATACGTGAATGTATTAAACAACCCAGGACTGATAGAAGAGTTTTGCAGATAAGCGTCGTAAACCAATTGAATTTTTGGTGGGAGATTTCTTTATGTTAAAAGTTTATCCATGGAAGGGTGTTGTTCGATTTGGAAAAAATAGGTAAACTCAGTCTGAGGTATATTGGGTCGTTCAGAATTTATAAGTGGGTCGGTTTAGTTGCGTATCAGTTAGAATTGCAAGAGGAACTCAGCTCAATTCATAATACTTTTCATGTTTCTAACTTGCAGAAATGATTAGCGGATCCGAACTTGGCAATACCATTACCTGAGGTAAAAGTGGATAATAAATTGAACTTTGTAGAAACTCCTGAAGCCGTCACTTACTGGAAAACAAAAGTTTTAAGGAACAAATAAATCAGCCTTGTGAAAGTTCAGTGGCATTTTCATAAGGATTCAGAAACAACTTGTGAGTTGGAATCTGAAATGAAATCTGAATATCCATGGTGATTAGTTTCTCTTTTGTAGAAAATAACTTCTTTTTCTACCTTTATTCTTTCAGATTTTTCAAAGTTTATTTTTTCCTTTAATTTTTGAAAATCCTCTGAAAGTTTTAAAACTCTTAACTCTAGCTCTGATGGAGCAGAGTTGGTTTCATCATGGAAGAATTATATACCTGGTCATCGGAGTCGGAGTTGGATTCAGTGACTGAAGACTTGGCCATGAGGTAGGGGAGTGCTTTGTTGTCTTTTTCATTAGATGAAGAGTCAGATACCCAGTTTTCCTTTTCGGCCATTAGGCTTCTTTATCTGGGATTGTATTTGTATTTGTTTTTGTAGTATTCTCTATCCTTGATGAGTCGTCCTCTGCAATCCTTAAAAAAATGGTCTATCTTTCCGCATTGGAAGCACCGTTGACCATCTTTTCTTTCGTCTCCTCTTTCTCTTCTTTCCTGTCTTCTTTCTTCTCTTATTTCTTCCCTAGTTTCTTCTCTGTCTTCTCTTCTTTCATTTCTTTGATGAAATTTTACCGCCTTCTGTCCATAGGTTAGTTGGAATCTCTCTCTCTTGAAGTCTCTTCTATTATCTTTTTCAGAAGGCCTCTTGACGAACTTCTTCTGGAATTGCTTTGTAATTAAAGCAAGTGATTTGGCAAAGGCCTTGAGATTGTCATCAGAGTTTGAGTCTTCTTCTTCTGATTCTGATACGATGATCAAGGCCTTATTCCCCTTCTTTTGATGCTCTCTGAAAGAGCCTCTAGAAGTCTCCTTTTCATCAGAGACTAGAGCCAAGGGTCCTCCTATCGACACCTTTCTTTTCATTATATCTTGATCTTGAGCAGCAAGAGTTCCATAGAAATCATGGAGTGACCATCTTTCTATGTCTTGGTTTTCTTGTAAGCACATGGACAATTGTGTCCATTCATCACCAAGACTTTTGAGGAATAACATGTTGTTTTTCTCCTTTGTTCTTGCAATGTCATTTCAACGACATTGATTGATCAATGTGTTGAAGCGGTCATATGTCTTCTGAATTGGTTCGTCATGTAATGCTTTGAAATTTGTATATTCGTTCAGGCATTCGACCCTTCTGTTCTTTCTTGTTTTAGCTCCTTCTTCAAGTTGGCTTGCCAACTCATCCCATATTTCCTTGGTGGTAGTACAGGTGTCTAGAGATTGAAAAATCTCATTAGGGATTGCCATTATTAGCAATCTCTTTTCCTTTCTATCATCTTTTACCCTTTCAATATCATTTTCATCCCAAGCGCTTTCTTCTTTCACCACATAGTAAGCAGCAACTTCTTCTGTGGTACCATTTTCGGGCACTCTGGGAATCAAAGCTTGGGGAATGTAAGGATCTTCCAGGACAGATCTGAAAAGATTCATGTCCATCCCCTCGAAGAAGTTAATCATTCTTTTCTTCCATTGGGGATACTCTTATCGTTAAAGAGTTAGAGGTTTGGTGAGAGAACCAACACTGCATGCAGTATTCCAGTGGCCATTGAGAGAAGTTTTCGAAGAATTTGAGAAGAAAAAAGTTGAGAGATTTGAATACTCAGATTCAAATTGATCGTTTTGATTGAAAATCAATCAATTTGCTTTGATACCAATTGTTGATCCCGAATCTCTCAATATAACACGAAGATTCCTAAATCTATCGTATGAATGAAGAAAGTGAAGAAAAACTTTAATGATATTCAAGAAAGTATGAAGCTTTCAAGTAATTTCACTATAATAACGATAATGAGAAGGTTACTTAAATTACAAGACATATAAGTGCTATTTATAGTAGCAATCTAGTCTAAGAGATAACAATCTAGTATAAGATATCTATGAGATAAACATGGAAAGATATCTATGAGATAAACATGGAAAGATATCTTTCTAGAAGGATGAGGGTTATCTCTAACTACCTAGAGTAACATAATTCATGATGGCGATGAGTCTTCTCTAGCTGTCTTTAGGTAGCGTGTTCAATTAGAGTTCTTCATGTATCTGCTTCCAAGAGTATATCTGATCGAACTATGTTGACACTTGATGATTCTTTAGTTGATGTAAAACCAGAGTGGTTATGAAAAAGCTAAGTTCGTCGACCTGATGAACTCTTCATAAGTGAATGACTGTCAGGTTAAGTACTTCAGGTCTTCATAGCCTCTTTGGATCTTCCATCGCATGTTTGGTTTGTCTTCAACACTTAGAATCTTTTCAGCTTCTTCTTCCATCGGGTCTCCAGACTTTCATACTTAGTACATTTTTCAATATTTTTACAAATAAGAATTATGGGGTCTAGTATCTTTTTCCTTACTGTAACAACTAAGCAATTCTCTTTATGTCGCTTTGTCATCATCAAATAGGGGGATATTGTTGATCCCCTTCTCTCTCTTTCTTAGTGATTTGATGATAATCCTTTTTATCTAACGAAAAATACTTGGTCCTCTTGGTTCAGTTTCAGTAATCATCACCAAGTCTGTTTAGTGATCGCTAAAAACTGTATTGTATTTCTTAAGAGACAAGTATTTCTTCAAGAAGACAAAACTCACACCACAAGAACCTTCAATAATATCGAAGATAAAGCTGAAAAGATAAGCAGTGTGTGATCTGATGTGGTTTTAGTGATAACAAGCCTGTCTACAAGCATGTGTGAAGTCTACTCAAAATTCAACATACACTGGAGAAACTTTAAAGTTATTCCAGTGTCAGCGATCAAATGAATCTTGTTGATCAAGATTAGTTTTGTCTTATCCTTCTGCACACAAAGGAAAAACTCATACATCTCAAAGGAAAGCACTTGTACTGAGTCACCATATTGTCTCTGAACGTGCTTACCTACTTTGTGAAAGATCACTGTTCATATACTGCCAAAAGCATGTAAATTTGATGACAAAGGACAATCTCACCTCTAGAAGTTTGCCAGGTACCTTGTACTGTCTGCCTTGCATTTAATTCAATGGGTATAAATAGCCATGTAGACTTTTCTCTTTCAAATACCCAAGAAGAGAGACACATACAAGCACAAACTTCTTAACCTTGCGAAGTTATGTTTGCTTCAAGTGAAGAACACTAACTAAGCGCTCTCTCTCTCTCTCGCGCGCAAAGTTATTGCTTCTTTTAGCAAGTTTTTTCTTCCTTATTGTCTGTATCTTGTGTGTTCCTTAGATTGTTTTATATAAGTTCTGTATTTTTGTCTTATTCCGCAAATAATCTGTAAATTTTGTATTGATCTTCTTTATCAATAAAAAAATTTAAAAAGTGAAATATTCGTGTGTTTGTATTCATCCCCCTACAAACTGTTACAATTGAACTCTTGTAGATCCGTCTGGGAACAACAGAAACTACTATGTCTCATTTCACATCAAAAATCAAAGTGTGTCTCTTTTCTAAACTGAGATGTTATGAACGATTTAGCATTTTGGGCATATGTATTTTTTTTTTTTTTTGTTGTCTCTAATGATTTTGGTATATAAAAGTGTTAGTTTTTTTTTTGCTTTTGATGATTTAGGTAAGTGGAAGTATGGATTTTGTTTTACGTGATCAATGAACTTAAAGAAAAACAACATGGGTATTATTTTGTTGTTGGAGGAATCACTCCAACTCCTCTTGGAGAAGGCAAGTCTACTACTACTGTTGGTCTTTGTCAACCTTTAAGAGCTTTTGCTGATAAAATGTAAGGTGGCGTTTGTTTTTTAAGAGGTGCTGAAGTCTGAAGTCTGAAGTCTGAATTCACTTCTGAATTTTAAGAGGTGGTGCTGAAGTCTGAAGTCTGAAATCTGAATCAGTCAGACTGTTTGTTTTTACGTCTGAAATCTGAAATCTGAATCAGTCAGACTGTTTGTTTTTGTAAACTGACAAACTTCTGAAGTCTGAAATCTGAATCAATTCATTTCAATTAAACTTAACTGAAATATCCAATCATTTAAACCATTTGTAAACTGCCATATAATTAAACCATTGTTTTTGTCGCACCAATGATGTAGGAACTATGATCTCTTCTACTATACTTGACAAATATAAAYGTGATATGTAATTGTRTAATCATAAACCATTACCCAATCAGTTATACAGTTGATCAATCACAGGTAATAACAATCTTTAGCTCATATGCATCATAAACTGTTGGGGGAGGGCCGTGGCTTTGAGATTGCACAGGTAAACCAAAACCCTTTAAGCATGCTCAAATATTCYAACTAGCATCYTCTTCCTAGTTAAAGATCTACCACCATGTATCACACTACTTTAATCTGTATTTACTATCTCTCATACCCATCCATTTGAACCTGTTTTTCAATATGAAGCAAGATCCAACTATATATATATATATATATATATATATATATATGAATATCCCAAATCCATTAAAGAAGAACACAGGCGGCGATGGAGAAATCGACTGGAGATGA
>NC_037541.1:6209313-6235869 GCF_001531365.2 Cynara cardunculus var. scolymus
GGAGATGAGCGACCGACTGGAGAAATCGAGGGCTTGAGAGTGCAGGCGGCGATGGAGACCGACTGGAGATGAGCGAGTGGAGACCGATCGAGAGATGAATGATTCCAGCAACAACGATGGAGAAATCGGGGCTTGAGAGTGCAGGCGGCGATGGAGAGGTTAGAGCGACGAGGAAGGGGAATCAAATTAAGAGGTTTTCAGAGTTAAATTTACATCTAACCGATTCAGACAAAATGAGACATTTTCAGCACTTAATTTATAAAAAAAACAAACGCACTTAATTCCTCTAGGTCTGAATCGGTCAGACTTAAGAGGCAATTAAGTGATTTTTTAGAAAAACAAACAGGGCCTAACACTTTAATTAACTTTTAGCGTTTTTTGTGTGTGTTAAGGATATGATACGGGTTTTAATAACTATATCATTATGTTTTGATCTTCAATTGTAATATTGGTGTTCTAATGTGGATGTTGTTATTGATGGGTAGCACTAAGGATTCATGGTCTCCGTTTTAATTGAAATTCAATTGATTTGTATGTGGATCTTTTTTAATAGTGTTATTGCTCTAAAAAACAATAGTTATTGGGGTTGTTTGTCTAGTACTCGACCCCAAAACAACTATAGAATGTTGTTATCGAGTACAGGTTTATAGGGGCTGATTGGGGCTTGTTTCAGAGCATTTTTGGGGTTGTTTAAGGACGTTTAGAATATGTTTAGAAACTGATTTTGATCATTCATTTCGTCTCCGTCTTGAGGGATTCGATAAAGGTACATTGTGAGATAGTAGGAGGATTACTTGGGGTGCCAATCGAGTTAGAATAAAACATTTCACATATACTAGGTTGATAAATCGTCGTTTTGTTTGAGGTTTGTTTCGAGGCCATTTAGGATCTGTTTAAATCATGTCGTTTATCCGACCAAGGGACGGGTATAACACTAGTTGTTAATGTTATTGCTAATCTAGTGATAATCAAGATAAACTATAGGCTAATTACAATATATATATACATACATCCAACAGCTTCATCTTCAAGAATTCGATAACTGATACCCTACAAGGAAAGAATCGTTGCAGTTTGGTGTTGGAACGCCTTCAATAAAATCTCATTTTAGGGTTTTTCTCTGATCAAATTCCATCGAAGAAAAATGACTACCGAATACCCAGATAGTCTCAAGAAGTTCTTCAACGAATTAGAAACTCGTAGAACCCTACTCACTACCATCACCGAGACCCACAACAAACTAATCAATAATTTCATTTCTTTAGATGAAACCCTCACAAAGAAATCACAAACTCTCGATACCCAGATTCAGAATTTCAAGAAACACACCGAGAAAACCCTCGAAGCTCTGCGAGTCCGTGAGGATGACATCCCTCAGAAGGAAGTTACTTTGGCAGCCCGTGTGGAACAGCTAAAAGATTCCGGGATTAGGTATATTGAAAAGGGCAATAATTTGGATCCGGAGGACGAAACAACGTCGGGTTTGTTGAGAATTTGGTTTAGGAGAATGGATTCCACAGGTTTGGTGAAGTTTCTGTTAGCAAAGAGGAAGGAGTCGGTGGCCGTGAGGGCGGAGATAATGGCGGCGACGGAGGAAGCTGTGGATTTATTAGCGTTTGTGTTGGATGCTGTTGAGGAGTTTGTTGAGTTGAAATTGAGTGGGTTAAAAGTTAAAGGGATGGCAGATAGGCGGTGGGCTTGTGGGATATTGATACAGGCGGGTTTGCCATTGCGTTCGTCCCAAATTRGTGGTGGTGGGGTTGCAACGAGTTTGAAGGAGAGGGCAACGAAGGTGTTGGAGGTTTGGAAGGGGGTTTTGGGTGGTGGTGAAGGTAGTGGTGGGGTGGGTTCAGGAGAAGCTACAATGTTCTTGCAAATGGTGATTGGGTTTGGATTAAAACTGAAGTTCGATGAAGAATTTTTGAGGCAGTTGGTGATGGAGTTTGCAAGTAGGAGGGAGATGGCAAAGCTTGCAGTAGCTTTAGGTTTTGGAGACAAAATGAAAGGTTAGTACTCTTTAGAAACCTACTGATGTTCTTCACTAAAATTTGTAGTAGTTAAATAATCAAAATTTGTAGTTTTCACTTATGAATATGAGTCATCACATATAAATATTTATATATGTAGTATTGCTAACATCATCATCTAACATTGATTTTAAGAGGAGTTGAAACAATGCTGATGATATCGAGAGCATCATAGGTTTTCCTTATAATTTCTTGTGAAGTTCATTATGCTTTATTTCCCAAGATTGATTCCTTGAAAATAGAACTGACCTGGAATATCAGCTTGGAAAATGTAGGTTTTGTTCTGTTTTGTTTTGTACATGTGAAGTTATTGCTTCTAAAATGTATTATCTGAAAATTGTTTTTGATATTCACTATTCTTTAGGTTTCTCTGTTGAACATTTGTTTGTTGAATGAACAATCATATCCCAAATCAGTTCCACCATCCGTTACATCAGTCATAGAAGGGGCGGAGCTAGAAATTTAAGATTTTTTTTTTGGGGGGGGGGGATTCCGGCCTTTGGGGTCTTATTTTGTTGTAAAATAACAACGATAAATAGTATATAAGAGAAGCTTGTATCATTAGGGTGGCTCGTGAAATGAATTCAAGTATAAGGTTAGTTAAGAAGACTCTTATACAGAGATGCATCAGCTAAAGGTGACAAAGAAGTTCTCAAACTAGTATTCAATTGGACTATTGAAGAAGATGCAAATGCAACTCTTAATTCAAGATCGTTGAATGTTATTCAATAGTGTTGATCCTAGTCAAATTACATTAATTATAAAACATACCATTTCAAAGGATGTTTTGCAGATTTTGGTGATTCTTTGTGAACGGTTGTAAGAATTTCATAAGTTCGACTAATGTCCTCAAAACTTGATATGTTTTGAGGATCAAAGAAGATGAAATTATTGCTTGGTTCGACTCTAATAATATGGACTTGGCAAATGAGCCTTTTGTATTAGCACAACCAATATCAAGATAAAATCTTGTTAGAAGGACCTTAAAGATCTCTTCTACTAAGATTTCATTAAGGTCACTACTTTGGAAAAGCAAAGATATTTCAAAATTTATTAAGGAAAGGTTAAGTAGTTCACCAAAACTATTGAATAAACCCAGGCAAGGAAAGAAGAGGAGGTTGCCTTCAAAAGTAAGAAGGAAGAAATGTAGAATGTCTATCTATTTCAAAAGTAACAAAGGAACCAATACAAAGAATGGAGGAGGCATAAAATTTCTCTAATCATTTGATTTTTTTTTCCTAGCCAATTAAATGATGATAAATAGCCAACAATTGAAGAAATCAATGGATCTTTTCTCCCCTATATGAAAAGTAGTTTGAAGCCAATGAAATTCTCATGTTGCAACTTACTCTTGCCCTCTAGAAGATAGATAGCTTGGAAGGGGATTTTTTTTTTTATGAAAAGAAAAGAAGCATTCAAGTAAAAGTTGAACTAGAACAAACCCAAAAGGAAGTTGAAATGTTGAATTCTTGAACAAAGAAGCTAGATGATATCCTGAAGTAGATAAAACTCATAGTTTTGGTTACGCTACTAAGAATACTAACTCATAAAATGTTATGGTAAAATCTTATGAGAATGTCAACATTCTTGTTCAACTAATCTAGAGTGTGGGTTTCTTTCCGGACAACAAAGAAAGTAGATAACATCAAGTTATCAAAAACATACAACAAGTAAGAATGTACATTCAAATATTCAACTAAACTTGTTAACTAGGGTTTTGATTTTGCCAAAATTTAAAAACAAACCAAATGGAGTTAGTAGTTAAATGCTGAATGTCGGACAAAGCACCAAGTAGGGAGGCAAGGATGCGGTTGGCTACTGGAAGGGGAGGGGTCTGAGTTCTTTTTTGTTTTTGTTTTTTTGGGAGGGGAGGCCTGAGATCGGTCTGATTCTTAATATTTTTTTATAATTAGGTTTGGACCAAGAGGGTTCTGGGTTTGTTGGAGGGGAGGGAAGCATCGGCCTACTCCAATTGCTTTTGCTGTTGGCCATTAACCAATAATTGAATTGCAAAATAGATTAATTAACAACAATAACAAGATTTTATTCCAACTTGTGGGTAGCCCAAAGGCTCTTTGTATGTTGTTTGTTGTGCATTGTACTATCTGTATGTAATGTTTTATATGTTTCACAGTCTAGTTTCCTTGCCATCTGTGCACTCCTTCATTTTTACGCCTTTGTCTAATGTTGCTTCCTCGCAAGCTTTTCTAAACTTTCCTTGCCTTTTGTTTGCTCGGCTATCTATTTTGGTCCCTTCTTAAACCTTTCAAAAAGAAAAGGTTTCATAAGCCGGGGATTTTCATACAAACATCCTCTACCCCTAGGGATAGAGGTATGGTCGATGTACATCATACTCTCCCTAACCCTACGTTCAAGGTGGGATATGGCATATTGGCGTGTACTTTTGGTTTGGTTTGGTATTTTTGTAACAATCAAGTGCGAGACATTATTTCCAGTAGTAACTTCCATTACTTGATGGGTAAAGTAGGTAAATCATACAATGAGTCGAGGGCAAAATTAATAAATTAACTAATTTTAAGTTTTTATAATATCTTTCATATTTCTTCTAGAAGCTTTTTTTTAAATTAAAAAAATCAGAATTCAAATAGAAAATATTCATAAGATGAAGTTAGGCTTCATTCATCTGGGTTTCAAAAGAAGCTAAATGAAGCGTTAATTTCATCTTGTGGGTTGTTTTGTTTGAGCTTTGATTTTCTTTTCACTTCAAATGAATGCTTAAGGTCTAAGATAAAAGATATAAAATGAAGATGATGGTGTCTTGTTGAAATCAGGAAAGAAGTCGGAGGAAATGAATGAAATATGAGGCCCTAACTTCATTTCTTCATTCATCGAGAAGATGAATGACTCCTAACTTCAACTGAGATGTATGAAGAAGATGATGTTCTTCATTACGTTTTTTTCATTGCAAGAGAAGAGACACAATGATACCCAAAAGATAAAGCACGATAGTACCCCAAAAATAGTGTTCATAATATGTTTTTTCTAAAAAAGATGACAAAGAATATCAAAATTACATCCCTTACAAAAGTTACTAGTATACCACTTCTTCGAATAGCTCGTACTACTACATCTGTTTCAACACCCGAACCTTTTTTAAGTAAAAAATTCATAGCATCAGCGGTTGTCCAACCACGTTAGTTATCTCTGATTCTTTGTCAAGCAGCCTCCTACCAAGATGGCCCTTATTTTTGGACAAGGGATATGTTATACTCTTTAGCGATGGTTGTACAAGCAAAGACTGTGCAAGTCATACAAATAGTTATTGCCGAGGGTTTTAGTATAAATAAGAGGCATGAAGGTTCACGTTTGTAAACACCTTTTTGGGCGTGAGTCTTATGGATGGATTTTGGTCTCTTGAAAGCCAGAAAACTTCTTGTAAGCATCTGATTAGAGAGAAGCATTTGGTTTCCTTTGAATTCGATCTTTTGATTTTCCTGGTGTGCATCTATTGGTATCAAAGCGGTATCAATTCTGGGAAAACGATTCTAACTAGCACATCACATGTAGAAGAAATCAAAAGAAGTTTCAGGTCTTTGAAAGAAGACGTTCAAACTATGATGAAACAACATGATATGTTGATTAAACTACGTGAGGAAACATTGCAAAGGCCAAGAGAGACGCGATGTCAACAAGAGGACGACACTCGGTAGAACATGAGGAAGGGGCGTTGGAGTCCAATCATTTTAAGCTCCTCCCAACATATAAAAAGTCTCCTTTTGTGCTCCCATTTTAACTTTCGCTGGGCAACCCCTTTGAAGGCAATAAAATCATATTCAATTTGCTCCACTTTGGTTAGATGGTAGAGAGAGAAATACCTTTCAACACATGAAATCCACCCCTCCAGGTCATTTTCGTTGAATGATGGTATCCCTTTAAGACATTTTCAATCGAACGCAAAAGTTGTTACGAGGGAGCAATTTGTAAACCTAAAACAGGGTTTGATCGAAATGGATAATGTGGAGAAGAAATTATATTAAGAGAAAGCAAAGAATATAGAGAAAGAGAAGAAAAGGGTACAAACAGAAAGCAAAGCTCGATATCACAAGAAAAGGTTGGGTTAGGTAACAACCAGTACAAGCCATTGCCGTCATCCCCACTACCCTCTCCACCATTGATATGGCCAATGTCTCCACTCTCTTCACCATCACCGGCGGTATTGTCGCTGGTGCTTCCATTATTATCAACCTTAGAAAAGGTAATGGTTGCTAGTAATAAGTTGCTGAATGAAAAGGCGATTTTATTATGGCCCAAGCCTAAGGAAGATATTTCAGTTTGTCCCAAGTCCAAAGAAGATATTTCAATTTGGCCCAAACATGTGTCAAACGTTAAAAGGACATCCGACTTCTCCACATACTCCATCTCATCAATGGCGTATGGGGGAGAGAGTTTGGGCGGCGATTATTGGAGACTATTGTTGCCGCCTCTACCACCACCACTCCTGCCGCCGCTACTACCACCACCATTACCGCAACCACCGCATATGATGATTCAATTGAATCCAAAGGCCAAAGATATCACTGAAGAGGAGACAAGTTCTTGTAGAAGGCACCATTCTTTAAGTGGCTTTATAGATGGTGGAAACATGTCTGATGATGCCTCAAAGCATGTTGGTCAAAGGTTCTCTATGACACCGTTTATCAGATCACTTGTAAGTCCAACCGGAACTCGAAAGACGTTCTCTGCGAGTGTATCTCTTAGAAGATATTCTACTTCTGGTGCTACATCCCCAATAAAAACTCGATATGAAGGGCGTACTACAATGTCATCATGGTACTCATGAAGCAAACAATCTTTTGCTGGGAACTCCCCTCCTTTATGGTCTCCCAATACCAGGTGTACCTCTAGGATTGATGGAAAGGAGGTCTTCGGTCAAGTAAAGGGTCGTGTATCTTATAAATATAAAAAAGTTTTTATTTCTATAGTAGTTTTAGCGGCATAGAGAAAGAAGAAATTGTTAAGGACCTTGAGTGGGCAAAAATTGGGGCCATGATTAATGATAATGGGGTTTCATAGAAAAACTCGAGGAAAATCACGGTGGTGCTTTAGTTGATCTTAAATCTATGATTGATAAAGGGCAGAAGTTGGGATTGGTTGTTCTCAGGGATACTGTACACCACCATTCATCAAACAACACTTTAAATGGCCCAAATATATTTGACGGGTATTTTCATTCTGGAGAATTGGGTAATATTTGTTTGTGGAAACTTCACCGACTCAACTGTGGGCATGGGGAGGCAACCTTTTTTGGAAACTACAATAAGTATTATAGCTCGACAACCGAAGTTGATGTTAGGGATCATTTTATCTTGTGTGATGACGTTATTCATAGGATTGTCTCCAAAGCAAATTCTGTGGGTGAAGAGAGAATGCCATCATGTAATCTTGTACAAGTGGGTGGTTAGTTTAAAGAAATGAATGATAAGTGGAATGCACTATTCAAGAGGGGGGATGAAGTTTGGATAGCGGGACTAGGTCTACAAGGCGAGGTGCAACCCATGATTGAATCTAACATAAAGTTTGGTGGCATAAAACGTGTAAATGAAACGAAACCTGAGTTTGAGGAATTCATTCACTATCTGCGAACGATAGAATGCTCTAAACAAAGTTATATGGGGAGTGATGACATTCCAAATAGCTTTCTTTTTGATAAATAAGCCACAAGGGTTTTGTGTATTGGGTTGATATTTAACCTAATTACAATCGATCTTTATATATAGAGATACTAATTACATAGGAGTGCCTTCTACATTTTACTAATTGCACTTAAGTACGTCCAGTCTAATACGCCCCCATAAGTTAAGGATGGGTAACGACCTATAGCTTGGATCGTAAGAATAGAAATCTAGGAGTCGGCAACGGCTTCGTGAAAATATCAGCAATTTGCTCTTTTGTGGAAATGAATTGTACACGAAGGTCTCCTTGAGCAACCTTTTCTCTGACAAAATGAAAATCAACTTCCACATGCTTTGTTCGTACATGAAAAACCGGGTTGGTTGATAGATAGGTTGCACCTAGATTGTCACACCACAGGATGGAGCTGATGGGGCACGAACGCCAAGTTCACAAAGGAGAGCTTGAAGCCAGGTAAATTCAGCTCCAATATCAGCCAGAGCTTTGTATTCCGACTTAGTAGAGGATCGAGAAACAATGCGCTGTTTGCGAGCGGTCCAAGATACAAGGTTAGAACCCAAATAGATGGCAAATCCCCTCGTAGACCGACAATCATCTAGACACCTAGCCCAATCAGCATCGGAGAAGGCTTGGAGAGACTGATCAGCATCGGAGAAGGCTTATAAACTAGATGCCTAACGAATGAGTAAGCCACAGTCAACAGTGCCGTGAAAATAGCGTAGAATCCATTTGACCGCAAGCCAATGTGATTTAGGAGGGGCATGCATGAACCGACACACTTTATTAACTGCAAAAGCAATATCTGGCCGAGAAAGAGTAACATATTGAAGAGCACCGACCTGTCTGTATTTAACTGGGTCAGATTAAGCAGGACTGTCTGCTAAAGATAGCGAACTGGACGAGGTCATGGGGGAAGGCATGGGCTTAGGGTCTGAGAGGCCTGCTCGTTGTCAGAGCTCCAAAATGTACCTCTTCTGAGAAAGGATTATGTTTGGTCCTTGAGGGACGATCTCAATACCCAAGAAGTAGTTTAGAGGGCCTAGATCCTTTATCGCAAAAGCTGAGCTTAGTTGTGAACGATGGCGTCGACAGCAACATTGTTTCCCATGATGATGATGTCGTCAACGTACACTTAGATGTATAAAAGAGTGCCAACATGACTGGAAATAAACAGTGAAGGATAAGTCTTGGAGCCTACAAAGCCAAGGGTATGAAGAGCCTTGGAAAGGCGGTGAAACCAAGCCGTGGGGCCTGCCTAAGGCCGTAAATGGACTTGCGGAGTAGACAAACATGATCTGATCGTTGTAGGTCAATAAAGCCTGGAAGCTGCTTCATATAGACTGTTTCAGTAAGTTGGCCATGAAGAAAAGTATTTTGAACATCAAGTTGTCTAAGCGACCATTTCTGGGAAACCGCAAGCGATAAAACAACCCTGATGGTAGTGGTCTTGACAACAGGACTGGAGGTTTCGTGAAAATCAATGCCATGTTGCCGAAAACCTTTTGCGACGAGTTTCGCTTTGTAACAAGTGATGGCACTTGTCTTATCCTGTAAACCCACTTACAATCAACAACATTAGTATCATGAGCACGAGGAACTAGAGACCACATGTCGGTTTTAACAAGAGCGGAGTACTCCTCGGCCATAGCTTGACGCCATTAAGGAGATTTGTTGGCAATGGTAAACGAGATTGGTTCAATAGGTGTAGTGGAGGTGATGGTAAGATTAGCCGAGGGATTGAAGGGAACCCGTTGTTTGGGGTTGGGCCAGAGGTTAGGAGGATGTTGTCTAGGAGGCGGAGGTAGAGACGGTGGTGGTAGTGGTGATAGAGAGGAGGAAGTGGATGATAATGGAGATGAATCACCGATATCTGGATCATGGTGTAAAGGGGAAGTGGGTTCAGGAGAAGACTGAGAGTTGGTCGAGAAAGTATGTGGTGAACCTGGTCAGGTATTACAGGAGATGGAGCGACAGATGGAGTGTTGTCGGTTACCACGCGAGGTGATATTGAGGAGGTTTAGGGACATGATGATGTAGGTGAGAAAGTGGGGACAGTAGGAATAGCAAAGGGGAAGTGGTCTTCATTGAAGCGAACATGACGAGCAATGTATAAGCGCTCGGTCGACAGGTCAATATGAAGTATAGGGAGTCCGTGACTATTACCAACATGGAGAGCGTCACTACCATGATAAGCTTCAGAGTTATCCATGCTTGCTAAATTAGACGTAACACGACTGTTCACTCCTGTGTGTCAGGAAATCATGAAGTTGATTCAACAGATGGGGAGGCACGGCTATTGGCAAAGTTTGAAGTTTGCAGTTTGCCTAGGACGAATGATGGATGGATCACGATTAGGACACTGTGATGGGAGGTGCCCAATATCACATCGGCTACAAGTTTCATATACTGTGTTTTGATTGGATGCCCAGCTAAGTTGGCGACCATTGCCACGTCCAAGACTGCTACCACAAGAAGTTCCACGACGACGATTACCACGGTTGTCGTGGGGCTGACGAGAACCATAGAAAGCTCGAGGGTCCGAAGTTGCAACAAGTATCAACTGATAACCAAGGGTAGATGCAATGGAACTGATTTGAGCAACAAGTTGTTGATGATGGTAGACATAAGGCTGTGGCAAATCAAAAGGCTGTGACAAACCAGAATTGCCGGTTTTAGTTGCAAAAACCTGAGAAACAGATGGAGTAGAGGTACGAGTTTTCCCAAGCATGTAGTCATGGTCACTGAGAAGGGCATGAAGTTCATTGAAGGCAGTCGGGAATTGACGTGCGGTGATGGTAGATTTAAGACCATTGTATTCTTCACGGAGACCAGAAACTACAAGCATAACGAGATCTTTATGTTTGACAGGTTTGCCAATGGCAGCTAGAGCATCTGCATACTCCTGTGCACGATTGAGATAAGCCTCTGGAGTTTCATCACCTTTCATTTGAATCTTGAGAAGTTGAGTTTTCAATGTATATTCTCTGCATGATGTGTGAGGGGCATAGGCTTGTTCTAGGGCAAGCCATGGATCATGGGAAATTTCACCCTGGACATGTCAAAAAGAGGCTTCAGAGATGGTGGAGATAATGAGCATGCGAACGTGAGCATCATTAGAAATCCAAATCGGGTAATTAGGGTTATCTTGTGGATCGGTGGTAGCCTTTAGATCAGAGGTGGTTGTGGTTGATGGTAGATGTTTTGGACACGGTATTGATCCATCTATATATCTAAATAGGTTATTTGTGACAAGAAAGGGTTGAATCATTGTTTTACAATAACCATAGTTTATAGGAGTTAGGGTAAAAGCAAACTTGTGTGAATTGTGAGATTGTTTCTCCGCTGTTGTGAAAGAGGCTATTAGAGCCATGATATAGTAATGTACCGTAAAAGAAAAATAGGGTTCTAGTGGCGGCAGCGGACAGCAGACGGCAGATTTCAGCGGCGGCGGCAGCGGACGGCAGAGGACGGTCAGATTAAACAGAGACGGCGGCGGCAGCGGCAACGGACGATCTGCCTTGTAGTGGCGTGACCAAGAGGGCAGATAAGGTTTTGGTAACTTGGCTCTGATACCAAAATAAACCACAAGGGTTTTGTGTATTGATTTAATATGTAACCTAATTACAATCGGTCTCTATATATAAAGATACTAATTATATAGGAGTGCCCTCTACATTATGCTAATTGCACTTAAGTACATTCAGTCTAATATTGATCGTGAAAGGGAAGAGAGATATGAAGAACAACAAGTTGTTCGAATGTTGTTATCATGCTTTGGTGGGTATAGGATAGTAAAAGACAACATGGAGATTCAATGGCCTTTGGAGTCTGCATTGAGGAGCTTAATGGGAATATATGGATTGGAACCGACCAAATCGTATTGTTTTGAAAGCTTCTAGGCGTTGGTGTTTGCATGGAGATATAGTGATGTCCCCTCAACATGCCTCTACAAGCACAACTGGACAGAGTCGGGGGATCTGGAGTTACTGGTTTTGAAAAATTTACTTGCTATTGAAGCTTATTGGAGAGAAGGGGTATTGTGGCTTGATCAGTTTCTCTTCTTTTTCTTTCTACCTTGAGGACAAGGTGGAGTTTTGGGGCAGGTATTGTTATACTCTTAAGTAATGGATGTACAAGAAGTTACTGCGCAAGTCATACAAGTAGTTATTGTGAGGGCTTTAGTATTAAATAACAGGCCTGTGAGTTCAGGCGGGGTATTCTGTTTTGTAAACACCTTTTTGGGCATGAGTTTTCTGGAGAGATGTGGAGAGATCCTGACCTCGAAAAAGCCAGAAAACCCCTTGTAAGCATTGAAGCATTATGTTTTCTTTGAATTCAATCATTTGATTTTCCCGGTTTGCATCAGGATAGTTGTCAATTTAGTTGGGGCCAACAGAAAACGTTAGGAGGCCATCTCTTTATGGCTTTGCAAAAGCTCGCCATGTCCTTGGCTTGAAGTTTTTTGAGGTCGATATTTTGCTTGCTCTGTTGCTTGGCAGAATTTGGCCATGGCTTCCACCAAGTACTTTTCTTATGCTTGTTGGCAAAACCAGGCCATGGCTTCACCATGTGCTTCTCCACTTCTTTACGGAATCTGGCCCTCCCTCTAACTGGTGGAAGTTCCCTTTATGGTAATCTTCAAATATGGAAGAACATAAAGAACAGAGATTTACCTTCTCAAAGAGAAACATGAAATCTACCTTCCTTTTTGGTTTGTAGCCTTCAGGTCTCCCTTGATCTCATAAAATGGATGCAGAAGTGTGACTTGTTTCAGTGTTTGGGGTACTCCATCTGGGGTTGAAATTAAGCAATGGGGTTTGGGAGTGTTTCACTCATCACTGCTAGCCCGAAGAGAGAATGATGGTTAATTAGTTGTTGATCATTTGTTCTTCTAAGCAACCATCAAAATGCATAATTGGGAGATAAAAAGAACCTGCAAATTTGTTACTTAAGCATGGAGGTTTCATTCTCCAGGCATAATTAGGAGATCAGAAAAGTATGTTATAGGGGTTTCTAGATTTTTAGGAGTTTTTATACTTTAATTGTTTAGTATTTTTCATTTAGGTATATTAACTTATATTTTTAAGGTTATAAAAATATGGGTTTTAGAAGATGAAAGAATATGTGTTCAATGAAGATGAGTATGAAGAAGATGAAAATTGAAGATGATGAATGAGGACTTTGGTGTGTTTTACCTCTTAAGAGAGTTTTTCAAAACTTTTTCTTATTTGACTTTCTTTCTTTGTCACACTTTTCACAGGCCGGGGGTCTTCACGGAAACATCCGCTCTCCTTTTTTGAGGTAGAAGTCAGGTCTGCCTACATTTTACCCTCCCTGGACCCCACCTCTGGGGGATATACTAAGTTTGTTTGGTTTGGCCCGTATAATGGAAGTTACTAGATGGAATAATGTTAGGGTCTCGATTGTTAGCAAATACTCAAAATCAGACTGAGAATGCAAAAACTGTTGTTAAAAGACTAAATGTGTTTGTTGGGAAATAATCTAGAGATGATTTTTGCAATTCACTCCTCGTTTCAGTTTCATAGAAGAATCAATTCATTTTGATATTTGGTTGGTCCTAACAATCACGAAAGAATTATTTTTTGTTTTTGTTTTTTTGTTCCCTTTGATTTATAATCTGTATATATGTAGTACCTCTCATGACTGTTTGTCAAGTGATCAAATACAATTCAAAGCCTTTGCCAAATTTGGATGTTGATCAGTGATCAAATTCCTAACCATTGTCTTAATCTTCTGGCATTTGCCTTCTTGCACAATACGTGTAATATTGGTTTCAATGCTTTTATCCTATGTACGTTCTCATTATACTCTTCATCCTGTACGTCAAACTAGTTCCTCTTTTAACATGTTATGATATCTTTGTGTTGTGTCTCCATAAGTCACACTTCATACACACTGTTTCCTTTTCCATCTTAATATGAGACCATCTCATCTCAACATGTTTATCCAACCTCCAAATTTGCAATAACACCTTGCCAGTGTCATTCATCAACACATGTTTTTATATAATGATTGCCTGCCTGCAACTGCAACTCACTGGTATGACGAATCTCATCTTGCATTACTCACGGATATAACATTTTTGGTAAGTTCATAAGTTCGTTATAAATATGTATGTATATATGTATGTATATACACACACACAATGATGAAGTTAATTTCCCCATCTGCGACTCTTAAGCAGCAACCACATCACTTCATGATGGGGCCATTGGATGTAATTAATAGGATAAAAACCAAGAGCCTTTTCCATCTTGGTGATTAATGTGGATGTAAATCTTAGGACACAAAGACAATTCCATTTTCCATCTTAACCACAAGGTGACTAATGTAACCCTGAGGGCTTAGCTCAATGGCAATCTCATGGGTCAATAAAAAGGGTAATTACTCTTACTCCCAGGTTTGATTTTCATTGGATGCAAAAACCCATGTGGCCACGCCAGCCTCTCATGATGGCTTCTTCCACTTTTAAAAGCAATGACTAATGTGGATGTCCGTCACTTAACTCTTTTCTGTCATGGGCATCTCTATTCGACACTCCCTAGATTACAATTTACACAATATTACGGTAGTTGACCAGGGGTGGGAACCTAGCCTAGACGGTAGGAAGGGATATGGAGAGGTAAAGGATGAGCGTAGGGTTGGTGGGTCAGCAATTAGATCTCCTGAGTTAGACTAGGTGTGTTAGTATTCCTACCTTGGTTATGTTTTCTTGTAGCTTCTGTTTGAGTGTTTTGATTATTTGTTTGTTTATCTGCCTGTTTGAATGTTGTTGCTTATTTCTGACCCACCGTTTTCACTTTTAGCTATGTGTTTTTTTCATCTTCCTTTTCTTTTTCTATATCTATTTCAAATTTTATTTGAGCAAGCTTTATCATTTATTTTCACACACTTTGCACAAGCCTAAGGGTCTTCACGGTAACAACTGCTAATGCTATACTCTTAGGAGCATCCCACCTTCCGCAGACCACACCTCCGGGTGAGACAACTGGGTTTGTTTGGTTTACTTTATGCATCACATTTACCCTTGAAATGGCAATCGTACTTTTGATCATCACTAGTGGATGTGTTTCCTAAAGAAGAGTTTACGATCAACAAATCATAACCCATTACAAAGTTTACAACTTCTTTCCATTGATATTATTTTCCATAATCAAAGTCTTGATTTTTGTATTCTCTACCCCTGATTAATGGCCTTCGACTGACGGTCCACATTTTCATTTACCGACTTCTAGTGTGTAATAATAGTCATTGGAAGTTTGGGGCGAGTATTATCATTTATTTATTTCATTCTGTGGTAGATATGATTGAAGAGTTGGTGAAGACAGGCAAGGAGATCGAGGCCGTTTATTTTGCTTCCGAGGCTGGGTTGACGGACCAGTTTTCTCCAGTCACACTACTCAAATCCAGTATTAAGAGTTTTAAGAAAAAACCTTCAAAGGATATATCTTCATTGGTAAGTTGATGCTTTTAACATCATATTTTCTATGCCAAATGGTTATAATTCACTACAACAAAATCGCCTTTATAGGACGCCGAAAATTTCTAAGCGTTCAAATAGACGGTTTTATAGGACTAATGTTTATAGGACCAGGAAATTGTGCGTCCTATGTAGAAGTGCTACAACAGTTTACAAGACGTTTTTGAGCGTCTTAACAAGATTTTTAGGACAATTTTTAAATAAAACCGTCCTATTAAATTTTTAGGACATTATTTGCAAGTGTCTTATAAAAGCAAGTGTCATGTAAAAAAGACGTGTTCGTAGGACATTTATGAAAAGCGTCATGTAAAAGAGCTAGTAAGACACTTTACTTAAATAAATGTTCAAAGAACTTGTTATAATTCAAAAGCGTCATATAAACTTATGCATAGAACGCATACGCGATTGGTACCTATAATATTAAGTTCTATAAAACAGTCTACTAGGTTACTTAGAAATTTTTGGGGTCCTATAAACACAATTTTGTTAATCTTTCGTTCGATCATCTTGTTAAGCATTGCCCATATGTTTTCAGGACGATATCAACAACGAATTGAGTGTCATCAGAACAATTATGAAATGTATTGAGGACTTCAAACTCGAATCCCACTTCACCAGCGACAACCTGCAGAAGCGGGTTAATGAGTTGGAGAAGATAAAATCAGATAGGAAAAGGTCTGGCCCAGCATCCACAAGCAAGCCGTCAAGCAAGCGGCACCGCAGCGAAAGGAGTGGCGGCGGCTCATCCCGACCTCCTAAATCCGTCAGGTTAGCAATGTCTGCCCGCCAAAGAAACCACCCTGCACCACCAACACACCAGTCTTCTGCTGCCAGATTCTCTGCACCATATAGCTACACCAACCCAAGTGTGTATGAGGGTACCCCTAACTCGGCCGCATATGGGGTTGGTTATGGCAGCTATGGTGTGGCCCCCTCCCAAAGCCCAGCCAGATACGGGGTTCAGTATGCGAACCCCGGTCAGGATTACGGTAGTTATGATTATGGTGCTGCCGCTGCAGCTGCAGCTGCACCTTTGGTGCCTACTTACCCTGCCACATATCAACATTAGTTTGCAATTTAGAGAAGAAAAGGTTTATGAGTTTTTTGTACTTTAGCTTCTGATTTCTAAGAAAAGAAATGGTGGTCTATGGTTTGTTAGATTATTGTATCATTTAGTATAACCATCTTATAACTCCCTACTTGAATGGTTGGTTATACAATCGTTCATTTTTCAGTTCCTTCATTTTGGATTCTTCTAAAAAACGATCATTAGTAAATGTTTTTACGTAATAGGGATAAGCGTTTGGTAAACGATCTGATCCTTAACTGCATAAGTTTAGGCATTTAAACCCGAGCAGATATTTTCTTTACGATAACCTCAATTTGTGTGATATTTTAAAATCGAAAATTTACACTCGTTTGTCGAGAAGGATTATGATGATCGGTGTATATTTTGGTAAGTGGTTGTTCATTTTTCACACTAGTGGGTACAAGTGCATTATTTTCCGCTTTTGCTCCTAGATGTCAAAACTAACATTATCATAAAGAAATGGGCCGTTTACCCAAATGTTTATTTGGTAAGCACTTACCTATAGGAGTTAACACTATAATTATTTTGATGCATGATATTTTAGTACATCAAAACATATCTAATACACCAATTTGTTGGGTAAGCGTTTACCTGGGTAAGAGTCGTCATCCTTACTTACCGGGTAAGACTCTCCATCATTTTTCACCGCTCTTACCCGGTAAGAATCTTGGCCCTTTTCATATTCATCCAATGAGGATATTTATGACGTTAAACACTTACCATGTAAGTGTTTAGTAAACGGCTCCTCACACTCTATAGGTTTTCTTCTACTTAAATCATTTTTTACAATAAATGCATAGTTCAACAAATATAACCATATTTACATTATTCTCTTGTGATAATGGATTCAAATTATGAATGTTTTGTTATATTTGGATGTGGTATGTGCCAAATAAGTGTAGACGCAATGGTTTAGCAAACATTCTATAAATGACAATTTGTAACAACCTCATCCTACTAGACCTAAGATGAGACGTGATAGAACTGAAAACGGATAAAAAAACATACAGATCAATGTATAGAACTCTAACATAACTCCTAAAAGATTACATTATAACCAATAATATTCATATGTTTAACATATTTACATAGCAAAAGTACTGATCTAAAACTATTCTTTCTGTATCCTAAGCCATCTCGACCGTTCATCCTGCCCCCGAGTTAGATTCGGAACCTATCGTGGTAAAATAAAACAAATCTCGACTGAGGAAAATTTGCCCAGCGAACGAATAATTAAACTATAAATACAAGATAAAATAACAAATGCAAGAAAACGTTACGACAAAAGTTGAAATCGATTTAAGTGAAATATCTTAAATTGGAACTTATATAATTAAAAATTCAAGGTAAGAAGGTATTTGTATCATTGGGATACGTTGTTCCCGATGGGTGATCAGTCCAATCAAGCATCGTAATGGAATAGAAGTGTCGGGCACTACACCATCTCATTCTCCGGTAACTAGAGATATCTGGTATTCGGCTCTATCCTGTAACCAATATAATGTAATTGGTATTCGGCTCTATCCGGTAACCATGGTAAATGGTATCCGGTTCAAGGGTGCATCCAACATTCTCTATTTGGCTTGGTCACAACTCTTATGAGAATGTCATGATTATTTTAGCCATCATGGAGGCTTCTCATACTCGTGCCCGGGTACCGAGCCTAATCAAAAGTAAATTTAATAACTTTAAATTCAAACTCATTAATCATATCAACAATTTAACATGAGATAATTAGAACAATAAAAGCATGAAGCTTTCGAATTAGTTTATCGGCAAGAATCATAAAAGAGACCATTAACGGATCAAAGTTCTCAAACATACAAAGTATTTAAGACAAGACATCTCATAAAACAAAAGATTTCGGATAACCTCCACTTTTGTGGATGAATGCCATGATCAAGATTCCATGGAATGGATAATCACTACAATTGATTACCCACATATTGAAAGAAAGTAAATATTCGTAATTTAGAAGTGTTCTAGAAATGACCACAAGAGACTTGAGGCTTATGAAATGTTTTCTCCTTCCGGGTTACCTACACTTATTAGTAAAACAACTTTAGATGATTTTTCGATAACAGTTGTCATCAATTTCAAGTTCCTACAAGCCCTTATAGTTTAAAAGATTCTACATACCTTCAAATATGCTTAAAATACCCTTAGAACACTTAATACACACTCAATACAATTATTAGGACCCCAGACAAAATTTATAAAAATCCAATTTCTACATACCAAAACAATAACTAACAGATTTTTAACACCTAACATTTAATCTTAGGATTTCAAAGAAACTAGATCCACATAATTTGGAGCTTTCTTCTAATTACTACAAAATTTACACTAACATAATGCAATTTCGAAGCTGCAGAACAGGGCTGGGAAAACCAATGTTTTCGAGTCATTTAAACTCAGGACTAGGTTTTGGTGTAAACTACAAAGTTGTAGTACACTCATATATCTTTCTTTAGATATAAATAATTTCTCATTTGGACAAATTGTTGATTTTATACGAACTTTCAAACTTACTGAATTGAATCTGACACTTCCAACAGCACCAAACTTGAAGAAATTCCACCTCAAATCATCAACCTTCCACATATGTTCATGAATAGGCTTAGGGTTTAACCCATTTGCCCAAAAGAATTAGAAATCACAAAAATGAAACCATAAACATACCTTATTTTGAGCCCTAGTTCCGATTCTAACATACTATCTTCAAGAATCTTGGAATTTCATAAGTGATTTGAGGTTTAGAGATGAGGTTTAAGATTTCTAGAAAGGAGGAGAAATCGTATGAATCTTGAGAGAAAATCTGATTTTGGTTTTAAAAAATAATAATAATTTCATATTCTTATTTACAATATTTATCATCCAACCTTTGATCTTAAACTTATTCTCAAATTAACCCTACTTTAGCAATTTCCTTTGCAGTTTGTTCATAACCAAGATTGTTTCAACCAACAATGGAGCCGAAATAAAAAATATATATAAAATGAACTTGCCTTAATGAAAAACTCTTGAAGACTACAAGATTAGATTTTCTAAATACGAGGTATTATAATTCTTCCCCCCTTAAAAAAATTTTGTCCCCGAAATCGAGTTAGAGTTATGAATTTATGTACCTTCAGAAAGTTGTGGGAACTGCTTTCTCATTGATTCTTCTGTCTCCCATGTCGCTTCACTTTCAGAATGATTTCGCCATAAGACTTTAACGAATGGAATCGATCGATGACGCATTTTTCTTTCTTCACGTCGAATAACAGCTTTTGGGATAATCAATGACGTGCAACAGATGATATATAACCGTAGATTGTCAACACATGAAAAACATTATGAATATGAGCCAACTGGGGAGGTAACGCGAGGCGATACACTACTTCACCAACTCACTCTAGAACTTCAAAGGGTCTAATATAACGTAGACTGAGATTTCCTTTAACTCCAAAATGACATGTACCCTGTAAAGGAGAAACTTTAAGGAAAACATGCTTACCTGATAGAAATTTCAACGTTCTACGGTGTCGGTCAACATAACTTTTTTGGCGCGATTGAGCCTCTTTCATTTTCTTACAGGCGACCTCAACTTTTTCAGTTGTGATTTGAACTAATTCAGGTCTTTTAATTGCCTGTTCGCCAACTTCATTCCAACAAATAGGTGTTCGACATTTACGATCATAAATAGCTTCGTATGAGCCATGTGAGTCTCAAATCAACAAGCAAATCAAGTTCAATTCATGTTAGAAGATTGAGAGATGAAGAACATTGAGAAACTAGCTAGATTTCTATTATCGGAAAGCTGAAATTACAATCTCTCAATGTCACTTAATCGACTCTCATTAGAATTACATGAATGATTAACATATAATATAAGCCCCATGTCACCTATTTATAGGAGACATTACAAGTAAAGATCACATCCTGTAAGCCCAGTTACAAGTAAATACAATACAATACAAGAGTAATTGACTTTATAAAACTTTCTAAAACTTAGGACTATTTTGGTCCTAACAATCTCCCCTCAAAGTTTTATAAAGCAAGCATCTCTTGAAACTTCAAGTCTTCTCCCCCCCTACGTTCCTTAAGAAAACTTTGGTGTGCCTGGTATAATAAGATCTTCAAGCTCCCCTTGAAGATAGTTCTTACTCTTTAATTTTCAACTTTAAGACAAGATCCAATGTGAGTTAAGCACCACAATTTGCACAACGTACAGCTAAGCAGTAGATGACTCAACACAACCTTGAACCGCAGAATCGTCGCTAATCTGTTAGCTATAGATTCATCCAACTATGGGATAGATAAATGTGCGAGCCTCGTGACATTCCAGTGCAAATAGTCCAAAGACAAAGAATCTTTGAATGAACCACGAGTTGAATAGGCATTCAACTTAAGAACTTAATCCTAGTAAGTTCACAATCGGGTAATTAACATTTGCTTGAAGTACCAAAGCAAACACCTTTGACTTTGAAGATCCGGAGAGAAGAATCAACAATAAGCACATAGCTTTAAGAACATCAAGTCAACCTAGATAGATAAGTCGATTTTCTTTAACCTTTTAGAAACTAAATAACCAGAATCAGATTCAAAATTCCCAACCAAAAGAATGATTATGAGCACTCCAAACTCTTAGATCATATCATTAAAACAATGATTCTAGACTATCAAACCTCTAATTGATCAGGTTAGAAAAATGACTGAGAACACTCAAAGATCTGAGAATTTCCAGAACCTCCAAAACACTGATTGCAAACCTTTAAGACATCTGATTGATCAGGCCAAAAGAAATGAGTGAAAGCACTCAATGGTCCAACCTCTTGTAGAAAACTCCAGAGAAATGATTGCAAATATCAAACTCTAGCTAGTTTAATCAAATACTAAAACCAATCAAATTAATCTGAAATATTTTCAAATCCGGCTTTAAGCTTTAATCTCAATTTGGTTGACCAAGAAGTCAAACTTTGACTTTAAAAGTCAATGTTGACCAAATTTGTTGTATGATGCTCTTAAGAGCAAAAATGATAAACATCACCTTAATCATTAAGTTCATGGTGAATAGGGCCAAGATATTCAATAAGCACACATATTAAGCATATGAGTCAATATGGACAAGTACTCATATGATGAGCGATGAGCATAGGAAAGATTACTCATCGCCCATGCCTTAGGCGGAGAGGCACAAGAACCTTATCGCTCACACCTTGAGTAATGAGCAAGGTAATCGCTCACCTCTTGAGAGATGAACAAGTATATCGTTCATAACTTTGAGCGGATACATCAATCTTACAAAATATTAACTTTCAACTTCATCGCACAAATAATGGGGTCATCACTTAAAGCTTTGAACGATGAGACAGCTCTCTAGACAATACTTTATCGCATAAAGATAACAAGGCATGAGAAGAGATCATCGCTCACCACTTCATCGTTTGGTGTGTTGAGCGATGAGAGCTCTTATCGGAAAACATATGAGCGGATACAAACTGTTTTCACAACTTTAGTGGCTGATTTCATTTTGGATGACTTTTTGGCTTAGTTAATTTCTTTACCTTAGTCGGTGAACCAGATTTGGTAGCTAAAGGACACTTACTGGCGATATGAGTAGTCTCACCACAGTAACGACACTTCCTATATATGAAGATAGCATTAGGGCTATAAGAGTCGAGGCTTGGGAGCCTTAGAAGAGAGGGACCAGCTCCAAGAATACCTTTTTCAGTTGTTCGAGGGGGGAACAACTGAAGATTTAGATATCTTGGGTGAAAGATTCACTTTCAGCTTTGGGTTTGATATCTGAGAGGGTTCAGAGATCTTTGTCCCTGATGAAGAAGGTTTACAAGCTGAAGGAATATAACAGGTTCTTTGTGGTCCTTCTTAGAAAGAAGAGGAATGCTGACAACAGTTTTATCTTTGTCTTTGCATTTTGATCTAAGAGAAGTTCCTTCAATAAGAGTTTCAGTAGAGGAGTACTGATATAAAGAAGTGTCAGGAATATAAGAGACAAAAGTTCCAAACTAAAGCATGGACTTGTCACTGCATTATCTTCCTGATCATAGGAATATCCTAAACCACTCTTGATCTTGACAGAGATATGAGTGTTAATGATATCAGTGGCCTTGAGAGAGGCTTTACACCATCCTTCAATGGTAGCCTTTTCAGACTTGAGTTCAGCAATTATGCTCAGCGATAGCCTGATCGGGTTCGATGTTGATAGCTTGGTTTACAATGACCTGATCCTTAAGATTTTTTTCAATCTTAGTCAGCTCTTTGATCTTAGGATGGCATTTCTCTTATTGTTCTTGTAAATCAAGATTAAGCTTTTCAGCTTTGGATTTGCCTTTTAGAGCATTGTAAAGATCCACAATCAGCCTATCTAGCGCAGATAACACATGTAGAAGAAGAAAAAGGGTCATTTAGATTACATACCTGAGTAGAGGTTGATGGTGAGGGATTATTGGAAGATGATGTCTCATATGGTTCATCCTTAACATCCTTGGCCATAAGACATATATAGGCCATGTCTTCCTCGTCCGAGAATGATTCTTCAGATGAATCAACCTAGTCATGTTCTTCAGAGTTAAGACCTTTGCCTTTACGCTGGAGATTCTTTAGATTCTTGTACTTCTCCTTCAATTTCATGTATTTGTCATTTTTAGGTCTGAAGGAGGATGAGATGTTTGAAGATGGATTTGCAGCTTTCTTTTGACCTGCATTCACTAGCAAAGTGTCCTTTGCGTTGACAGTTAAAGCACTTAGTCGAGGCCTTTGTCAATAAGAATTGACTTTGGCTTGTCAGCGATAGTCAGAGAAAGAGATTTGCGGAAATTACTTTTTTTGGAAAACCTTCTGAATAGTTTGTAAGGAGGGCGAACGACTCTTCAAACTCTAATAAATCAGCTCTATTAAGTCCTCGGAGTTAGAAGGATCTTACTCGGTGACTAAAAAAGAAAAAGAAGGAGTAGAAGAAATAGAAGGATCAGCTGAAGGGATTTCAGAGATCAAAGCTAAATGAGAGTTTATCATTTCTCCGGAGTCTTTAAGAAGATTTTTCTTCAGCTGACGGGATTGCTCATGAATAAGTAATATCTCATAAAGAGAGCTAAGGGAAAGGGAGGACATATCCTTAGACATCTTGAGACATATGGTATAATTATCCCATGATTCTGGAAAACATTCTAGGAACTTTTTCAGGGTCTCAAAGTTGGAATATTCTCTTTCAACTGTCCTTAAATCAATAAGAAAACAAATGTTGATGTACATCAAACAATGATTTAGATTTTCCATTAAGAAAACTTTCATATTGTCTTACTAAATTTATCTTCCTCGATTCTTTACTTCTAAAGTACCTTCATATTGAACACAAAAAATGTCCCACATGGTTTTCCAGATTTTTAACTTCATAACGGAGTGATAAACCTCGTTAGGAAGAGATATGACTATTTTAGTTCTAGCTCAAGTATCTAAAGCCATTTTCTTCTTGTCTCCATCACTCCACTGATGAGGTAGTTTCGGAATCTGCCTTTCAGGAATGACGACAGTCGTAGTAGTAGCAGGAACTGCTGGAAAAATTGCAAATGGAACATAAGGTCCAGTTTTAATATAGTATGGAATCTCAGGATCCACACCTTCTAAGAAAAGAGACATCCGGTTCTTTCAGAGACTGAAGTTGTCTCTAACGAACCAGGGTGGTTTGGCAAGAGTGTCATTGTCGTGATAGTTTGTATTTGTGTTTTGCAATGCCATTAGAATGGTAAATATTATCTAGAAAGAAGACATAATAAAACATCAATAAAACACTGATAGATACTAAAACAAACATTGCTATGATACTACTTGTTGGTCCAGCCGGATCTACAAGAATTTAAAGGTAACAGTTTGTAAAAAGGAGGGAAATGAATACAAACACATTAACTTTCACTTTTAAAAATCTTTTACTAATAAAGAAGATCAATCCAGAATTTTACATATTGTTTGCGGAAAAGATAAGATATATAACTTATCTAAACAATCAAAGAAACGCACAAGATATAGAAAGCAAGAAAGAAAAGACTTGTTAAAAGAAAAGGTTAATAAGTCTTGTGCTCTACACTGGTTAGAGTGGTTGAGGGAGATGGGGGAGAGAGAGAGAGATGAGAAGGAAGAACTTCTAATCTATTTATACCTGTTGCATTAAATGCAAATCAGACAGTACAAAGCATGTGGCAAGCTTCTAGAGGTGAGTTTGTCCTTTGTTGCAGATATACAGGCTTCTGCGGTATATGAACAGTAGTCTTTCACAAAGTAGGTAAGCACACTTGGAGACAATAGAGTGACTCCGTACAGTACTTTTACTTTGAGAGGTATGAGTTTGTTCTTTATGTGTAGAAAGACAAGATAAAAACTAATCTTTGTTCAACAAGATTCATTTGATCGCCAACACAGGAATAACACTGAGGTTTCTTCAGTGTTCGCTGAATCTTGAGTAGATTTCACACTTATGTAGACAGACTTGTTATCATTGAAAACCACATCAGATCACGAACTTGCTTGTCTCTGTCTTCAGCTTTATCTTCGATATCGCTGAAGGTTCCGTGGTGTAAATTTTTGTCTTTCTGAAGAATACTTGTCTCTGAGAGAATTACAATACATGTTCAACGATCACTGAATAGACTTAGTGATGATTGTTGAAGATGAATAAGAAGAGTACACTTCGTAAGATAAAAAGGATCATCATCAAATCACTAAGAGAGATGATCAACATAAAAGTCTGTTATGTCTAAAGAACAAGGACAAGCATTCCACTCACCTCTTGACACATGGATTGTACCTTCTGAGGTGCATTTAATGTAATGGTATAAATAGCTGAGAACTCTCATCTTCTTAGCTAATTCTTTGTTTCTACATCTTCTAACTCCCTTTTCTCTTGTTCTTATCCTTGCAAGAAAACTTAGTGATTCTAAGATTGTTTAGATCAAGACTTTTTCTTTTCTAGTTCCGCAACAATCTGTTAATACCTCAATGATTCTTCTTTAATCAATACAAGAATTTAAAATGTATAATTTGTGTGCTTGTGCACACCTCCCTTCTACAAACTGTTTATCTCTTGCAGAACCCTTTTTGGGACCAACAATTTATTTACCTCATTTTATGGTGTCACATTGTATCCTTTTGGCCTCTTTATAAGTGCTCTGATACCGGTCATTTTTCAAGAGCCTTTATAAAGGTAAAGATCGACTTTTGTTGAGTTATTAATGTCTAATCAGTTACCTTGATGAATTAATGAGGTAAATCTTAATCACAAATCTCTGATACCTGTAATTAATATCAAATGTAACCGATGTCGTGGTTAACATAAAGTAATGAATATCGTTAGCTTAGTATGTCGAGGATAATCACGATTGTGGATTGGAAACCACGACCATGAGTTGAGGCTCTTGTAGTTGAGGATAACGACCACAGGTCGGGGACCTCTTAGTTGTGGGAATCCTGGTCGTTGATAGATGGTATCCTGATGGTAAGGGGTGCGAATTTCTTACCAAAACTACTTTCTACATAAAACCCCTTAAAAGCTTACTGAATAAGCCATTTCTATATTATGAAGCTACTTCCAAACAATCATTTATAATTAATCGAATAAGCACCAAGTTTCATTAAGCTGTTAACAAACAAAACTTTACTCTCTATTTTAACAGTTATAACATTAATTATGTTATTAAAATATTCAAAAGATAAAAATAATAAGATTTTTTTTCTATTTTATTCAACAGAATCATCAAGTGCTTAAGGGTGACAATTTTGTACCAAACCAAATCAACCAACATGTCTACTAATCGTACCAATTAAATTGGTACCAACTTAATTGGTATCGATTATTGTCGGTTGGTAGTACCGTACCAAGTATGCAAACTTGGTTGATACACAATATTGAAAGTTGCATACCATGGCAGTACCATGGTATCGACTTATTTTTTTTATTTGTTTTGTGTATTTTTATGTATTTTGTTTTAAATCTTGTAATTCTAATTATTTTATTTAAACATTTGAATGTTTGCAAGTTTTATTCATTGTAATTAAAACCCATTAAACATCACATGTGTTGCTTGAAAACTCAAAATTTCACTTACATTTTGATTTTTTTTTTTTTTTTTGCAATTTTCATATGAGAAAAGTCTAAAAAATTCCAATAGACTTTAGTGTTTGGAATGATTAAGTGCTTGGACAATTTTTTGGAATAAATATGTCATTAGACATTTGAGAATGATTAAGTGCTTGGACAATTTTTTGGAATAAATATGTCATTAGACATTTGA
>NC_037541.1:6235999-6236340 GCF_001531365.2 Cynara cardunculus var. scolymus
TGGACAATTTTTTGGAATAAATATGTCATTAGACATTTGAGAATGATTAAGTGCTTGGACAATTTTTTGGAATAAATATGTCATTAGACATTTGAAAACATGTTAAATAACTTTTTTTTAAACATGTTAGATACATTCTTATAACCTATACAACTGGTTAATGTGGTAAAATAATGAAAAAAGTCTGAAAAAAAACTAATGAACATTAATATTTTGAACGATTAAGTCCGTAAACATTTTTTTAAACCAAAAGAGTACTTAAATCTATAAAATGAAACAAATATATCAAAAAAGTACTTACATTTATAAAAAATACTTACATTTATAAAAAGATTTTATAT
>NC_037541.1:6236719-6251067 GCF_001531365.2 Cynara cardunculus var. scolymus
GTATACTTATTTTATTTTATATATATAAATATTTTTTAGTTTAAAAAATGTTTAACGATTTAATCGTTTAAAATATAAAAGTCTATTGACTTTTTCCAAGTTTTTTTATTATTTTATTATATTAATCAGTTTTATAAACCATAAAAATGTATTTAACAGATTTTAAAAAGTTAAAAAAATTATTTTTATTTGATAGCAAGGTGAAGTTCGTACAATGTCACCACTTGCGTGCTCGGTCTCCATTCTACAATTGTTTTGATCCCCCACGTATTACGAAGGAACTTGTTGCCCTGTGGTACGCCTGAAGCGCCTTCAAGAAAAAACTCATTTTAGGGTTTGTCATCTCATCAGTTATCATTGAAGGGAAATGACTAAGGATTACGTGATAAACCCAGATAGATTCAAGAATTTCTTCAACGATTTGGACACTCGCAGAACCCTTCTCACCACTGTGACTGACCTCAACACCAAATTATTCAATCATTTCGCTTCTTTAGAAGAATCCCTCAACAAAAAATTCCTAACCCTAGACTCCCAGATCGAGAAATTTAAGGAAGATACTGAAAACGCCCTCGAATCTCTTCGAATTCGCGAGAGTCTTATTCCGGAGAAGGAAGCTACATTCGCAGCCCGTGTCCAGCAACTTAAGGATTCTGGGGTTACTGACATCGAAAGGGGAAGCAGTTCGGATGCCAAGTATGAAACGATGTCGGAATTGTTGAAGATGTGGTTCAGGAGGATGGATTGGAAGGGCTTAATGGAGTATATGTTGGCAAATAGGAAGAAACTTGTGGAATTGAGGGTGGAGACGGCCATGGCGGCCGGGGAAGCGGTGGATTTGTTAGGTTTTGTATTGGAGGCGGTTGAAGAGTTTGTAGAGTTGAAAGTTAGTGGAAAACAGATTGTAGGATTAGCACCAACACGGTGTGCTTGTGGGATATTGGTTCAGGCGGCTTTTCCCATCCCATCTGGTGGTGAACCCTTTAGTTTAACGGCAGCTGTTGGTGGGGTTTCAAGGAGTTTGAAGGAGAGGGCAGCAATGGTGTTGGATAAATGGAAAGGTGTTTTGAATCGTGGTGGTGGTGATGCAAATGATGGGGTGAGTTCAGGGGAAGCAAACATGTTTGTGACGATGGTTATTGGGTTCGGATTGAAAGATAGATATGATGGTGGGTTTCTGATGAGTTTGGTGTTGGAAGTCGGGAGTAAGCGGGATATGGCGAAGCTTGCAGTGGCGTTAGGCTCTGCACAGAAAATGGGAGGTTAGTATTGTTAATCACAACTATATGAAATTGTAGTTATGAGTTACAAGTAACTGATTATTGTTTGAATCTGGTCTAGATTGGTATTAAAATTGATTGTTGTTTAGATGTATGCATTGTTGTTGGAATGGTTGTCATACTTTTACTCTTCTTTTGAAACCATGAGTGTGGTATACTTGATGGTAATCTTGGTTCTTAGGGGCTAGGGCATCTCCGATGTAAAACACCAGATGTTGCACCATGGTTGTGCAAACACTAAATCATCTCATCTTTATTACACTATCGTTCATACTTTTGGTGTTTTACCATTCTTCACAATAAAATAGTGCAAACTTCATTGGAGAGCATTTGGTGCAACAAATAGGTATAGTTAAAGATTAGTGCATTCATTGCAGATGGTCTTAAAGTACGCAAATACAAGGGGTTCAAACTTCTGACCTCCAAGGCTTTGTCATATATCCAGATAATCATCTGATGTTAATTAACACAAAAACATGTGAGATTTCCATATTAGGGTTTGGTTGGATAGCATTCAAGCTTAACGCTTGATAGCAGTATCATGGTCTTGAGGTCTAGAATTGGAACTTCTTGAAGGGATTGATTAAACCCACGATCTTCAAGCCTAACACTTGATAGTAGTATAATCGCTTTGTGGTCTTGAATTGGAAATTTTTGAAGGGTTGATTTAAACCCACAATCTTCAAGCTTAATGCTTGATAGTAGTATCATAGCTTTACGGTCTTGAATTGAAAATTCTGGAATTAGCAACTAAAGGCTAAGCAGTTGAACTGTAGTTCATAGTCTCGCCTGTGACTGAATCAGAAAAGAGGGAAGACCCAGGGTCGGACTTACCTAGGGGCATATGGTGGCCCATGCCTCTGCTTAATGGTTCCGTCGTAGTGGGAAAAAATGACGTTCCTAAAGGGTGTCACTGTGATGTTTCGTTGTGTGGCCTATATTTTCTAAAACTATAGTTATGACAGAAATTTGAGCTAGCTAAGTTGGTTCAAGGTGCTTAATTAAAGTTTTCCCTTCAAAAGAGCGCGAGTTCAAACCCCGCTGTTAACAAAATTCTTGTTAACAGCTTTTAATATTGGTTTCTTATAGCTTTTGTTTTAAATTCTTTTTTGTAAATCAGCGGTGCAAGGAATCAACCCGTGATTTTTCTTTAGAAACACAAGCAACTAACCAACCAAGCTACTATGATCTTGTTAAAATTTTCTGTAGCTTTCACCATTACGGTCAAATCGTTTGAAATTTTTTCTGGGTCTACCTCTGGGAAGACCTTACCACCTAGCTAGGGTACCACGTAGTGTCATATTCTTGCTTTTTCTTGAATCTGGTAAACAGGAAAGGGGATTTAATCCTAACTTTAGACATAGCAATTAGGTAGCAGGTATGATACCATTTAAGCTGAACACTTGAAGAATCTTGATGGTGCTATTGTAGTCTTGATGATCATTTTTTGTCATTTCAATATAATAGCTTATTGCGTGTTTGGATTCTGCTGATTATTTTAAATGTAATTAATTGGATACCTAAGTAATTATATATTTATAATGTTTTTTGTTTTTTGAGAAGGCGTAATTGAAGAGTTGGTGAAGACGGGCAAAGAGATTGATGCTGTGTATATTGCTTCGGAAGCTGGGCTGACTGATTTGTTTCCTCCAGCCAAACTGCTCAAATCCTGTCTTGCTAACTCTCAGAAAATCGCTAGTAATAAGGATGCTCCTTCAATGGTACGTTGATGTTTAACTTCAAGCCAACTAGATAAGAAAGTGCGTCACCAGTACATTTACGTCATGTTTCGCAACCATAAGCTAACTTATTTTTTGAGCTTATTGAAAAAGTCCCGTTTGAAGAGCCATAAATAAGCTAGCTTATAAGTTCGCTTTTTGAAAAACTACTTCAAATAGCGTTTTAATAAGCTCCATCAGTTTTTTTGTTTTTTCCCCATTATGCTTCTAGTTTGTTTGTAATGTATCAACCAACAGTTCACTTCTTGGACTGAGAAAGAGGGACTGCTTGACGTTGCATGTTAGAACTCATTAAAGCCCGATTCCTGTCCTGGCTGAGGAAGAGTTACGTGCGCGTAAAACAAAAAAATTACGCTGATGGGGATGGTCGGCTCATTCTTCAACAGGCACGGGGTCAGAGGCCCGGGCTCCTCCCACTGCTTGGGTGCTTACGGTTAAATTATAAGCTAGTATGCCACATGTAACTTTAGAGAACACATGGTTTGATTTTGTAACATGGTCATAACCCGGAGTCATTTTTCAAAAAAAATTCTCAAACCTCTTGAGGATGTGATCCCCTAAATCCTACTTTCAGATGGGATACATTGGATTTAGTACCAAATCTAAATTCCCATTATCCGCTTGTTTCAGGATGATATCATCAACGAGTTGACTACCGTCAAAACAATTATGAAATTGATCGAAGACCACAAACTCGAATCTGAATTCAACATCAGCAACCTGAAGAGGCAGATTGGTCGGTTGGAGAGGGCAAGATCAGATAAGAAGAAAGGTATTGTCGCTCCTGCAACTAAACCTTCTTCTACCAAGCGACCACGCCCACGGAGGTTTGGTGCAACCACCTCCTCATCCTCCTCCCGGCCACCAAAATCAAGCAGGGGCTCTTCAGGTTTCCGGCAGAGGAACCGCCCTCCACCACCCACACACCACTCCTCTGCCGCCAGATACCCACCAGCATCATATAACCCCACCACCCCATATGGGGCTGGTTACACCCAAGGACCTGCTGGATATCTTCAATATGCAAACTACCCGAGTCAGGCTACAGGAGCAGGTCCAATCCACGGTTATGGAGGTCAGATGAACTATGGTCCTTATGATTATAATGCTGCTCCTTCTGAACCTACATACAATGTGTAGATCTACTTCAATCAATCTGTTTTATGAAGTTTTGTTTTTAAGATCTCCGTTGTGTAGTGGTAGCGAATGTCAACATATATCTGAGAAAACATCTTGCCTGTAATCGAGTAGGATTTTTATATAATTTATTTAATGCTAAACTCATGAACAAACAAAAAACAAAACTAGCACCAACTAGGATAGGAGCGGGTGGGTTTCTGCAAAAAGGTCGTGCCACAAACAACCTACTGAATAGATGCATGGATCCATGAAAAAGCAGAAGTGGTTCGGGCCGACACGTTTGCAGTGATGGGTTTTCAACTCGATCGTTGGCCTGTTTGGTTTCGATTGTCTTTCATTGGCTGATACTGCTTTAGTCGACTCAGATTTGCGCAAGGTTGAACCTTGTTGCTAGCGGTCTTAATGGGGTAGCTTTTTAGTAACACAGGCCAGAAAAGAAGATTGGCAGACAAACACATATGATGTAGGCAGACGGAGATATACTGCAGGGTATTTGGCAAAGCGATATCCGAGTTACCTGTAAGGGTTAGGAGGGTGTGTAAGTTTATTTGTTCGATATAAATATTTATATAAATAAGCTAATTTACATGTCCCAATATTAGCATATTCGCTATTCTTTTGAGGATTGTTATTGCACCGATATTAACAGCATAGACAGACACGCTTTCCACCTTTCTCAATGGGGTTGCTATAAGTCTCCAGCTAACGTGTCTAAACCCCCATAGTCAGCCTTCCTCAACTTAGGGACCGTTTACTAAACACTTACCATGTATGTGCTTACCGGTAAAACTTAACATTATTATTTACTTACCGGGTAAGATTTTAATCTATCAAAACGACATTGTGTGCAACAATTCACCCAGTAAGCGCTTACCGTGGTAAGAGTCGTTGCCCTCACTTACTGGGTAAGACTCACGGTCCTTGTCTCGCTCTTACGGGGTAAAATTCTTTTAGTTCTTACCATATTTATCCGGTAAGGTAATGTGACTTGGTAAGCGCTTACCTGGGTAAGTGTTTGGTAAACGGCCCCTTACTATCCCAGATACATGCAACCCCCAATTCCGTAGACCTTAGTTGGTATCTAAGCAGGTCCAATTCTGACACTTTATAGGTCCTGGACAAGATCTAAAAAAGGGCTCTCGAAGTATAAAAAATCTTCAATATTTTGTTTTTTATCATCATAAATTACATTAAATTTAAGAAATACTAATAATTTATATAAAATCGTTTTTCCGAGTACTCTTATACGCAAAATCAATTAATAATTATTTTTAAACTAAAATTATCTATCATATCATTTTTATATAGCATTACTGTACCTTTAATATATAAATTGATATCATTTGAAATCATAATGTTGACAATTAGAAAGAGAAGAAGAAAAAAAGTTGACTCGACTAGATTATCCCTATATACACAATATTTTTAATGTTTGTAACAGGAGTTTTTATGAAATGATTGAAACATAATACCCAACGGTGAAGTAAATAAATTTGAAAATAATTGACAAAAAAAATAGATTAAAGTTTATGCGAGTGATTCAAATGACCGATACTTGTGTTGGATATTATAAGTTTTGAGTTTAGATCTTATATTCTATAGTTGTTCAGTAAAACTGTAAAATTATAAATATATTAAAGTTACTACAAAGGGTTTTCTTATGTTTGTGTTTTAACTCTTGCCATTGGATTAGAGATAGCAGTTTTCATCGGAGTTGTCCAAAAAAAAAATTAACGAACCATTCAAACAAGTCGTATCAAGTAGAATCGAATCGTTCTGGCGTTTTCGATGATCAAATCATTTGGTCCGCTCTGCTCTATGATCTGAACGTTTTTCTAGCGGTCTGCATCAAAACCGACCATCAAAAATACACATGTAATAATTACATTTAATTTTCTCAATTGGCTGTGCTATATATCTAAATTGGCAAACTTCCGAAACCCATCAAAAATCAAATCCAATATTACAAGTATTGTTGGTGATGACTATTTATTCAACTTAATAAATTTTAGAGATAGGCATCTTTTTAATAATTCAATATATTGTATTTTAATAACATTATAGTTGGATATAAATGTTATGTTTTTTTAGTTTAAAACCTATAAAACACTTAAACCGCCTAAATAGACCCTTTTTGGTTCGGTTTCATCACTTGTTGTCAAACAAATTTAGAATATTTCTAAACCGTCATTACAGTTTGGTCCTCGAACACCCCTAATTTTCACTCATTTATGTAAAAAAACAGGCTAATTAGTGTTATATTTTATCCATAACATATCAACGATTTGTTTTTTGGAAATTAGGTAAAAGGGAAATAGGTTGAATGGCTTAAAAGTCATGTAATGTATAATTAGGTATTCACAACAAATTGCTCAATCGTTTTAACAAAGTATTGAGGGGAACTTTTCAATTTAACTACTAAAAGATGGTATAAGTAAGTTTTTTTTTTACTATTATTAACCTGAATATCTAATCCGTTATGTGAGCTGACTAATTCCAGAACGACTATCTGCTTTACAGATAGCCTGGAGTCACCGCATTTAAACCTCTGTGGCCACAAGGGGATTTTTATGTCTCATTGGATTTGAATTTGGGACCTACTGGTACTTTTGACCTTTGGAGCCAAGCTCAAACCAATCAGATACCACTCTTGTGGTTTGGTATAAGTAAGTTAACATAAAGTTATGTGAACGAATAAATTTTATTCTTATGTGACAATAAATTTTTGGTTTGAAGTTGGACAGCTTAATAGAACCATTTACTTCTGGAGTTCCATTAAATTGTCTAAACAGTTGTTACCAAATGTTTATCATGTAAGTGTTTATCGGGTGTTACTTACTTTACCGGGTGAGAATGATAATGACCAACAATCTTACTCGGTAAGAAGCACAACAATGGCCGAGTATCTTACTCTATAAGTGAGGGAGATGACTCTTAACTGGTAAGCATTTATCGAGTAAAAAATGCTTACCAATAATCCATTTTGATGGCCGAGAATGTTACCTGATAAGGTAAGTAAAGGTAGTGACTTTTACCAGTAAGCACCTACCTACTAATCGTTTGGTAAACGGCTCCTAACTTCGTTATTACAATTTATCGTTTTATAAGGAAAGAACTTATTAGATCCTGTTATTTTGCCTTGACAACTTATTATAGCATTTTCGTATAAGATGTTGATCTTATAAAATTAGGTTCTGTTTGTTTTTACCTAAAAAGCACTTAATACCCTCTTATGTCTGAATCGGTCAGACCTTAGGGTATTAAGTGTGTTTGTTTTTTTTTTTTTCAATTAAGAGCTTAAAAGCTATGATTATGTCTGAATTATTTAGAGGTAACATTTTCACTTAAAACCTCTTAATTGCTTTTAGAGCTTCCAATGCTTGCAAAGAAAACCTAGATTTCAATGATTCATATTTCAGATTTCAGACGTAAAAACAAACAGTCTGACTGATTCAGATTTCAGACTTCAGCACCACCTCTTAAAATTCAGAAGTGAATTCAGACTTCAGACTTCAGACTTAAACACCTCTTAAAAAACAAACGCCACCTAAGAGTCTCATTTAATATTATAATACGACATGAGACAAACCCATTTTTAATATAGTAGTTTTAGTAAATCCCATATAACTACAGGGGCCCTGGATATGTAACTGCTCAAGATATTGGTGTTTTTTTATGGATTGCTATTTCAAGTATTGCTCCTGATCGGTGAATTAGGTGAAGGTACGGAAAGAGAGGGATTCGAACCCTCGGTAAAGAAATAACCTTCAGAGAAGGTCTTGTTTTTTATTTAAAAGCCTTAAAATCTTTTCTATTGCATTTAGAGAAGCGTTTCAATTTTGTCAAAAATCTTCTCTATATAAAAGTAGGAAAAGGTTTTAGGAACGGTATTGGAAGGGTATTTTTTTTTTTTTGTTAGCTTAGAGAAGCTTTTTTAGGGCTTTAGATACATTTTGAAAGCTTCCTTAAAGGTTAGTCAACTTTTTTCAAAAAGCTTCTCTAAAAATGTTTATTAATGACACTTTTACAGTATTTCTGACGCTTTATAAGAGTTACTAAAAGATACATTCATAGAAGGTATATGGAAAAACTTCTCTAAAGATATTGACTTTAGTGACATTTTTTAAAACAAAGGTTTCCTTTGGTTACACTTACAAAACCTTCTCCAAAAGCTATTTTTGGATACACAAATACGGTATATTAATTTCATTCATATTTCATTTATGTATTTATATATACTAGAAGGGTACTCGTGCAATGCAACGAGATAAATCTTTGTTTTAGTGTTTCGTTTTATTTTTTGTCTTTGTTGATATAATACGGTTTATGTGGTTTTGATAAAGATAATGTTTTTACTTTTGCATGAAAATAAATTTGAATATATCATAAAAATTTTAAAAAATATATATCAATATTAATATCAAATTAACTATTTAAAAGTTCTTGTTTTTTATTCAATTTTTTTTATTATAATTTAACTTAGGTCTAATAGTAAAGTAATTTATTTTTGGCTTAACAATATAATTTTTATAAAAATAATGATTATGTTAGAACTCAATGATTATCTTAATTATATTTTAGATTTTTTAGATTTAAAATATGATGTTTATCCTATATTTGTTTATGTTTATATCAGTTAGTTGCACGAATTCAAAAATAGAGCTTTAATAAGTTGTACTTACTTAAATTTTAAATAATATGCATTAATAAACAGTACTTCATGCATAAAAAATGATTTTTAAGAGTTTTTTTTTCAAATGCTTATAATATAGTATTGATTATAATAAAATGAAATAAACTAAATATAATATTAATCAAAATTAACTTTATAAAAATCTATTTTTCGAAACCCAAATATCCATCGATGGTTCATTAGTAAAACGGTAACTAATGATTAGCCCAACCAATTTTGATCTGAACCTGGTTTAATTACCAGTTTTAATCTAAAACCATTTTAACATGTTACCTGATTCGATAACAACCCATTTTTCAAGACCAAAATAGTCATTTCTCTCATATAAATTGATCAACTAGCCATTCCTCTTCATGATTTACCCAAATATCAGTACGTCTGAAAGTCCCACGTCCGCCACTTGCAAACCCAACTAAAAGAAAAAAAATTATCAGATTTGACCCAGGTCTTCAATTGCGACGACCAGGTCCACGATTGTGACGACCAGGTCCGCAATTACGACGACAAGATCTACAATCTGAATTTATTTTTTGTCTTTTAACTAGTTCCGTAAGTGACGAACGTAAAACTTAGAAAAATAGTAATATTTAAGTAAATCAGACATATAAATGACCAATAAACCAATTTATATGAATGGAATGAATATTTTTACCAATTTTACTTTTTGATAAGATAACTTCCAAGCATCATGTGGGGGAGGGGGTGGGTTGGAGTACTTAAAGCATTAGGTAAGAGTTAGTAGCAAGTATGCACGACATCGTCTAATATTCCATCTGCCACAAACATAATATATATCATATTTTTTTTCTTTATTTTTTAATTATTTTTCTGCCTATAAAATCCAATCTTTTCTTCACCTTCTTTGTCACAAAAAACGACATAACTTTACACATAAAAACCAAGAAATGTCGATGGTGGCATACTTTCTTATTTCCATTCTAGCCATCGCGACTCCGGCAACATACGCGGTGCAACACATCGTTGGTGACAGTAGTGGCTGGACCAATTCCGGAGACTATACCACATGGGCCGCTAGTAAAACGTTTAACGTTGGTGACACACTCTGTAAGTTTTTTTTTTAAGTATATAATAAATATATACCACAAATATTCACATCGACAGTCTGGGAGACGACTGACTGGGCATTACACAAAATCTGTGACTGTTGGGCCTTTGACCTTTTGGTCACTTTATAAAATTGTGTTAACCATGTAATTCTTTGAAAAATGCAAAAATCGAGGGTTGGGTTCATCCTGTAATTTTCCATAACGTCAGTAATCTGTTTTGCAAACGAAAGCTTTGATATTTGAGTAACAACTAAATCTTTTGAACTACTTTTTTTGCGTTAGGCATTATTCAACAGATGTAGAGCCTTTTTACGTTGTTATCCTTGCAACCATGTAAAAGTTGCGTTTTATGTGGTTTTATTGATTGCAACCATGTAAGAAGGTTCATTCTCTTACAAGGTTCTATTAAAGGTTTCTGTAATTAAAAAGTGCCTTTTACTTATTATAACACTTATTATATAGGGTGCATAATTGTTTTATCTTTTAAACTCAAGTTCAATAAAGCAGTCTATTAGAACATTTAAATATTTTTGACATTCTATAAACCCGATTTTGTTGTAATCGTGCCAGCTACATAGCGGATTTCAACCGTGTAAAAAGCATATTTCACCGAGTAAAAATGCTCTCTTCTATATGATTAATAACTAAATCCTTTGAATTGTTTTTCCTTGGGCAGTATTCAACTATGGTAGCAGCCATGGCGTGGACAGTCTATCGAAAGCTGATTACGACAACTGTGCCACCGGCAATGCCATCAACTCCTACACGGGGGGCGCAACCACGATTAAGTTGACAAAACCAGGCCCAATGTTCTTTGCTTGTCCATCATTTGGCCACTGCAGTTTAGGGATGAAACTGGCAATCAATGTGGTATCTCAAACCACCACCACCCCTAGTAGCGACAACAACCAGTCACCACCTTCGTCTACCACCCCATCTACGCCGGCAACGTCAAGTCCCGACGGTGAAGGTGGCTCCACCGGCGGCACCAGCATGGTGGTGGTTGGGTTGTCTATGATTTTGGCACCAATGATTGTGTTCATGTGCTAGGAAAGAGGCAGTGCTTGTAACTTATGTTTTTATAAATTATTACGAGTTGTGTGATTTTATAAATTAATTTTTTTGTGTGGGGAGTGAAATGGAAAAATAAGTAAGAATGGAAATATAATATTTATTACCATCCACAAGAAAATGTTAGTTTTCACACCAAATATGTTGACAAATGGGGTACAACAGTTGAGGTGAACGTATATTATTAAAGGGTCGTAAAGTTGTCCAATGTATTTTTAGTCAAATTCTATTATTTTTCGGGATTTTTAAAAGTTTTTTGGTTGATTTCGAGAGATTTTTTCGGGTTCTTTTAGTTGATATTTCTTGCATTTTCTAATAAGTTGAAGCATCATTGAAAGTTTAGGGATGAACCTTTCATACCCAATTTTTTTTTACTTGAAAAATTCAGTTGAGCGGGTGCACGGGACACTGCTCAGGTATGAATAGATCTCCCTCAGTTAATGTATATTTTTCGTTTAATAATGTGAATTAAGAGAAAAATTTTATTTTTTTCATAAGTTATACCATATTATAAAGAATTTGACAAAAACTCTTAAAAACCATTTTTTCTGCACGAAGTACTATTTATTGATGCATATTACTTAAAATTTAATATTACAAGTAAATTGTGCATAAATATAACTTATTAAATCTCCATATTTGAATTCGTGTAACTAACTGATGATAAACATAATATTTGAACATCTCATTTTAAATATAAAAAATCTAAAATATAATTAGGATAATACTGAAGTTCTAACAGAATATTTAGTTATTATCTTTATAAAAAAATTATATTATTAAACTTAAATTAAATTTCTTTGTTATTAAATCTAAATTAAATTATAACTAAAAAATGAATTAAAGAAATTACATCAAAATATAAGAACTTTTAAAAAGATTAATTTGATATTAATATCGATATATTTTTTTTCAAAATTTTATGATATTTTCAAATTTATATTTTATTCAAAAATAAACACATTATCATTTTTTCTCAAAACCATATAAAACCGTATTATATCGACATAAAAAATGAATAAAACGAAACACTGAAATCAAGATGTGTCTCGATGCATTGCACGAGTACCCTTATAGTATATACAAAAACATATGTAAAACAATATCTTAAATCATAGTTTTTGATAAAAGAAAAATCATATAAAAACGGAATTAGTTCTCACAGGTTTGTAACATTTTGTGATTCTCATTTGATTGTTTTTTCTTTATATATAGTAGTTGTGTGCCCATGTAATGCAACATAATATAAAGTTTTTTTTTAAACCAAGAAATATAAAGCTAACAATCATTAAAAAAAGAACTTCGAAATTTATATTTAAATAAGGATGATTTTATTTGAACATGTATTTATTTGTTAATCAAATACCTATCTACTAGTCATGATTTTGTTAATTTTAGTATTAAAAGTAACTGAAGCGATTAGTTAGGAAGATGAATCATCATGAACAAAGGTAAATTCGGTACAAAACAAATAAAAAAAAACTTACCATCATATTCTTCCCTACAATTACTCTTTCGTTACATTGTAGATGAGCAAGGATGAGTGGTGAAAACAGTGAACATATCCATGAACATTGTTAACAATTATGAATCTCGATAAGTGAACATATCCATGAACGTTTTTAACAATTATGAATGGTTACAAATGTAGATGGGCAAGGATGGGTGGTGAAAACAGTGAGCATATACATGAACATTGTTAACAATTATGAATCCCAATAAGTGAACATATCCATGAACATTTTTAACGTCTGTCATGTTAGTTTACAATTTTCATGTTCATGAACACTTATATTTACACCTAATGACTAGTCATTCCAAACATGTTAAAGATGAACACGATGGAAGACATAACAAGATGTTCATTCCATCTGGAGGAATTAAATATTTGAAAAGAGCCAAATTTTTAGGAACAATATAACTCCCATATTATGTCAACATATTCTTACTAATTTGCACACATTTGTTAAATATTTAATAACCTATTAACCATGAACCAATATGGATTCCTCTTAGACCATATGGGTTTATATAGTTAACACAAAAAACAAGGTTACCTATATATATATATATATATATATATGACCTACAAGACTTCGTGATTCGGTTGTAAATTACATTTAGGAGAAATGAAACGTCAAACAACAGTCTTTGAAAATTTGAAATCGAAAAGTAGTCGAGTAGGAGAAGAAAAACATACAGAGTTTGGAATTGGACCGTTGGAGAGGTGAGAGTGTGTGTGTGAGTTCTCAGTTTCTGGAACACTGGAAGAGACGAAGTGTCGCCACTCGACCGATTACTCCTTACTCAATTACGATTAGGTCCTAGCATGAGCCATGAGCGACAGGCGATAGCCGAGCGAGATTGGGATTGGAGTCTGGAGGCGTATACGATACGATTGAACCTGAACTAGTGATGGCCAAAAACCGATCCCGGGCCGGGCCGGGCCCAACCAGTCCCAAGATTTCTCGTAACCGGCTATAACCGGTCCCGGTCCCGGTTGAATAGATGAAGACCGGTCAGGCTAGTTTATAACCGGTTATGGGCCGCCGGTCCCGGTCCCACCCTTTAAAAAATATTTTTTTAAATTCTTTTAATATATATTTTTTAATGATATATTTTTAATACATTATTAAATTTTTCGTACGAGTCACTCAAATACACTTTAAAAATACGTTTTATTACGAGAATTATGAACATTTTTTTGCGTTTTTTTGCGAATTGAGAACTTTGTATGTAAACATCTCAACCTTGTCACATATTTATAGTGTTTAGAGGCCAAAAAATACAAAAAAAAGGTCAAAAACGGCTAGTTAACTGCTATATTTAAAACAAAAAAGTCTTTTTTTTAATATTTCGGACCAGGCCGGGCCGGTCCATAACCGATCCCGGTCCCACAAATCCGACAAAAACCATAACCAGATGTAACCGACGGTCCCATAATCGATCCCGGGCCGGGCCTGTCCTTGGCCGGTCCCAAGACTATAATTCATTAACTTTGGACTTAAATTATTTGGACCCTTTCAGTTTTGGGTTTTAAATTAAATTAATTTGGTCCATAATTATTAACAGTATACTAAATTATTGGGGCCCTGGACACATATCCAGCTCGCCCTCCTCCAGGCATGACTCTGCTACCACTCATCATCATTATCACCCATTCATCCACGTATACATATTCGAACCTCTAACAGCCCCCGATCTCTCTCCCACCACCACCGTTGCTCCTCCATCTCCCACCACCTTGCAATCTCTCTTCTCCTTCCTCAGTAATCCATCTCTCATTGTGAACCCCTGCCTCATATCCAACTAAGGTTAGAGCATTCCAACTCTATTGATCTAACCCCCCCCCCCCCCC
>NC_037541.1:6254857-6257665 GCF_001531365.2 Cynara cardunculus var. scolymus
ATTGTATTAAAAATTACACAAAAAAATTAGGAATTTCAAATAGTTAATTTGATACTAATATCGATATATTTTTGTCAAATTTTATTGATATCTTCAAACATATATTTTATTCAAAAATAAAAACATTATCGATTTTCTCAAAATCACATAAAGTCATATTATAACATCGATTGAGATAAAAGAATAAAATGAAATATTAAAATCACGATGTATTTCGCTGCATTGCGCGAGTACGCTTCTAGTATATATATATATATATATATATATATATATATATTAAAAGAAGAACCAAGAGTATTGAGATGTTAATGAATTTGTGGTTTAAAATGAATTTTTTTACCATTTATTACCCGTTTTGTTACCCACGATCTTAGTGGGTAGGGTATGGATATGGTTAAGAGTTTTATGACATGAATAATTGTCCGTTCTATTATCCGCTATTTTAAATGGATTGGATAATGGATTAATCGTTGCCCTACCCTTACCCTAACCATTACCAGTCCTGGTCATGGGTTTTTCATTAGCGTATGTTTGGATTCTGCACCTTTCTCACCATATTCTACATCCATGTCATACCCTTTATAGATTTGATTTTGATTTAGGTTCCATTTATGGATTTAGGGTTTTGGGGTCTGATTTGTAAGGTTGAGTGCTTTTGCAGGTGAGGGGGAGTTCAGAAATGGTTCTTAACAGAAGGAGAAGCAGATCTACGATCCATTTGGTCTAAAACATCAATGACGATCGCAAGCCCAAGACTCATTTTTGTAACGCTCAAAGATTCGATCGAAGGAAAGAAGGAAGTGATGGAAGGGTGGTGAGGGATGGTAGGTTTTAAAGCTGATTACAAAATAGGGATTTGATTTTGGTTTTTCATTTGGAGATTTGAGTTTTACTAAGTTGAAGATTTGATTTAGGATTTTGATTTTAGAAATCTGTTATTGAGATGTCTAACGTGGAGAAGTGGCTGGAGACAACGATCGGAATGGACATACTGTCGGAGAAGATGATCGGAATATACAGATAAGACAATCAGAATTGGGAACATTAATTAACTTAAATAGAAAATTAAGAAAACGGGTAAAATGACTAAAATACCCCTCATTAAAATGGACTTAACAGAATAAGTTAATAACCGTTAAAAGGAGGGACGAAATTGCGTTGGCAACCAACAAACATGAGGGACAAATCTGTTAAAACAAAGTTGAGGGACGAAAAACATTGAAATTAACAAACGTTAGGGACCAAAAATAACTTTACTCTTTAAATAAATATTATTCCTAATTTCTAGCAATAAAGTGGAAGTGATGAAATATCCTTTCAAATACCAAGACTTAAATGGAATGATGTGCCATATGTCATAGATTACATCAAAGCCATCAATCCATAGGAGAAGAATGTTAAATTACATAAATACCTTTTTTTTTTCTTTGTGCTATCAGCATTTGCTATGATGATTTACCACTATGTATAAAAGAATATGTTTTAGAATTTAACTAATGAGAAAATATGCTTATTTGTTTAATTACATAAATACCCTTTTTTTGTTTTTGTTTTCATCTGTTATCATCTCTCTTGGTTTTGTTAAACCTACGACAAATACATAAAACACTCTTGAAATCTGATGTGAAAGCGAAAACAGGGTAACTGGTTACGAAACTAAAAACTAAAATGACAAAGAACAAAAGTAAGAAAATATCTTCGAGACAAATAGAAATGTGACTTTCACCTTCTGCTATCAGCATTTGCTATGATGATCCAACAACGAAAGTGGCTTTGCGAAGTCCCTCGGTCTCTCAAAATTGTAATGAGATGTAGCTCGATGGTTGCTTGATTGTGCTCGGTGGAATTCAATAGAGTTTGATGGTTGCTTGATAGTTGATAGGGGTTGATTAGCTTATGTTTGTTGGGTTTCATTTAATTGAGAAATATTTAAAATAGCCCAACAATAATGACCTAGTACAAGCTATATATTGTCTTGTATCCTAGAGTTTTAACACAAGGAAAAGTCCACAAAATACAATCGTGAGAGAGAAAAAGAAGAGTTTTTTCAGCTGCACTTTTTAGTCAAGCAAAGTCATGCCGTTTTATTTTATTCTCGAAGATTGAATGGTCGAATCGTTGTGATTTTTGAAGGTCTGGGAGTCGCTCTTTTGTTGTTTGTCATAGAGCAGTTTTTTTGGGTGGCATTTCTTCATAATTTTCTTTTGTTTGATTCCATACTTCTTGATGATTTGTTCCAAGAATTTGATGATTGGATTGTGCCTCTAGTTTTATCAAGAGAAGACTTTTGTATTGATAAAAGTGGACTTTAAGCGGCCTAAGGGTTTTGTAATTTTATTTTCCATGCTAAAATCTGTATGTTACGTGTGTGTAAAATATTTGTTGCTTTTTTTTTGGCCTAATCATCAGTGCACTTAGTATAGGGAAAAGTAAAAAAAACTCAATGGACTTTAATGTTTGGAATGATTAAGTTCTTGGACAATTTTTTGGAACGAATAAGTTCTTGGACAATCCAAAACTTGTTAAACAACTCCTTGGACTTTCTAAAACTTGTTAGATACATTCTTATGACCTATAAAACTAATTAATGCAGTAAAATAATGGAAAAAAACCAATGAACATTCATATTTTAAGCGATAAAGTCCCTAAACATTTTTTTAAACAAAAAAAGTAGTTATATTATATAAAATAAAACAATATAACAAAAAAGTACTTATATTTAAAAAAGATTATTGATGAAATTTTATTTTAATTAAAAATAAAAGATATTATGTTAGTGATTTTTTAAAATAAAAAAAGATTTTTGAT
>NC_037541.1:6257835-6265335 GCF_001531365.2 Cynara cardunculus var. scolymus
AATAAATTTGATGAATAATTCTTTTTAAATTTTTTAGTTTACAAAATATATTTTAATTTTAATTAAAATAAATTTTATCAAAAATCTTTTTTAAATGTAAGTATTTTTTTTAAATGTAAGTATTTTTTTGTTACATTTGTTTAATTTTATAGATCTAAATACTTTTTGGTTCAAAAAATGTTTAGAGACTTAGTCCTTCAAAATATGAATGTTCATTGAGTTTTTTTGGGGACTTTTTTCAATTATTTTATCATATTAACCAGTTGTATAGGTGATAAAGATATATGTAACAGGTTTTAGAAAGTCCAAGAAATTATTTAACATGTTTTGGAATGTCCAGAGACTTATTTGTTCCAAAAAATTGTCCAATGACTTAATCATTCCAAACACTAAAGTTCATTGGATTTTTTTAGACTTTTCTTTTTAGTATACCATATTTTTCTTGCATCCTCAAAAGTTCATATAAGTCGAGAAAGGTTTTGTCAAACAAGGTTTATTCCACATTTATTGTTTATTTTACTGACTTTTCTTTTTATCAATGTTCAACTAGCTTTTGAGTTTTTTGACTTTTTCCCAATAAGGAGTATGAATAAGCATGACGTGTTCAGTATTATTTTTAATTCTTGATACAAATTTATAATTCTAGAAAATCAATTGTGTAATTTACAGCAAGTATCTTGAAACTTACATTTATTTGCATATTTAGTCTTCACTTTCTAATTTCTATATGAATTTGTAAATATGAGGTGATGTTTTGCTACATCTCATTATAAGAAAGCTTATTGGAGCCTCTTAAGTTGAAATTTACATGTACAGTCTTTAATACAAATCCATCCCTGTATCTTTTACACATACATATCTTGTCTCGAGCTCAAATTTATCCTTATATCTTATATCATACATACCCTGTCTTTAACACAAATTCTTTTATATATTACACATACATTACATAGACTTGAGATCATGTGAGACCAAGGGTTTTTCGTGAGACCCGTAAGACCAATTCTCAACCCTTGGATTAAATCTACAATCTGGACATTCACAATCACAAAATTGCCACGTGACTTCTCAATAATCACAAAATTGTCACCGTACAACTTTAGATCATTAGATAATTAACTTATAAAGTTGATCAATGAACATACATTGGTCTTACGGGTCTCACGAAAAACCTTTGGTCTCACGTGAACCCAACCCTATATATATATATTTTATTTTTAACACACACATATATATATATATATATATATATATATATATATGTGCGTGTGTGTGTATATTTTATGAAACTTATGAGTGATAGGATCCCAACAAACCACATGGTTATAATTGGATAAAGAGGCTTAACTTTTAAAGCACACATGAAAAGAATGGTCCCTTGAAAGAGCAAAAGTGAAAAGGAAGGCATTGTTTTTGAGACCCATGCTATGTTATGCTTGTATTGTAGGCCATGTAATTTTCTTTTTATGAATAACCCACAAAGCAAAGTATAAAGTTGAAGAGAATGGTAGGTCATCAATGCCCTTCATCTTCATCCTCCAACACACCCCATGTGATCTGTTTTTTTATTAATCTGGATATCCAATCCGTTATACGAGTCGACTAATTCCAGAGGGACCACCTGCTTTGCATATAGCCCGGAGTCAACACATTTGAACCTTCGTAGCCACAAGGGAATTTTTATTCCTCCTTGGATTTGAACATGAGACCTCCTGATACTTTTGACCTTTGGAGTCAAGTTCAAACCAATCAGACACCACCCTTGTGGTTTCCATATGATCTATTTGTTATCTACATAACATAATTTTAATCTATTAATTTTTTTATCATTGATGTCTGGGTTAACTTATATATACCTCGATTAATTCGAGGGACCTTGGGGAACATCTAGGAAAATCTTTAGTGGCTTTACAGGACTCGAACCGGTAACCTCTGAAGAAGATCACCAAAAGTTAATCTATTTAGTTTAAAGAATGGTTGAGTTAAAGTTATACTTTTAAGAACTTTTGTAATAATGTTCCCCATAATATAAACCGAGATGCCCCTTTGTGTGTAGCTTGATTAACTCATGAGATGAGAAGTTGTTTGTTCAAAAAGTCGTTACTTTCGAGTTCGAGTCCAGTCATGCGTCTTGCTGTCGAATGAGTCTTAGATAGCTCATTCACACTAGATTTTCATAAGGATTGGACTTGTTAAGGTTGTTGATACTCAACATTTGCTAAAAATACTAACAAAATTAATATATTTTTCATTTATATACTTCAAAATTAATTAAAAAAATCAAACATATTATTTAAGCAAAAACAAACATACCTTAATGTTTAAAAATATGCAAATTTTTTTGGTAATGATAGGAATTGGCACCAACTTATCCATACTGAGGGTATGTTTATCGGATAAGAGTTTACACATTCTCATATATTAAAATAGACTAGAAGAGTATTTGTGCAATGTAACGATACATATATATATATATATATATATATATTTCGATTTCAATGTTTTTTTTTTGCTCTCTGTCGATGTTATAATTCGAATTTATGTGGTTTTGAGCAAACAATAATGTTTTTCCTAATAAAATATAAATTTGAAAATATCATAAAAATTAAAAAAATTATAAGAATCCTCATTTTTTGTGTAATTTCTTTGATTCAAATTTTTTTAATTATAATTTAATTTAGGGTTAATAACGAAGTAATTTATTTTTGGTTTAATAATATAATTTTTATGAAGATAATAACTAGATAATCTGTTAAAACTCAATAATTATCCTAATTATATTTTAAATATATTTAAAATGTTATCCTGTATTTGATTATATTCATCTACAATTAGTTACACGAATTCAAAAATGAAGGTTTAATAAGTTATACTTATGCACAATTTACTTGTGAAACTGAATTTCAAGTAGTATCATCAATAAACAATAATTCATGTATAAATAATGATTTTTAAGAGTTTTTGTCAAATGTTTTATAATATAGTATAAAAATTATATTTTAGATATATTTATAATGAGAATTTTATCTTGTATTTGATTATATTTATCTACAGCTAGTTACACGAATTCAAAAATGGAGGTTTAATAAGTTGTATTTATGCACAATTTACTTGTAATCCTGAATTTCAAGTAATATGAATCAATAAACAGTACTTCATGTATGAAAAATGATTTTTAAGAGTTTTTGTCAAATGTTTTATAATATATCATAGATTAATAAGAAATTTTTATACACAGTAAGCTTTTATCAGGTAAGAGTCATCACCCTCACTTACCGGGTAAGATTTTTGATCCTTGCATTTTCTATTAACGAGTAAGATTCTCAATTCTTATTATGTTCATCCAGTAAGGTAAATGAACTAATAAGCGCTTATGAAGGTAAAAATGTTTAGTAAACAACTCCTAATTAATCACCCAGACGACCGTGACAGACATGGAGTTTTATCACAGGTGAACCTCCACGATCACAAAGATTTTAACAACGTCTGGATTCGAACCGCGAGAATATGAGAATTTTTTAACCGGTGGACCACAACCTAAACTAGTTTACAAAACATGCACATTTTTTTGTTATCCATGGGTGTCCGAACCAGCTTGTTTGTATCTCGATTCATCTCAAAGAGACTCGAATCGATAACCTTTAAGAAGGATCCATAAAGCAAAACCTTATTTCTAATTTGAACTCGTTTTGGTCAAGCTTGATCATTGTGTAGTTCATGAATGTTGTTTTATAAGCCAAATAATAATAATAGTAAGTATTTTTACGGCAGATGATGAGAAAAACCATATGCTAAATACTAAAATCAGTATTATTAAATAAAATTTAAAATATATTCTCTTTTTGAAGTTGTAATCTCCGTACCTCAAAACCTTCGCTCCCACTCTCTTCCTAACAGACGAGATGGCCACCAACACACGAACAAAGAACATGTACAACTCTCTCTCTCTCTCTCTCTCTCTCTCTCTCTATATATATATATAATATATGTATATACATACACATAAAACTTTTTGATCTTCAAGAGATAGATGTAGAGAGAGAAAGTAGTGAGAGAAACGACAACCAAGTCTCTCTTTCTTCCTGTATATATATATATAAAACAAGTCTCTCTTTCTTCCTGTGTATATATATGTATATATATATATACATAAAACAAAATGATCAAAGATAGAAAACGAGCTTGATTTTAGTTCCATTTTCAGTGTTTTCCTGGTAGAAATTTAGATCCAGTAAAAACCCTTTACAAGTACCACATTTCCCCTCAAGAATCACTTGGTAAGCCTTCTTTATGTATTGGTTCTTGATTTTTTTACCATTTTCATGGCGGAAGGGGTGATCGGCTTTATTTCTTGATGTGGGTTTTTATTCAAGGTTAATTTGTTTTTAATTTGGCAGTTTGTTGCCAAGTTCTGTGCTTTTGTTTGTGGTCGGTAATGGTGGAATTAGAGGTGAACTAAGTGTGTGTTACTTGCTCGAAATGGAGGATAGAGAAGGAGGTGGATCATTTGTTGCAGTTAGAAGGATTTCACATGGTCTTGATAGAAGCAGCACTTGTAATACAGCTTCAGGTATATTTCTCATACCATATTCGGAGTTAATCTGTGGAAATTGTTATATGTCCAATTGAGTTCAGATGATTGGGCTTAATTGATAAGGTTGAGATGGAAAGTTGATTAAGACAATAGATTGTAATTACTTTCCACAAGGTCAATTGGGAACTTGTTTATGACATATTACTGGGGCTTGAAGAAGTGAATTATGGAAGCTTCATTCAATTTTGCAAAATGCTTGTTGGCTATAGCATTAATCATGAAATGCTTGGTGTTCATAGTTGAAATACTTGTCAGCTGTAGGCTTTTTTGAGCCATGATTTCTGTGAGACTTAGGAACTTTGCTTTGACCACTGTTTTTTTTGAAGTGTATAATATGTATATACGACAAAACTCACACACACTTCTAACCTTCGGTAGGGCTAAGGAGGTTAGGATCCTATTGGTAACCCGGGTGCCACTGAGCCATTGACCCTTTGATATTGTTTCTCCTTTTATATGCAGCTGAGGTTGTGGCAGGCTCAGCAGCATGGCTTGGCAGAGGCTTCTCGTGTGTTTGTGTTCAGGGAAGAGAAGGTGACTCGCGCCCATCATTTGATTTGACCCCTGCCCAGGTACAGTTTATAAACCCGTTAAGTCACACCCATTAAGATTCATTGTGTTGATATATATCTTTTTTGAACAAATGAGTTATGGCTTACAATATTATGCTCATAGTTGGTTCTCCCTCTATTTATACCATCGTTCAGCAGATCCTGTTCTTGTGAACACTAATAACAACAAAACATGCCAAAAGTTCTGTTTCGGGTTTTAATTGGATTAATACAATGATAATTCCTTCCTATGACTCCAGTGGGGTGTTGCTCTACTCCCTCATTTTGGTTTTGATTTATTGCAGTTGTTGTACATCAGTGATGGTTTACTCATCTTTATGATAGTTCTCTCCCTTCCTCGAATTTGAAGGACATTTATCATGCCAGTTTGCAGGTTCTTTTAAGCCTTGTTGTGTTCCTTTTCGTGTGTAAATCTCTAAATCCTTTTGGCTGTTTTGAAGGGATAGGGATTGGGGGTTAAGAAATGGGAGAATTGATGTTGAAAATTATGTAGAAAATGTTGCAACATTAACAAGATTTCTGCTCTAAACTAAGATCACACCCATATCCGTTTCTAACACTCCCATAACTGGCATTTATCTTTCCTATTGACCTTTGTATAACCGTGGGTGTCTAGGGCCTATTTCTTAGCAGCTTAATGGGACTCACAGCTTATTCGGTCAATTATATATGACTGTTTTGGTAGTGGCTTAATGATATGGAAAGTGGCTTATCTAGTAAGCTTCTAGTTTTTTCCAAACCTGTCCCTCTCAATTAAAAAAACGTTCCTTCCGTCTATGAAAAAACCTTCCCGATCTATACGGACAGATTAATCCACACAACCAACTTTATCCATACATGAGTCAATGGAAAACCAATCAAACAGCCCCAGTTTGTGCACCTCGACTAATCCCACGGGGCAATGAAGTTGACACTTAGGCAAACCCTTCAACGGCCTTGGGGGGTGGGGGGGAGGGCTGAACTATTGACTTCTTCGCACAAATCTTCTCATCTGGCCGGTGCATCCAAAGGTCAATATGGTGGAAGTTACATGGCCTTGCTACTTATTCATTTATAAATGATGATCCAGCATAATGGAAGCATGACTTTGCTTTCGGTGTATGCAGAAAGTAAACATATTTTGGGTTTAAAATCATAACCATTTCCATTTTCTCCTTTTAAACCATAAATAAGGTGCACATATTCGTTAATATGGTATAGATATAAGAATCTGATGCTTCATTTCTCTGCAGGAAATTTGCTTACAAAGACTGCAACAGCGTTTAGACGTTGCCTATGATAGTTCAATTCCAGAACACCAGGTAAAATCTTGCTGATAACTTTCATCTGATTGAGGACAAGAAACACATATTTTTGAGGCTTCATGACTGAGATTTAGGTCTAGATAAAGAGGGTTTCATCTGGGATTTTCCAAATTCATTGCTGTTTATAGGAAGCACTAAGAGCATTGTGGAAAGCTGCCTTTCCTGAAGAGGAACTTTGTGGTCTAATTTCTGAACAGTGGAAGGAAATGGGTTGGCAAGGGAAAGATCCTTCGACTGATTTTCGGTAAATCACGTTTCATGTCGTTTCTTGAGAGCTCCCATTGACATTATGTATTGTTAATACCTCAGAATTTTGTTATAGGGGTGGCGGGTTTATATCATTGGAGAACTTATTGTATTTCGCCAAGTATTTCCCGGTAATCTCTCTCTCTCTCTCTCTCCCCTTCCTTGCATCTCTAGATATGTGGATTGATAACAATGTGAAGATTGTGACTTATGATTATTATTAGGTTATACAGCTTGCAATGTTTATATATATATATATATGCTGTTACATGTTTTGCTTTAATTTACTACAGAAATCGTTCCAAGATCTTCTTCGAAAGCAGGAGGGTGACCGTTCCATGTGGGAATATCCGTTTGCTGTAGCTGGTGTCAACATTACATTCATGCTTATTCAGATGTTGGATCTCGAAGCATGTAAATACTTCACTTGTTTCAAACTATACAAAATGACCTCTTCTTCACCATCTTTCATAAACCAAACCAAATTTATATCCCACTTGGAGGTGGGGTCCAAGAAGGGTAAGATGTATGTAGACCTGACCTCTACCCTACGTAAAAGCTTTTTGAGTTCTGACAGATTTAACAACACCTTTGCCTGATTCATGAGTGCCTCAAAATTTGTCGAAGAATAGTCTCTTGGAAGGTTACTCTCCATTATAAACCCTTGTTTAATTTAGGAATGCATGATTTATGGTCATTATAAACAAACCGTAGATCAAAATCTGAGCATCGATTTTCCAACGACTATATTTTGAATTGGGTTCTAATCGTGATAAATTAGGAG
>NC_037541.1:6267835-6299329 GCF_001531365.2 Cynara cardunculus var. scolymus
TCCTTTTTCCCAAACTATGCACTAGGTAGGAGATTTCACAGAAACAATCGCTCTATTCTTTGGGTACAGCTCTTTGGGTACAGGGTCAGCTTTGCATACATTTCACCCCTTACAAACTCCTTCAGGTGGGATATACTGGGTCTGTTTGGTTTGATAATTTCTTTGCCCTTTGGAATGGAGGAAAAGTCTTCTGTTCATACATTTACCCACGACTCTATCCCTTGTAAGATTTATTGGGTTCGTTTAACTTGCTACCAAACATTCTGGTAACAGATGCTTGTATATATATTTTTTTGAATTGTCATCTACTTGACTGCAATTCTTATTGAAATTAGTAACCAGATAACCGAAATGGATACGTTTGTCGTTACACAAACTTACATTCAAACATCAGTTTGCAAAATCACCATGAAATGGTGCCATGAGCAAGATATGTGGCACCGATGATCTTGTACTCGGTTGTAACTCCGTTATTCCCCTCCCAAACCATTGTGGCAACAAGGTTAGAGATTATGTACTCGACAAGCTCATTGAAAAAGGGTTTTAAGTCTTTTGAATAAAGGTTTGATCCACTGTCATTAGATTAGTGGTTGACCTAGAAAAGTTTTCAAGCGATGACGCAATTAATATCGGTTGCTTGCACTTGCAAACGAAGGGTTATGGGTTTCGACCATTGCTACTGCTTTCCTCCGACTTTTTTCACAGAAGCTATAATATAAAATCTAAAAAACAAATACAGTTGGATCGTACCCTATTCTCACCCATTCTTGAATTTAACTACTGGGGAACATTATTTTATATGTTTTGAGAGTCCGTATTGGATTTGAGGTCGAGTGGATGGACGGAAGACCATCGTTCTGACAAAATGGAATGAAATGGTGTTTTCGGTAAAATCGAAACTTTAAACATTGTTATCTCTCTCAATAATAAGTATTTTGAAGTGATTCTTTCTTTCTGGAGTTAAATAAAGGTGTTATGTAGATTTTGCAAAACGAATCACAAAAAATGGTCGAGAAACGATGTCGTACGGGTCAAAACGGCCGGTTGTTGCTGCTGCCCTCGCAACCGGGTCGCGTTGTCTTGATGGGCGGAGCCCTGCGGACGAAACCCGGGCCGGCTGGAGCTGGGCTTCAGGGAGGGATATTGTTGGGCCGACAAAATGGATTAAAGTGATATTGGGCTTCTAAAATGATGATTGAGCTAGTTTTAAAATACAGATTATTGGGCATTATTTTTTATTCTAAACATTAATTTATTTAAACAAATTTTAAATAAATAATATTCTAATTATTGATTACGATTATTTATTTTAGAAATTAATTTATTTAAATTAGTGAGATTATTAAGGAACATTTAAGATATTTTTATAACTTAAAGATTAGTAATTATTGAATTATTTAGGAGGTTTAAAAAGGGTGAATAAAGCGTCATAACTTGTACGATTAATTATTTTAAGACGCTTTAAGATGGCAAGATTAGAATACCCAATTATAAAGACGTTAAATTAACGTTGTGGGTTAGTGTTAAACTTGGTCTTTAGAGGTTAACCATGGTTGACCACGAGTTGACTTCTAAGTTTACTTTTAAAGGTACATAGTCGTTTATTTGACTATTATGGTTATGAATTATAGGTTATCAATCGGAGTTTATCACTAAGTAACATATACTATCAGGTGAGTCTTTATGAGAGTTTTACTCGGATGCATGCTTACATAAAAATGTATTTGAGCATTAGAATTATTTGGGACAGATATGTTTTGCATAATATTATCTTTATATACATATTTATGGGCTTTAATACATGTATATAATTTATTATGCAGGTTGCATGTTATTCGTTTACTGTTTTAAATATTATTTAGCATTACTATCAATAGGGTATGGGATTGAACCGATATGGTCATAAGGGAAGGAAATTCTTAAGGATGGGTGATCGGACTAGGGAGAGCCGTATAAACCGAGGAACGCCAATGAGAATATGACCCTTACCAAATGGGATAGTATATGAGATCTCGTAATCAGTAAATGGTTTTAAAACAAATGTGCATATTATTTTTATTTGGGGTATATGCATGATGGGACATGTGCTCTTTGTGCACGAAACCATGAACTCACTAAGCTTTGTATAGATGACTATTAGTACGCATCTCAGGAGCAAGAGGTTCAAGGGTGGACAAAGGCAAGGTTCTCGCTTAGATATTTTGTAGATTTTGGGATGTTTGGATTTTATGATTGAACTCATTTTGTAACATAAGCCGGTATAGGATGGTTTAACATTGGTGTTGATCCCAGACGGATCTACAAGAGTTTATAGGTAACATTTTGTAAAAGGAGGGGGATGAATACAAACACACAATTTTCACTTTTTGAAATCCTTTATTAATCAATACAGAATTTACAGATTGTTTGCGGAAAAAGATAATATACAGAACTTATCTAAACAATCTAGGAAACACACAAGATACAGAAGGAAAAAAAGAGAAAGTGTTTGCTTGAGAAGAAGCTATAACTTTTCTTGAGGGTAAGCTTAGAAATGAATGTATGTGTTGTTCTTCGTTGTATGGAGAAAAGAGTCTCCTTAGGTATTTATACCTATTACATTTAATGCAAGTCAGAGGGTATAAAGCACTTATCCTTTGTCTTCAGATATACGGGATTTTGGCCGTATATGAACATTGGTGTAGGTAAGAGCGCTTGGAGGCAATGGAGTGACTCCGAACATGTGCTTTACTGTGTGAAGTATGGGGTTGCCCTTTGTGTGTAGGAGGATAAGACAAAAACTAATCTTGTAGAGCAAGATTCATTTGATCGTTGAGACTGTCATAACTTTAGAGTTTCTTCAGTGTTTACTGAATATTGAATAGACTTCACACTTGATTGTAGGCATGCTTGTTATCACTGAAACCGCTTCAGATCACTAACTGCTTGTCTCTATCTTCAGTTATATCTTCGATATTGCTGAAGGTTCATTTGGTGTGTGTTTTGTCTTCTTGTAGAATACTTGTTCATTAGAAAAGTTTACAATACATGTTTAACGATCACTGAACAAGCTCAGTGATGATCGTTGTAACTGAATAAAACAGAACTAAGTATTTTTTGCTAAGTATAAAATGATCATCATCAAATCATTGATAGAGTTTGGATCAACGGTTGGGTTATTAATTGTATCTAAATTTTGTAAGACTTTCGTTGTGACAGGGCTTTATTAGCCGTTATGTTTTGGATTATTTATTGTTATTTAATGAGAGTGACATGACACAACTCATGGCGAAAAATGAGGGTGTTACTATTGAAATGCTTTCAACGTTTGATCTTGGATTCTTTTCGACAAATAATTCATCATGATGGCGTCTGATCGTTGTTTGTTGGTCCCAAAAGGATTCTACAAGAGTTATAAGCACACAAGTTTTTCTTTTTAAATTCTTTTATTGATATTGAGTAATCAAAAACATAAATTTTACAAATTGTTGCATAATAAGGTACGATTGTAACCTAATCTAAAAAATTTGAGAATGTTGATCCTCTCTCTCAATGATTTCATGATGATTCCTTTTACTTTATGAAATATACTATATCTATATTCAACTTCAACAATCATCAATGAGTCTGTTCAGTGATCGCTGAACATGTATTGTAATTCCTTCAGAGACCAGTATCCTTTAGGAAGACAAAACTCACACCACAAATCTTTCAGCGATATCGAAGATAGAAGCTGAAGATAGAGACTAGCAAGTTCGTGATCTGAAGCGTTTTTCAGTGATAACAAGCTCATTTACACAAGTGTGAAATCTACACAAGATTCAGCGAACACTGATGGGACCTTCAACGTCATTCCAGTGTCAGCGATCAAATGAATCTTGTTGAACAAGATTAGTTTTTGTCTTGTCCTTCTGCATACAAATGACAAACCCATACCTTTTAAAGTAAATTACAGTACATAGTCACTCTATTTTCTCCAAGCGTGCTTACTTACTTTATGAAAAAAGATTGTTCATATACGACTAAAAGACTGTATATCTGCATCAAAGGACAAGTTCACCTCGTGAAGTTTGCCACGTGCTTTTGTACCCTCTGACTTGCATTTAATGCAATGAGTAAAAATAGTTGAGAAGTTTTCTCTTCTCAGCAGTCTTCGTCTTCTCTATCTCAAGACTTCTACTCTAACAAGTGAAGAGCATAAAACCTTCTTAACTTATTTCTTTTAGCAACTCTTTTCTTTATTTCTATCTATAACTTGTATGTATCTTTTATTGTTTAGATAAATTCTATATCTTATTCCGCAAACAATCTGTAAAGATCTGTACTGATCTTCTTTATCAATATCAGTTTTTAAAAAGTGGAAATTGTTGTGTTTGTATTCATCCCTTCCCCTTCTACAAACTGTTAACTATAAACTCTTATAGATCCAGATGAGACCAACAAGTATTATTAGAGCAGTGTTTGTTTTAGTGTTATATTGTTGTTTTATTGGTGTTTTATTATCTCTACTTTCTAGATAGATTATTTACCTTTCAAATGGCTTTGCAAAACACTAGCACAAACTTTCACGACAATGAATTTCTTGCCAAACCTCTCCGATTCATCAGAGACAAGTATCTAGAAAAACCGGATGTTTATTTTCTTAGGAGATATGGATCATGAGATTTCATACTACATTGAGAATGGACCTTATGTTTCATTCACAATCTCTCCACCAGTGCCTACTACTGCTACGATCACAATGATTCTTGAACAGAAGATTCTGAAGCTCCTTCATCAATGAAGTGACGAAGACAAGAAAATGGCTTTAGATACTCGTGTGAGATCTATAATATCCATGGCTCTTCCTAACGAGGTTTACCCCTCCGTGATACAGCTTAAAACCTCGAAAACCATGTGGGACACTATTTGTGTTCAATATGAAGGTACTTATGAAGTACAAGGATCAAGGAAGATAAACTTAGTAAGACAATATGAAAGTTTTCTCTGTGGAAAATTTGAATCATTGTCTGAAGTACATCAATGCTTTAATTGTGTTCTTATTGATTTGAGGACAACTAGAAGAGAATATTCGAATTTAGAGACGCTGACAAAGTTCCTTGAATGTTTGCCAGAATCATGGGATAATTATACCGTGTGTCTACAGATGTCAAAGGACATGTCCTCCTTTTCCCTCAATTCTCTTTATGGGATATTGCGTAATCATGAACAATCCCGTCAGTTGAAGAAGAATCTTCTAAAAGACTTTAGAGAAATGAAAACCTCTTCATTAGCTTTGATCTCTGATAGCCCTTCAGTTGACCCTTCTATTTATTATACTCCTTCCTCTTCTGCTTCAATCACCGAGTTAGATCCTTCTAACTCTGAGAACTTGACAAAGGATGATCTTTCAGAGTTTGATGAGTCGATGGCTCCCCTTACTAACTCTTTCAGGAGGTTTTCCAAAAAAAGCAACTTCCATAGATCTCCTTCCCTGAACATATTTGACAAAACAAAGTCAAATCCCATTGACAAGGCCTCAGCTAGCTGCTACAACTATCAATGTAAATGTCACTTTTCTAGTGAATGCAGGTCGAAGAAAGTTGCGACGCTGTGTTGCAACCTTTCATCCTCCTTCAGGCATCAAAAGGACAAATACTTGAAACTGAAGGAGAAGTACAAGAAGATGAAGAATCTTCAGTGTAAAAGCAAAGGTCTTGTCGCTGAAGAGCATGACTAGGCTGATTCATCTGATGAGTCATCCTTGGACGAAGAAGACACGACCTATCTTTGTCTCATGGCCAAGGATGAATCATCTGAGACATCATCATCCAGTGATCCATCTAAGTCAACCTTTACTCAGGTATATAATCTGAATGAACCTTCTTCTTCTTCCTCTGATAGTCTATCTATTGTTAGCATTCCTCCTCTTCACAAGAAGGACCGCAAGTCTAATAGACCCAATTTTATTCCTTAATCTTGTAAACCTTCTTTATTAGGGACAAAGGTCTCTGAACGCTCTCAGAGATCTTCCCCAAAGCTGAAAGTGAATCTTTCACCCAAGATATCTAAGACCTCAGTTGTTCCTCCTCGAATAAATGAAAAATGTATTCTTGGAGCTTATCCCTCTTCTTTTCTAGACTCTTTTGGCCCTAAAACTTCTTTCAGCTATAGGAAGTGTCATCACTATGGTGAGACTACTCATGTCACCAATAGGTGTCCTTCAGTTATCAAATTTGGTCCGCCAGCTAAGGTAAATAAAGTAGCTAATGCTGAAAAATCAGTCAAAGTGAAATCCACTGCTAAAGTTGTGAAAATGACTAAAGCGAAGAAATCCATTGAAGCCTCTTCTTTAGGCTCAGTAAAGAATCTTGCTAACGTTGAAGCCTCTTCTTCAGGCTCAGTAAAGGAAGATGTTGCCTCTAACTCTGCTGGACCCATTGAGAAATGGGTACCAAAACAATCTTAATATCTTTTCTATTGCAGGAAGTCAAAGGCATCGGGTATCTAGATAATGGATGTTCTAGACACATGACCGGAGACAAAACCCTGCTCTCAGACTACAAAAATGAAAGATGCATTTTCGTGACTTTTGGAGGAAACGAAAAAGATATACCAAGGGCTTTGGTATATTAAACAATGGTGCAACAACCTTTAGACATGTTGCATATGTTGAAGGACTGAAGCATAATCTTCTCAGCATCAGTCAACTATGTGATAAAGATTTCACAGTTAAATTTTTGAAGAACTCATGTTATGTCTTCGACAAAGATGACAACCTCGCTCTAACAGGTTCTCGTCTAGAGAACGTGTACGTCATCAACATGGATTCTCCCTTCACTGAGAACAACTGTTTCCTTTCTAAAGCCTCTTCAGATATCAACTAGTTATGGCACAAATGACTTTCTCATCTCAACTTCAAGACGTTGAACAACTTGTCTCTAAAAGATCTTATCATTGGCCTTCCTCAACACTCTTTTTCAAGAAATCTCTTTGCTCAACGTGTGAAAAGGAAAAGCAGACAAAGGCCAACTTTAAATCAAAGCAAATCTCTTCAATGACTTCTCCGCTTCAATTACTGCACATGGATTTATTTGGTCCTGTTAATGTACAATCCATAGCTGGAAAGAAATATACGCTCATTATCATTGACAAGTTTTCCAGGTACACTTGGGTTTTCTTTCTCAGATCCAAGATGCGATGCACCTGAAGAAATCATCTTGTTCGTCAAGCACATAGAAGTACTAAACAATATCAAAGTACGATCTATCAGGAGTGATCATGACACTGAGTTGAAAAACAGTACCATTGATGACTTCATTGTGAATAAGGGAATCTCACACAACTTCTCAGATGTGAGAACTCCACGATAGAATGGGGTCGCTGAAAGGAGAAATCAAACGATTATCAAAGCCGCTCGATCAATGCTCGGTAAACTAGTCTCTCTACTCAATTCTGGGCAGAAGCTGTCAACATTGCTTGTTTTACTCAGAACCGGTCGCTGGTCGTCAAGAGATTCAAGAAGACAACTTATGAACTCTTCCATAACATAAATCCTTCTCTCAGCTTTCTTACCTTGGAAAGTTCGATCCCAAAGCTGATGAAAGAATCTTTCTTGGATATTCTTTAGTGTCCAAAGCCTTCAGAGTATTCAACAAAAGACGACAAGTAATTGAAGAATCTATTCATGTCACATTTAATGAATCTCAATCAGCTAACTCTAAACCCATCTCTGAAGATGATGAAGAGTTAAACAACTGGATGATATCTCACTATGGAGAAACTGACGCTTCCTTCAGCAATCAACCGAACGTTGACCTCCTTGAAGCTGACGGTGATTCATTCATCATTCTAGATGTGACTAATAATGAAACCGAATCCTCTTCAGGGATTGCTACCGTTCTCATTAGTCACTTGCCCCCTTTGACTTCGAATACTGACCCTTTAGTCGTTGAATCTTCTTCAGTCACTGAACCTCTATCAGTAAATGAATCGCTCATTGAGGCTCCTTTGGCAATTCAAACTGTTGTTGAAGACTCTTTTGCTGAAGCATCATCCTCTGTACCTGAGCCTCTAGTCTCAGAAGGTGATAATCTATATCATCTACCAGCTCAGCGATGGACGAAAGACCATCTCATCCATCAAATTCTTGGTGATCCAAGTGCATGTATTTAGACTCGCCGAGGTCTACAAAGAATATCAGATAAACATGATGGGAGAACTGACTTACTATTTAGGTCTTCAGATTAAGCAATTTGATAAAGGCATGTTTTTCAATCAGAGTAAGTATGTCAGGTATATGTTGAAGAAATTCGACTTAACCAATAGTTCATCTATGAAGACTTCAATGACTCCTCCTATCTCGTTGAACAAGGATCCAAATGGAGACTTAGAAGATATTGATGGTTATCCTTTGTACATGATTCTTGAAGATCTAGAGTTAGGTGTGATATATGAAATCTCTGAGGGTGCCAAAAGGTTTCTGAGGTTCAGTGAACTTTTAGTACAATGATGGAACGACCAAAATTATCAGGAAGCAACTCGAATTAAAGAAAGCTCAAGATGATAAAGCGTTGGGGTCGAACAAGTTGAAGTTAAGAGAAAGGTTCTTACTTCTTAAAGCATTGGAGCTGTTTGATAAGAAGATTGAGTACAAAAATGCTATAAGAAGATTTAAGACGCATTTGATTTTTAGACGTTCAAGATTTTCAATTTCTAGATCTTGAATCCAAAGGGGGAGAATGTTAGGTTCAATGTTTCATGCTTTAATGTTGCATTCAAGCTTTTTATTCTCCTTTATATAAATAGTTTAGTTCCTCTGTAAATTGTGTAAGAACTTAAGTAAGCACCTCATTTTGTAATTCTCAAAATATTTGAAGAAATACACAAAACCTTTGAAGAATTCTCTCTCTACTATTCTAAGAAACTGCCATTGTTAACCATTATTAATCTTGATTGCATTCTTGATTTGTAATAGATTGATTAATTCCTGGAACTTTAATAAATATATAAATTTAAAATATAATTAGGATAATCATTGAGTTCTGGCAGAATACTTAATTATTTTTATTATAAAAATCATATTATTAAACAAAAATAAATTACTTTGTTATTAAATCTAAATTAAATTATAATAAAAAATTGAATTAAATAAATTACACAAAAAATGAGATCTTTTGAATAGTTAACTAATATCGACATATTTTTTTTCTTTAAATTCATATTTTATTCAAAAATAAAAATATTATCGTTTTTCAAAGATCATATAAAAACGTATTATATCAATGGAGAAAATGAATAAAATCGCTCTATTGCACGAGTATTTAGGGGTGTTTGGGATTGCTTATTTGAAACAACTTATGTTTTTCTACAAAAGTGTTTATCAACTTATTATAAGTTAGAATGGTTTAACTTCTTCAAAAACTTCTTATTACCGGTTTGACACCGTTATAAGTTGTCTATCCAAACACTCTAAAATGCTTACTATCGGTGTCACACTGAAATAAATCAATAAGTTATTTTTATAAGCAATCCTAAAAGTCTCTTTGGTAGTGTTTGGTATGCAGACAGGACGAGACAGGACATGACGGGACTGGACAGGATAGGACTAAATCATATGTCCTATGTTTGGTACGACTAAACAACATTGGACAAAACTGTTAAAATGACTAGATTGCCCCTAAATGTTGTTTAATGTTATTTTGCATCAGTAATGATCGTAAATGACACAAATCAACCAAAATGTATTTAAAATAATTACACGTATGATATTTATACTATTTTCTAAATTTATATACACGTAACACAGCAATTGTTAAAAATATACATAATTTAAAAATATTCCAACACATATCTTGAAAGACTACACAGATTGAAGCTCATATATGAAGAAACCAGCCATGGCCCATGGGCACCAATCGAAAACCAAACATCGATCCTCAAGGATAGAACTTATAACTACAAAAAGAAAACACGGGGRAAACAGGGTGAGAAARATTGAAGCAATMGATGAAACCGTACCTATCAATCGAAGCAATCGATTGAAGAATATAGCCGGAAGAGATGATGGAAGACATGGCGAGAAGATTGAAGCAACCGATTGAAATCAGGGTGAGAAAAATTGAAGCAATCGATGAAACCGTACCTCTYTGCACAAATTTGAGTGTCTGTTCGTTTTCATGAATCAGATCGACTAAACAATCTAATAATCGCAATCAATCATCGATATCCCCAAATTTCACATAGTTCTTCCATAATTCAATTGAAAATTTTGAAATTATTACGTAAAAACAAGGATTTCAAAGAAAATTATGGATAGCGGCCCTCCATTCTACGAGGGTTACCAACGACGAAACCTAAAACTGAGAAAAAAACGTTGCAGATCATCATCGGCATCATCAAAATATTCTTCTAGACCTTCACTCTTCTTGGCTTTCTTCTCTTGCCTCGCGTGGCTTTACATCGCCGGCAGATATGTATTGTTTTAGGTTTAGTTTATTTGAGAGGGTATAGAAGTAATTTTGTAGTTTGTCCCATGATGTTCCACCTTTTTTGGTGGAACAAAACATCTCAAGATTTGTCCTACTAAAATTAAAAATAATCCCACCTTGTCCAATGCTTTTTCTGTTCATGGCATGCCAAACATGGAACTATTCTTTTTTGTCCCGTACCGTCTCATATAGTCTGTATACTAATTGCACCAAAATTTGAGGAAAAAAGAATCAAACTTACATTTGTGGAGGGATATTAAAAAACCTATGATATGACGTGTCTCCAACACCGTCAAAACGCGCAAACTCCACTCTGAAAAAGAAAAAAAAGAAAATACAAAGTCTTTGTATCAAAACTTCCCAATTTTTCTCTAATCAAATGGTGCATCCGCCGCCGTCTTCCACCGCCCAATACACCCAACAATTCCTCAGTTCCGTCCTCTCCCAGCGTGGCCCGGCATCCCTTCCCTACTCCGAAGACGTCAAATGGTTAATCCGTCAACATCTTGTGTCTCTCTCCGAGACCTACCCTTCTCTCCAGCCCAAAACTGCCACCTTCACCCACAACGACGGTCGCTCCGTCAACCTCCTACAGTCCGACGGTACAATTCCGATGGTGTTTCAGAACGTCACCTACAACATCCCCGTCGTCATCTGGCTCATGGAGACTTACCCACGTCACCCGCCGCTCGTCTTCGTGAATCCTACGCGTGATATGATCATCAAGCGCCAACACGCTTTTGTTAATCCATCTGGTTTGGTTTCGATCCCTTATTTGCAGAATTGGGTTTACCCGAGTTCTAATTTGGTTGATTTAGCTCGTAATTTGAGTCATTATTTCGGTCTTGATCCGCCGTTATACTCGCAACGCAGACCAAACCCTACCCCAAACCCTAGTTTTAATCCCTCTGTGTCTTCTATGGTATCTCCATCCGGATCAGTTTCATCTGGGTCTATCCGGCCGGCAATTCCACCTCGGTCTTATCCGCCGTCACCATATGGTGCTACGGCCGGCAGCGGGAGGATACCGTCGGGATCAGCCACGGAGGATCCCGGAGAGGTTTATAAACGGAATGCCATCACGAAACTCGTGGAAAATGTGCATACTGATGTTGAGGAATTGAGGAAGAAGAGGCAGACCGAAATGGAAGGGATGTTCGTTGCTCAGGCGGTACTGAGACAAAGAGAAGAGGAGCTTTTGCAAGGTATGAGGGAGATGCAATATGAAAAAGAAGCTTTAGAGCAGCAACTACAGATGGTTTTAATGAATACAGATGTGTTAGAAGGGTGGGTGAGAGAGAATGATGGGAAATTGGGGGGTAATGCAGCAAATGTTAATGCTGATGATGCTTTTGAGCCATCAGATTCGCTATCGAAACAGATGCTCGACTGCACATCATCTGATCTTGCTATTGAGGATGTAATTTATGCATTGGATAAAGCTGTCCAAGAAGGGTCGATACCATTTGATCTTTATTTGAGGAATGTGAGATTACTATCACGAGAACAGTTCTTCCAACGTGCAACGACTGCAAAAGTCAGGGCTGCTCAGATGCAAGCTCAAGTTACAAACATGGCTTCCAGGGCCCCTCCATATGGCATCTAGTAGTTATCACTTATCTGGCTGTTCTGCCTTCGTGTTGTGTGGTATGTGCAACTAAACCCTTAAAGCGAGCTAATGAATTAACTTGTTTTAGTGTTCATGCTTTCTTGTGAAGATCCTTGAATTCATGACATATGTACTCCTCGCTTTCAAAGACTTCTTATAGAACAAAAATTCAATGTTGCTAGCACAAATCAGATATACTAGAGCACTGATGTACCTGGTTTTTGTACAGTTTAGTGCTTTTTTGAAGTACCCATTTTGCCAAGTTTGAAAGCAGTGTTGATGCAATAGCATTTTATGTGTTCTTGATTTCTTTTTTGATCTTTGTTCATCATGAAACTATGTTACCAATAGGGTTTTTCCAATTGTTTATTTAATGCTCTCTACTGTACCTGTTCAATGATGTTGCTAAGGTTTTCTAAAGCACTATATGTGCAATTCAAAAGTCGGAATATAACATGTGTGTGAATCATAAAGCCACTACAGTTAGGGTCTGTTTGTTAGCAGCTTAATGGGCTTAAAGGAGCTCCTAGATTATCCGGTCAGCTATATATTACTGTATGGTAGTGGCTTAATGATATAGAAAGTGGTTTATTCAGTAAGCTTCTAGGGGGAAGCTTTATGTAGAAAACCAAGTTTTTCCCAAACCCGCCCTTTCCAGTTAAAAATCACGCTTCTTCCATCTATGAAAAAACTATCCCAAGCAAAAACCTTCCCATCTATTCAGACAAATTAATCCACATAGACCGATTTATCCATACAGAACCAAACAACCTCTTAGTGATCGCCATCTTTAATCATTGCCTTTGTAGTTCATGGGCAAAAAGTTATGTTACAAGTTAGAATACTTGTTGTGTGAACCTTATAAATTCCGATAAAATCAAGGAAGCCTTGCTGCAAACCAGCTTCAGTAAGATGGAAAAAGCATCTAAGACAAACACACTCAAATTTAAGCAATATACAATATTGGAGAAAGTGTTTAGGGTGAAACATAACTATGGTAGAATATTTTTTGGGTTTTATATGTTGTTCAATAACTGTAGGTAGGTTGTTATTATTAATAAAGGGGAATATGGTGGTTAATTATTATACTTATGTTATTAGTTATTGGGGATACTTTAATCTCCTTTCCTATTTCTCTATTTGTATAAAGATGCAGTCCCCATGATTGATAATTAGATGAACAAATGGATTTCTGTGTAGTATATGCCAAGTCTTGGAGCTTGAGGGATTTTCTCATACTCCCTTCTTTCCAAAATAAACGTCTAGAAACACATTTTTAGAAATGTGTAATCATCACTCTTTGTAATTAACTAAATCACAAGTTTACCATTAATAACAGAGAGAGTAATGATTTTATCCATCTCATAATAAAGGGTAGAACTGGAAAGTGGACACTTATTCTGGGACAACTAAAATAGATATCCCAAATGAAAGTAGGGTCTAGGAGGGGTATGATGTATGCAAACCTTTCCATGAAGATCCCCGGCTTGTGCACGACGCTAGGTGTATGCGAGCAGGCAATAAGATAGGTAATCAGGAAATATAATAGGCTTAGGGCGACCTTAGACGGTAATTGAAGCATTTGCGTAGGAACACCCTTATGAATCCACCACTACAATTTTTGTTCATAATACCCGTTCATTTTTTTTATTTTGATCAGAAGAGCCCTTCTGATATGCTTCTTTTCAAGATCAATCTTTAGAACCACTCCTTGTAGTTTTTGATATCTATCAAGGCCCGGTCATCATCCGGAAAAGCATTTCGATATTCACTTATGAATATCTATATTAATCTGTTTGTGACCTTTGAGATTATTTAGACGGAATCCTAGGATTGATTTATGTTCTTTTGGTTTTTTTCTTTGGTATTAGCATAATGTAAGATTTTCATAATATTGCTTATGTTGGAAGTCCATTGGCTTCTGATACAAGGTGTTGAAATAGGGAAAGACTTCAAACATGATCACAAACAGATCAGAGGATCAAACAGTAAAACCAAACGAAACAAGCCCAATATATCCCACCCAAAGGGGTGTGTGTGTGTTTTTTTTTGGGGGGGTGTGGTGTTAAGACGTACACACGCCTGAGGTGGCTGTTTCCATGAAGACCCCCACGCTTATGGAAAAATAAGTAGAAAGTTTCCTCAAAGAAAAAGAGAAAACATAGCAGAAGGTACAAGAAAACATAGCAAAATGACCGAACAATAACCTGAAATAAGAAACAGGAAACAAGAAATTCGAGTTAGAAGTAAACCACATTTTTACAAGAAAACATAGCCAAGGTAAGAAGAACCACATGCCCCTACTCCGGTATCCTAACTGCCGGCTCACTAACCCTACGCCCAACCCTTCACCTCTCTGGTTCCTGCCCCTAGTCAGCTACTCCAAATATTCCTATCAGAGGTGTCATTCTCCTCAGGAAATGTCTAAATCTGCCATGTCTAGCCTCAGCTACTCCTCGGCCTACCCCTTCAACTTGTCCCCTTGACCATTTTGACCACAATCACACAACATGGTATAGATGATCCTTTTTCTTATCTTGATAGCCACAATTCACGTTCATTGATTTCTTTGTGTCGCTATTCTTTATCCTTCCAGCTTTTCAGTCCCACATTTCTACCTTGGCCTTCACTCTTTCGAGTATTTGATGACTTGTAGCTTATCACATAGATGAAACCCGTCTTCTAGTCCGCACACAGAGATGATTATCGCAGATCCATATTCCATTCTTCTTCTAGTAGTTGATCCTTGATTCCTTGATTTCATAATTTGCCATTCCATTCTTTTTAACCTCATCTTCCTTTTCTCTCACCCCCTATATGTATTTTTTTTTATTAACCTGGATATCCAACCTGCTATGCGAGCCGACTAATCCCAGGGCGACCACCTGCTTTGCAGGTAGCCCGGAGTCACCGCATTTGAACCTCCATGGCCACAAGGGGATTTTTATTTCTCCTTGGATTTGAACTTGGGATCTCCTGGCACTTTTGACCTTTGGAGCCCAAGCTCAAACCAATCAGACACCACTCATGTGGTTTCTTATATGTATTTTTAGTAATTGTCGATGTGGGTTCTTTACATTGGCATCTAGAAAGTGCTTTTTTGTTTGATTTAGATCCTTGTTTCCCTTTCTTGCAGTGGAAAGTTGGACAATTTGGTTTCACAAGATGAAGCTGTGGCATTTGCTTCCTCCTTTTCTAAATCTTCTCTTCACCATCACTTAGCATTACCTTTTGTGAATATGATAAGCATCTATCTCCTTCAATCTTTCAACCTCAACCTATGCTCAACTGGGAGTTTTAGAGAGAGAGAGAAACGATCAAAGGAAGCTATGGAATTTTTTAAACATGTATTATTTTAGCCAGGCAAATAAAAAAGAATGAAACGAATCAACTAAAAGACATGATACATATAACCGAGAAAAAACAAACACTATATATCTCACTCAGATGTATGGTATAGTTGTTATTTTTCGTTTTCATTTACATGGACCACAAGCGGTACCGAATACTTTTTATTGATGAAGGGCTAATTATAGTATGCTATTAAGATTTAAATGTTGTATTTATGTTTTCGAAAATAATTAAGGAGACAACTTTTGGCGCGGCCTAAGTCGTAGAACACGTCGTCCACACATCATAGGATTCTCTCACGCATATTATCACATGTGATAAAGGGTTCTCGCGTTCTCGTAAAATGAAGGTTGTTCTCGTTTGAATCTCCATGTATATATATGTGTATATGTATATGCAACCAACAAATTTTTGTTTAGTTGCTTTCGAAATTTTTCTCAACCCATTTGGCTTATCCTCAATTTAAAATCAATTTTGATTGGGTAAATCTCATTCAACGGAATTTTAACTGTTGTTAGAGAAAGGGATCAAACCCTTTTTTGTAAGCCACGATGACCATCTTAATAAAGACATTTTAGTGCAATGATATATTAAATAAAGTATAGTATTTGGGTAACAATGGTTTCAACTAAAAAGAAGGAAGCAAGTAATAGATACAAGGGGGTCCTGAGTTTGATTTACTTGTCTGTGGGACCAATGCAGTGGCTGTCTCGTCTTACCCTTTTTACATACATACAAGGCTAGCTAGCTAGGTCTTAAACTTTCACCAAGGCGCTAGCACTAATCTACCTAATTGTACATATAATACCCATACATGAATGAATCCATAAACAACAAAACCCGAAGAACCGAACGGGTCAAACGGTCAATTGAGTGGGCAGGTGATGAAGGTTTTGCACCATAGGGATGGGAAGCTCGTCGCTGTTACGCCTTTGATGCATTTGCTTTTGTACCGCTTTTATGGCGGCTACTCTAGCGGCATTGGCTGCCCGATTGGCGGATGTCACCACATTGTTCACTCGTTCTTCCATTTTTCCTGCTGCATCATACGCTTTCTCTGCTGCTCGCCGTGCTTCCTGATAATGATCACATAGAGATGACAATGGTAAAACATCTTCAACAGATTCTCCAATAAATAAATTCAAAAATCAAAATTTCTAGAAAAAATTAATTCGACTCCACCAGCTTCTGCATTTTGAAAAAAAGTTCTAGAGAAGCTGTAGGAGCAGAAAATTTGCCTAAAATCTCCATTCTCTCTCTTTTAGATCCATAGGACGTGTGTAGACTTATCCTTAGAGCATCTCTAACAGATTCTTCAAAATAGAGATTTTGGCCAAATATTTGCTCCAACATATTCTACAAAACTTTCTTCAAAATGGATAAGTAAGAAAATGTGGATGCAAATGAAAGCATAATCGCAAATGCAAGATGAAGAGAGGCAGGTGGTACCTGAACCGCGTTGAGCACTTTGGATCGATGGTGATCAATAACACACATTGCATTCTTCGAGCTTGGAACATCAAGAACGCCATTCTGCCAGTGCCCAGATTGAGTTTCGCCATTCCTGAATGTGTACACTCCGAATCCTTGCCTTCTTCCTTCATGCCAAGATCCTTCGTATCTATGTCCATTTGCAAAACTATATACTCCAAACCCGTGCATTTTGTCTGCAAAATATTCTCCAGCATATGTATCCCTATTTCTGCAAAAACGAACCAAACGCTTGAAAATACAATTCTAAAAGTCCCCCATTTTGCTTTTTGAATTGCCTTATGTTTGACCGAATCAGACATAAGTGGTAAAATAAGAGCTTTTTGAAAAAAACAAACACCATCTAAGACACCAAATACTTGATGCGACATAGATCAAACAGTTAAATAATCATGTTTTCGGTTCAGAAGTTATCACAACATACATAGCAGAAAAAATTGCCCATCAAAGTACTCAAACACACTCGAACAAGAACGTGTTTATAGATTTTTGCATCCGAAAAGTCAATGCAAGTATGCAACATAGATTATGTTTTCATCCATATAAGAATTATGAATAAAAAGATGGGCATCATATACTCAAATTCAAGATGATGATCAAGAACTAAAGATATTACCTGAAATGGTAGCAACCAAGACCATGTTTAACACCCCATTTGAGTTCGCCTGCATACCGGCTACCATCTTCACAAGTATGAACTCCACATCCATGGCTACGACCATTTGACCATTCACCAGCATAAACATCTCCAGTATAGAACCTATACACACCAAACCCATGCCTTAGCCCTTGCCTGTATTGTCCCCTATACCGACTCCCCTTCACCCATGTTTCTACCCCATAACCATCATACATTCCATTCACCCAATCACCCTCATACCTCCCACTCATGTAATAGTAATAAACACCACAACCAGAACACTTACCCTTATGAAACTCCCCTTCATACACATCTCCATTACTGTATGCTTGCACCCAACACCCTGAATTCACCCTTCTGTTGCCTTTTGGCTTCGACCCGATTGACCAAAACACCGGCAATGGAGGTTTGGAAGAATGGGTAGATGAATACAGATTGATTGGGAAGGATCTAGTCAGCAAAGTTCGAATGGAAGGGAGTTGAGGGAGGCCAAGGTTGAGGGAGAATAATAGGGCAGTAGAGAAAGCTAAAGCCGATAGGAAATCAAGTACGAATGATTGGCTCGGGTGAGAAACTAAGAAGTAGAAGAAGGGGAGAGATAATAAAAGGATTAAACGGATGTGGGTTTGAAGGCGGCGGAGGTGGCGGAGACGGTGGAGGAGGTGAATCGCAACTGCTTTCGTGCCGCAAAACCTCTTAGAGAAATGGGTTTCCGGCGAAAAGGGGTAAGCCTGTGATTGTGTAATCGTTGTGGTTTGGGGGAAAATAGGTCTTTTATGTGGTGTTGATTTAGGGTTTGGATGAAGATCGACATCATCAATTACGATTTCATGCTGATGATTAGGGTTAACATCTCTCACGGTGGTTGCAAAATTGTAATTATTACTGTTATCATCAGGTGATGTTGATGGCAACACTAAGAACAACGAAGATGATGGAGATGGATGATCAGAAATGGAACAAGATATCGTTGGGATGGGGTTGAAATCGGAAGAGACACCGCTGCTATCTTTTCCGATCTGAACTTCAATTTTTTTCTTATGCATTACCGATTATTCGCTCGGAATTCCTTCATGATTGTCAAGAATTTCTGTTGGGGAACTCGTGGGAAATCCTTGTATCCTCATCCAAGATTTTGATCACATGGAACACAGATTTGTGTCCACAAAAAGAGACCTCCATTGAAGATGAAAATGAAAATGAAAAGCAGAGCGGAATTTGCGTTGAATTTATGGTGTATGCGCCCAAGATCCATTTTCAAGAAAAACAATTCTGGAATTATGGATTTTGTGTATGTCATACATCTAATCCATTAAACATGGATATGGTGTCGATGGTATTCAAATTTTTTTTTTAAAGAAAACATGTATTATAAAAACATGGTAATTTTACTTTCAGTATTTTTATTACAATAATGTATTTTTAAAATATTTTTTATTAGGATATCATATTTTTAAAAATTTATTTGTTATAGTATTGAGAAACTTTTTAAATTAAATTTACCCATTATACCAAGTTCCTTTACCACTTCATCGTTCATGTAGGCTGTCCATATATACGATAATGTTGACATGACATTTCTTATTATAGCATTGTATTTTATAAAATTACTTTATTATAATATCACCAATTTGTATTACAACATTGTACTTTTAATTTTAATATTTTTATCAATTAAACATTGTAAATTTAATCAAATATATTTACTAAAAATTATAATGTTAAAGTGTATTGGTGATTCTTGTATGTGGCTATTTTAATTTGTTTGCAGAGTTTTAAGACAATATTTTCTATTCAAAAAATATAATATTTAATTTAACAAGAAACTTACGTTATGGTAAAGAAAAGATTAAATTTCATGTATTGTTTGATATATTATTTCAGGTATGTTAATGCTAAAAAAAGTTATCGATTTGGTGTCTTTTGCCTTCTCTGTATGTCAAAAAAAAGAGATATTATAATCTCAAATAATATTTTATTATAATTTTTAGTAAACATATTTGATTAAATTTATAATGTTTAAATGATAAAAATATTAAAATTAAAAGTACAATGTTGTAATAGAAATTGGTGATGTTATAATAATGTATTTTTGAAATAACAATGCTATAATAACAAATGTCATATCAGCACTATCATACATGTGAAAAGCCTATATGGACGATGAGTTGGCAAAGAAACCTGTTATAATGGGTAAATTTAATTCAAAAGATTACCCAATATTATAATGGATGAATTTTTGAAATACTATGCCCTAATAAAAAAATATTTTGGAAGTGCATTGTTGGAATAAGAAAAACTGAAGGTAGAATGTTATAATAAGAAAATTTGTAAAAGTAAGTTGTTATTTTATGCATTTTACCCTATAAAATATATAGGGCCAGTTCAGTTGGGAACTTGATTTTCGTTGTGAAGCGTGTAACATCATCAAACTATAATGTTTTATTCATTTTCTAAATATCAACAATTGATTACTTATAATGGTAATTTTGGATTTAACATTAACCAATAATAATCAAAACCATTTTAACATGAAACCAAAACTCAATAATCACCCAACACGTGAATAAAGTTTAATATATAAATACTGAAAAAATAGATAAAACTCTATTATTTAGAACATGGATGAGGTTTGATACTCAAAACCATAAATCATGGATACACTACTTACTCAAAACGTCACTGAAAACATGCATAATACTCAATACCCAAAACAACACATTTCGATGACAGGGGAGACACGGTTCTATTGATCGTGGCGCAACGCAAGGTCATTCATCAATATTATCAAGTGCCACCCTAAGGTCATGGTACCAGTTTCTAGATCCTATCAAGTTTCCACTGCAATACCTAAGGTCCCGGAGCCCGACCCTACACGAGTTTATCTTCACAATACCCCCGACCTTAATGCCTACTTACAAATTATAGAGTTACACCTACAAGCCAATGGTCCTGGGTCCGATCCACACGAGTTCATCCCCAAAATACCCCCTGATGACTTAGTGTTAACTCTACTTGCCCAAAAAGCCTCAAAACAAGGGTCCCAATGTAACATGAACACAATGGTTCATGATTCATAAAAGTCGGTAATACGACAATATGAAATGGGTCGTGCTTGTACTTCCATTTGAACATGTGAATTAGATATGTATTAATAATTAAAGAAAAAAGTTATCAACGCAAGATGAACTACAAAAAACACAACACATCATAATAAACATAATTTCGATTGAAATGAGTCTAATAAAATATTAATCCATTACCCAGACATTCGCTTTGGTTAATTTATTCACTTCCTGAACTCGAACTCCGATTGTCACCATAAACCATTTTAATCTTCTCAATATTATCGATTTTTTTCCAATGCGTTTATCCATAATAGTTTGAACGATACCGAAGATTTTACTACCGTGTTTCCTCCACGAATCAAAAACTCATAAGACAATAAAAATGGAAGATCAAGATTAAAAAATATATATATATCAATATTATAGATATATATTTTTAGGAATTTTATGATTTTGTAACTCCCCTTTAATAGTATGGGAGTTACATAGCAAATGAAATTACTCAATTACCCTTGACATTAAATTGTGAACATGATAGAAACCTAATAGAAGAATGGATTGTGATTGGTTGACATGGTTTGCAAAGTTAACACAAAAACTTTGGTTAATATTTGATTTTATCCCTATATATATATATATATATATATATATATATATATATCACTTTGGTGAAATTTGACGTATAAAACGTTTGAATGTTTATAATGTCAAAAAGATCACGTATTGACACTTTATAACTCTAAAATGCAAAAACACTAGCCTATTTATACAGATATAGTAGAGGGTCATCTATGATTATCTATCACAGAATTTTTAGTTTTGGCTCTTCTAAGTCATTCCCGCAGAAGATCCGCAATACCCATTCAATTAGTAACAATATCAATAAAACTACCAAAATTCTAAAATACAAGACCTGAATTTACAAATCTTTTTATCGGGTGTACGCTATTTCAGCAAGTTGTTTACTACAACCTCAATCATTAATAATATCAACAAAACTACATCAATATAAATTCGGTCATTTATGGATTACAAGTAGATTATGTAGTACAACAAAGATAAAAAGCTAGCTTGTCTTACCGAACAAGCATTTTTCAATAATCTTAAAATATATAAGTTTGTTTATGGTTGTCAAATATGGTCTTAATCCAAGCAGGCCAAAAAAAGCTCTAGGCCCTGCTCGACTCTACACGACTCAACTCAACTCAGTGCGGTTCGAAATCACACTTTGCACAGTAACAAAAAAAAGATCAACAAATTTCACCATACTAGAAATATGGTTTCTGGTTCAAAAAGACTCGCAAAACAATTAATATCATTTCTCAACATTCTGTTTCCAACTTCCCACAACAATTGAGGAAAACACATGATATCAAATGTGGTCCATCATCCCACATTCAAAATATGCAGCCACCAAAGGGAAAACAAGCCTTCCCTCCAATGGCAAATCCAAATAGCCATTGAAAATGGCATCAAGAAAGTTAAGAGAGAACCATTATTGAGTCGAAAAAAGATCACAAAAGAAAAACGAAAACTCGCCTTACTCTTAACCTGTAAGAGCAAAGTTAAGAGCACTATGAACATCTACTCCAATTTGGGCTTCAGCTTTCTCCAACTCAGTTGAAGCTGAGCTGAGTTTCTGAGTGAACTTGTTTAGGCCTGCTTGAACCTCTGCTGGATCAACTTTATCAAGGGGAACGGCTTCAACAGCCAATATGTCTGCATACGAGTTTGGGTGGACAAAAGCAAAGCCGCTGCTGATGAAGTATTTCTTCACTTCATTCCCTTCATGGACAGAGAGGAGACCGGGTTTCAGCTCTGCGATTGTGGGTACGTGGCCTGGTAAAATACCCATTTGCCCGGTTGTGGCTGGAACTATAACCATATCTACCTGTAACATTAAAAGATCATAAAGTGAACTATAAAATGAAATCATTGGTACAAGCATCGAACTATTTTATGTTTCCTTTATATGTGCATCTTCATCTTTCTATTAAAGGCTATATGTTTGACAAAGTAGCTGAAAAGCTAGTTTATAAACTAGTTATGTTTGGTAAAACTAGCTGATTATGTTTAGTAACACTAGCAAATAAGGTAGATGACAATGTAAAATGAAATAAAAGAATATGTCGAAAAATTATTTGAAAAAATATAAAAAAAGCATAATTTGATTATTGAAACAAATACTTCTCAAAAAGCTAGCTTATGGCTAACTAAATTGGGCTTTTTTAATAAGCTCAAAAAATAAGCTAGCTTATGGCTAACCAAACGGGACTTGCTCAACAAGATTAAAAAATAAGTTAGCTTATGGTTGCCTAACTTAAAGAGACTTCCTCAGCAATATACATGAGCAAAAACCTGTTATTGTAGATGGTTACCAGAAGTACGGCTGTTAAAAGTGAATCCCTAGCCATCTATACAATTTTCCCACTCCCTAGCCCTTTAAACCTTAATCCTCTGGCTGCCTCTAGCAATAACTGATAAATCATCAGCCGTTTCTGCCCATAGCAAGCCTAGTTACCACTGCCATTGCTGGACTTTCTGCCATAGTGATCAAGATAATTAGTCATTGTACTTGGCTTTTGCTTTCAAAAAAGCCATTGTAGCTGCAGAAATCCAAGAAACATTATACTTGAACATTCTTGCCCCAATTTCTGCAAGTACAATGGTTTTTGAAGCTAAAAGCAAGTATAATAGTTACAACTAAATATATCGGTTTTTGGGACTTGGGCAATTACATTAGTTTATTCAAAAGCTAAAGCCAAGTGTAATGGTTCCTGTGAAAAAGAGTATGTTTAGTGTGTCCCACATAGGTAGCAGATATAAGATAAATTAGGATTATTGTATATATACACACACTCTCTCTACTTCAATTCACAGCAGTTACAGATGTCGATCACTCATTCCTGCCACACTCCATCACCATCGTTGCTCTCTAGTTACTTGGCTAAACAGTCTTGCATTCTGTCCAATGTGTACACAAGCTGACTTTGTATTTGACTGTTGATTTAATGCTGCTTAGCCAGCAATCCCAGCATCCATCTGCCTGATTCCAGTTGCCACCATTTGTTCGATCTGGTTTGCTGATTTCTGGGATGTGCTTGCATTAATTTTCTGATTACAATTATTACTGATCTTGGAATGGCCGAGTATGCTACTACAATTTTGACTACTTTTTTACAATGTGCTAGTTTCATATTTTTACTCTGCAAGCTGTTGTGGAGGACAAATCGGATGAGAAAAAGTTTTATGAACCTGAGATAAATGGTCTTGTTAGGGTGATTTAGTATCACTTGGTTCTAAAAATCCTAATCAAGTTAAATGCTTCCAATTGGGAGTAGTAATGATTCAGAAAGTGTGACAAAGGGCTACTACATCACTGATGAGCCTCCATCTCCAATGACCACCATAACCACAATGGTATCCTGAGGGCTCTGCATGTCATGCCCTGCCCTCCTCCTTCTGTTTTGGTAACCACGGCAGGACCAGCTGGTGGCCCTAAGGAAACTTGAACCGGCGACTTACTTTCCAGTCAAGTGGAACTGTCATAATCGCTCAAAAAAGGGATCTTCTCACCATCTTAGAGCTCATGTTGCCATTTCAAATTCTACTTCCACGTGTTCTATACTTTTTACTACTAAGGAGGTTCCTATTAAGGGTTTGCTTTCCGATCAATTGTCTTCCACTCCTAGTGCTAATTGAATATTTGTCCAAGTAAAATCTTCTGAATTAAGTTCCTTATCATCCTCAGAGATTCACTTTGGAGAACTAAAGATTGCTACATGTTATTGCACCCTCTTCTGATTCACTAGTCTGACTTGCCAATGGTTCTTTTTGTCTCCCATTGGTGGAGCCAAGTCTTCTTGTATCGCACATTGTATTGTCTTTAACCTCTCCATTGTATCCACCATGTTCTCATAAAAGCTTTACAACTGTCAACCAAATTACATATAAAGTAAACTCTTCGATAACTTTCTTCTTCACCCATTGAGTTTTTGTAGGATCTAGAAGAACCGGTTGATTGGCATCAGATACAAGTGCAGAGAATTACGTCCCATGAATATTGTAACACCCTAGTTTCATATTTGTTAAATTACAATGTTTTAAGCCTTAAATACATATATTATGAATTTAAGTACTCTAAAAAGGTGCCAACATATATTATGAATTTAAGTACTCTAAAAAGATGCCAACAGCTGTAGCATCTATTAAATTATCATATTTTCAAGGCAAATAGCTTACAAGTAGTCTCAAGTAGTTACAAGACAAAGCATGAGAAGTCAAACCTGAAGTGATGAGTTGTAAGGGCTAGAAGTATGTGTTGGCAAGCTATTTGATGACTAAGCAAGTCTACTAAGAATGAAAAGCAAGCTAGTTATGAGTTGTCAAGGCTAGAACATGTGTTGGCAAAATTCATGATGACAAGCAAGAGCTAGAAGCATGACAAATAAATACTAGAAGCATGATGTGTCAAAATTCCTTTATATTAAGCATGAGGTGTCAAGATTCTCTTATCCTAAAAAAATGAGGTGTTAAACTCTCATAAGAATACAATTTTGGGAGCAAGAAGAACAAGTAATTAACGCAATGAATTCACCTATAAATAAGGGTTGAAGTATTACTATTAGCTCCATACCAAGAAGAAGAAATTTCTCCCTTTATACATAATCAAGCTTGAAGAAAGAAATTAAAGGAAAAGCTAGGCATAATTAAGATGAGTACTTATGAGATTTACTGAGATACATACATGCTAGGTAAATGTATTTTATTCATTATGAAGAAACTTGATAAGATGTTTTGGCATGTAACGCCTTACATGAAAATGTTGATACATTTATATATTCAAGATATATGTATCATGGCATGTTATGATGTGTTTTACACGTAAGGCATGAAATTATTATGTTGATCATAAATATCCAACGTACAGGATATAGAATGAAGGGACGTCTTCCAAACGGGCCTTATGGGGCAGCCTTTATGGACCCAAGGGGGTTAGCAAACCTCAAGACAAGTAGGCATACTTACATGTTTCAAGTGAGATCTCAAAAGAAACTTGATACATGATAAAAAGATTATTTTTGTGCATGATCAAGAGTTTTAGTGAATTACCATTCACAAAATGTTAAGCATCATGAAAATTGTTTATTCATGAAACCAAAGTTACTCATAAGCTTTTAGCTTAAGTATCTCATGTATATATCTCAGGGAAGGAGTGAAGAAGGATATCATGAAGAAGTATTGTTCTAATCAATAGCAAGCTATTGAGTTAAGTTTCCGCTAGTATTTGAACTTTTTTGTAATCATAAGCTAAGTTTTATAAATAAAGTTAAATTTCAAGTTCATATACAAGATTTAGTAGTATTAATAAGAAGGTAACAGCACCCAAAGTAGGAATTAGGGAGTTACAAATATTGTCGTTTGAATTATCCCACTGTTTTGAAGACACTGAGTTGTGACATTACTTGGTAATTACAATACAAAAGAATATTTTACTAAAAACCAAAAAAGGCCAAACCAGTATATCCCACTTAATGGGGTGTGGGGAGGGTAAGATGTAAGCAAATCTAACCTACACCCCTAAGGATAGAGCATCTGTTTCCATAAAGACCCCAGAAAAATCAGCAGATTGAATTACGAGAGAAAGCAAGGATAAAAAAATTGAAAAGCTAGTTAAGAGAAAGCAAAAACATACAAAGAGGCAGGTTGAAGAAAAGAATTACCAATTTAACTAAGCTACTGATAACTTGCTAATGATTTATAATATATTTATGTTTAGATATGGAATATTGCATGAGTCTTCATGTACATATGCATCCTATTTAGGGTGAAAAAAGAACTTGTATATATCACTATAGATCTCAAGGAGATTCGTAATTTCAAAAACAAACTTGAACGAAGGCAAGTTCCTATCCCAAACACACATCACATTGGAATTGCATTGATATGAAATCATTAAAGTACTTGAAACTAAAACCTTTACTTTTAAAACAAACGACGATTCAATTGATAGTAGTGCACAAAACCACCCTTGCTCTGAGAAGTGAGGATGACCAACCATAGCACATGAAGATACCCACACTGACCAAAGGTCATTGGCCCAACGGTACATACCTTACTAGTAGAGCCTAGCCTCTTGGGAGGTCAAAGGTTTAAATTTTACCAAATGTGAGAAGTGTGCGTGAGTATTTGCCCCATATATATATAGGGGAACAATCAAATGCAAACCACTCATATTTGTACATACCGTGCAAACCACCCACATTCGCCATTTCATTGTTTAATTTAATGAAATTGTTTAATCTTATGAAATTGTTTCAAATAATACTTTTCTTGATAAAGTTGTTTCATACATAGTTGTTTCTATGTTTTAATGAAATTGTTTCATGTATTTCCCTAGAATTAATATAATGAAGATATTATTTTAACACCATCCACAATAAAAATGACTAATCAACATCTCATAATTACAAAAAAATGAAAATTCATGATGGTTGAATGAGATTTTGCTATGTACGAATAACGTGGTTTGCAAAGTAAACTTCCACAGTATATATAATTATATATATACATACTTCAAAAAAAAGGATACCCAAACTGGGATGTTGACTACTGATAAAAAATCTGGGATACCCAATTGAAACCCACTTCAAAGCTAGAAATGCTTGAGTTAGAAACTTGTCAAAACAAAACAGCTCAAAATAAAGTTGTAAATTTGGACAAAGGCCATATGACCACACTGTTATACAGCTCAAAACAATACAAGAAGTAAATAACCCCAGATAAATTATGTTAATTACGATGCCAAAAACTCAATTAGATCGTAAAAGCTAGCCATACTACTGTAGTCCAACTTTTCAGCCGTAGCGAAAACTCAACTATGATTATAAATAACTAACAACAACTAAGTAACCACATTATCTAAAGCTCTTAAATCAAATCAAACCACAGATTAAATCAATTGACTTTATCATGTTCAAGAAAAACTTCTGCATAATTCAGACAAACTATAAATCTAACCTCTTTGCCAGAAAGTTCAGAAGCGTAAGGGAGGACGAAATTGACAGTGAGCTTAGTGGGCAAAGTGGAAGGAGTAGGAGGACGAGGTTGCATATACTGGCTAGGCGTCCTTGGTGGATCTATGTTGGGAACAACCTTTTTCCATGCCTCTACAAACGCAGTGTCTCCCGATGAAGAATCAGTGACCTCGGTGGAGAATGGCCGGCGAATGGTGACGACTGCGGCGGCGGCGGTAGGTCGAGTAAGGAAGCGAGAAGCTACTTGACGAATCATGGTGTTTGGATCGCTCGGTCGGCAAGGTCGGAGATCGGGTGAAGAGGGTATCAATCGGAGTCCGTTGATTTCTTCTCCTGCCTTGGGATTTCTGGTGAGCAGCAAAATAGGGAAAAGAAAATGGAGAAGGGATTGGGGAAAGTAGCCCTTGGCTCTTCTTGAGAGGGCGACGGTCCGATTCTTGTTTAGGAGAACCAATTTTTAAATTGTTATTTGGGAACCAATTTTTATTTTTTTTACTTTGGGGAATCAATTTGTATCTGATTTTTATTTTGATGAACCAATTTTTAAAATCATTATTTTGGTGAACCAACTTGTATCTGATTCCTATTTTAGAAAACCAACTTGTAAAATAATTATAAATAAATAACTAAAATTCGTTTTTTTCCAAAAAATAATACAATAAAATCTATTTTTCATTTCAAATCTCGTTTTTTTTAAATTCAGATATCAAATCGAACATTTAAAAAAATCCAAATTACCACAATAAAAATTGTTTTTTACTAATGCAAAAAAAATCTATTTAATAGAAAAAAAATTAATTGATGCAATTGGTTAGATTTAAAAATCTTGAATGTGATATTTAATATTTATTTTTTATTGCATCAATTAATTTTTTTCTATTAAATTGATTTTTTTTGCATTAGTAAAAAACAATTTTTATTGTGGTAATTTGGATTTTTTTAAATGTTCAATTTGATATCTGAATTTAAAAAAACGAGATTTGAAATGAAAAATAGATTTTATTGCATTAATTTTTGGAAAAAAAATGAATTTTAGTTATTTTTCTATAATTACTTTGCAAGTTGGTTCTCCAAAATAGGAATCAGATGCAAGTTGGTTCCCCAAAATGACGATTTTGAAAGTTGGTTCCCCAAAATAAGAATTAGGTGAAAGTTGGTTCCATTTTGGTGCAATTTTCCCTTTTCTTGTTTTTAAAATACAATAAAATTTTGTTTTTAATTAAAGATAACTAGTCGTGCATTTGAATACGTGACACACGAGTCATAAATATAAATAATTTTGAAGTTTTGGTAGTTTTGTTAGAGAAGATTTTAAGGATGATATATATATATATATATTTAGGAGACGTCTTACTCAAAAAGTGTTTTGTAATACCGGTATTTTTAAGGTTAATCGTTTAAGGGAATAGATTTGTTTTAGTAAGTCATTTAGTGTCTAGCCATTATTGAATGTTTGTTGCTTCTGAATCAAAAGTCATGGTTGATTTTGGATGAAGAAGAGTTGTGTTGAAAGTCATTTGAGGTATTAAGAGACCTCTCATGCAAGTTTGGTCACTCGAGAAGTCACAAATCAGCTTAAAAATGCAATAAAGTGTCAAGCTGGTTGTCAAGTGAGTTGAAGTCACTTCAAAATTCATTGGACTTTGCAAGTATGATTTTTTGGCTCGGGCGACTTTCCACACGAGTTAAACTTGCCTAAAAGTCGCGAGGAAGCCTGGCCTGCACAAAAGACTGAAAATCGGGGTTTTCCTCATCATGGTCATAACTTTTCATTTCTTACCCGATTTGAGCGATTCTTGAGGTTGTGGCTCGTATTTGGAAGCTCTTTAAGATAGAGATAAAGATAGTTAAAGCTTACTTGATGATTTTGGGGTTCATATAGGTTGAAGGTAAGATCACATCTTTGTATTTTGAATATAGGGTTTGGTCATTTTGCACCAACAACTCTCATTTCTTCTTTTAGGTTGTTTGTGTATGTTTTGGAAGTAAAAGAAGTTTTTTTTGAGAAGCCATGCATCATAGATCTAGAAAGCTAAATCTAGCAAGGTAAATTCTATTTGCTTTGTGAAAACTATATACATTCCAAAATATGTATTTTGAAATCTTAATGTGTTTTACTTGATATTTATCAAATGTGTTAAGCATTTGATGAAGTATGCATATTTGGTAAATTTGGGTCAACAAATCTTGTAAAACACCTATATTTGGGGTTTTAGATATTTTGATACGTAAATATCAAGAATGTGTATCTTGGTGATTTATTGTACAAATAAGATTAGTTGATATTAATGCATTTTGGTGTATTTGGTTTTATAAACCGTTTGAGAAATACATGTTATTGTGTTATAAGACATTTTGGAGATAATCAGATATCTTTTCACTTGGAAAATGATTTATCTCAACCAATGATGAGTTTTTGAGTTAATCATGTCTTTGGAGCATGTACTTGCATAAACGTTGATTAAATATGTTTCATTCCTTTTGATGACTTTTAGGGGTCGTTTGGTTCGCAGAATTCGAAGGAATTTGATGGAACTGGAATGACAAATTCCTTTGACCAAATTTCCAATTCCTTTGTTTTGTTCATTTCTTGAAATGGATATAATCATTCAAATTCCATTGAATTCCACAAATTAATGAATTTATCATTCCTTGGCATAATGGAAGGAATTGAATTCCATCACCACTCACCATGACCATGCTACTATTGTTCGTCATGCCTCACCCCTAACCCCCCCCACCACCAACACACCACTACCATCGCCGCCACCCACCCCACCTACACTACCTCACCACTAACCAACATGTCACTATTGTTGTCATCACATCCACCCACTCCCTGGTCACTCACTGCACATCCCTACCACGACCACGCTTTTATCTTTACTGTCACGCCCCTAACCTAAACCCCATCACCACACCATTATTGTCGTCAATTTAAGTATTTGAAAAATCTGTTTTAAATTGTAGGTACACCAAATAAAGAAAAAGAAAGGAGTTCAACTCGTGAACTTAGCCGATACAAAGCTATATGATAGCACCCAACAATTTCCATTCACCCCACCCCATCCTACCCCAACCCACCACTAACCATTAGGGGTGTTCAAAAACCCGATCAACCCAACCCAACCCAACCCAACACGAAATAACTTAACCCGAAGCAACCCGATGTCTAATCGAGTTATAAAAATTTCAAACTGTAGGTATTGGGTTGATATTAAGTTACTATTATTTGAACCCAACCCAACCCGATGAACCCGATATCATTTTATTTCTTGGATTTAATGTGATTGTTGAATTTCTATCAATATATACATTAGACAATTACACTATCACGTACGCTCTTCATATACACATATTTTCAATCTATTCACATCTCTATATAACTCATTCGTATATATTCAGTAATTGTGAACATATATATGTAAATTGAGAAAATTAACTGAATGTGATATACATAAGAAGTATAGATAAGTTATATCAAATGGTTGATGATGAAAAAGAAATTATGAGTAGAGAAATAACATATTCAAGGTTAGAAAAATATTTTAATGTACCAAAATATCAATCCGAACCGTACGGTTTTGGGTTGGGTTGGGTTGCACTTTGGCTTGGGTTGGGTTAGGTTGGGTTGAGTTAAGATTTTTCAAACCGCAAACATTAGGTTAGGTTGTTCAAATGTCTTTAACCCGATCAATCCAACCTATGAGTACCCTTACTAACCACCATGCCACTACTGTCGTTATCATACCCACCCACTCCCAGCCACCCGACCATCATTCTACCATTGTCGTTGCCACAGCTACCACCCCGCCACCTACCCCTGCCCACCCCACCATTCTGCCACGCC
>NC_037541.1:6299379-6307910 GCF_001531365.2 Cynara cardunculus var. scolymus
CCCACCTTACCTTACTCTAACCCACCACTAACCACCATCCTATCACTGTAGTCGTCACAGCTACCACCCTGCCACCTATTTCTCCACTCTGGCCTCACCCCATCGCCTCACCCCACCCTGCTTGTCCCCAACAACCCCCACCTATAGAGCAGGGGTGGGGCAGGAGTGGTGGGGAGGGGTTGGGTGGTGGAGTAGGGTTTGGGTAGGGGTGGAGCGGAATGATAGTTGTGACGATGACAATAGTGACATGGTGGTTGGTAGGGTGTGGGTGGGGCAATGGGTGGGATGGTCCAAACAAAGACGATTGTTCCAATTCTTTTTGACAGATTTCATTCCAATTCCTACTAACCAAACGCGTGGTCAAATTCGATCAAATTCCATTCCAGTTCCTTCAAAGTCAAATTCCTTTGATGAATTCTAATTCCATTATGTGAACCAAACATCCCCTTATTTTATAATCAACGGAATTGTTGAGCATTTGGCTCGGTTTCGATTTAAATAAGTCTTTGGGAAATTTGTCTGATTTAATTTGCTCTATGTTGGGTTTTTAGGGTTTTTATGAGCTTTTATGGTAGGGGTGAGCATAAGCGGGTACCTGCCCTATTTAACAGGAACCGGAACCGGCGGTTCTTGAGATATTGGAACCGGGACCATAATCGGTTAGAGCGGTTCTTGAATTTTTAGAACCGGAACCGCCGGGAACCGGTTCCGGTTCCGGTTCCGGTTCCGGGTACCCGCTTCCTAAAATATTAAAATTTTGTTATTTAGAAATAAAAAATAAAACATTGCCAAAACACTAAATAAATAAACAAGAATACAAATTGTTATACGGAATAATGGTTACAAATATTGTTTAACGATTACAAACCATAATAGACTAATAGTAAATGTTGAAAGTTTAACGATTACATACTATAATTGTAAATGTTCAAAGCTTAACGATTACATACTACGAATCCAATTAAACATACAATTTGAAAAAATACGAATCATTTTATCTCAAATTCTGAATCTCGTTTCAACTTCTTGCATACCCATCGCATCCTCAACCTCGTACGGTACCTGTGAATAATTGAGTGTTAAAAAAACTACACAAACTCGTAAAAAACTGCACATATTTTTAACAAAAAACTACACAAATTTTATTTAAAAAAAACTGCACAAACTTTGTATAAAAAATTGTACAAATTATATAAAAAACTGCACATATTTTTAAGATAAAACTACACATTACATAAAAAACTGCACAAATTATATAAAAAACTTCACAAATTATATTTAAAAAATTAATTATTATTTTTAATTGAAAAATACCGGGTATCCTCCAGTTCCGGTTCAGGATACCCGCCGGTTCCGGAAAATTGAGAACCGGAACCGGAACCGGAACCATTCTCAACCGGTTCTGTATTTTAGGAACCGGAACCACTCATATCGGTTCCGGTTGCGGAACCGGTAGTTCCAAGGCAGTTCCGGGTCCACAAGTGGGTACCCGGTTCTGCTGCTCACCCCTAGCTTATGGCATATTTATTTAATATATTACACGTTTTGGGTGCATTACTATTCAGTTAGTGTCATGTACTATTAGACTGTAATGCAGTGCATCCACAGGTATAAGAGTCGGTTTTATGGAATATGAAAGGGACGAGATTCTCTAATCATAACTTGGAAATAGGCATTGTGATTATTATGTAATTAGCAAGTGAACTAGCTTAAGTTGAAATTCCTTAATTATAAATTGTAAATTGGAAATTGGAAATAAGCATTGTGATTGTTATGTAATTTCCAAATTTACAAGCTTATCATCTTATTTGACTATGGACTGGATTTGGTTGGTGTCAATGGTTATTTATCCATAAGAGATGCTCATATAACATTGATCGTGGCTTACTTATGTGTTCACCACATTTGATGGATACGGGTCTCCCCCGTCCCCAGATGGTGTTATTTCCGGGTATAGTAATATCTTTGTTTTCAAGTATGGAATATTCTTCTAACATTTGTAATTTTGGGTTTGAACCTTATTTGCCATTTTCAGGGCATTTTGAATAATAGTGTCTTTTTATCCATGATTAAAATAATTGGAAAGATGTTGCTTTTACGTTAAAGATATTTTATTGAGAAATTTTACATTTAATAACCAGTCTTTCAATTTTACCGTTATATTCTTATGATGAAAACTGTTTGAGCTCACTAGGTGTTAAAGCCTAACCTTTTTCTTTGTCGGCATGTGCATCAAGTCCTTGGAGTAACGGTACTAGCGACATTGAGATGTGATGAGTGCTAGTTAGAGGAACGAGAAGGATCTGCTTATTGATGAGGTATCCGCACTTGGAGGTAGCGACTATTATTGGGTTTTAGTAACACACGACCTTGACATAGTCTTGATATAAGACTTGGTTTATCAATTATTGAAGTTGAATGTAGTTTTATCATTCAAATAAACTTAGTATTGATTTTTAGAAAGGGTTTTAGTCTTTATTTGATGAATCATCGAAAATTTTAATTTAGTCGCTCTTTCCAAACTGAGGGTGTTACACGGATACCGGTAAGATTTAACACTATTATAACTTACTTTACCGGGTAAGATTGTAGTCATTCGAAACACTATCATATGTAACCGTAAGTGCCATAGTATGAATCTCAATAAAAAAATGTAAAAAACACATAAGAGTATTAACAAGAAAAATATTGGATCAAGACAATCATCATGTGTATTGAATATCAAAGAATGATTACAAATGAATCTGATTAGAGAAATCTATACAATCTGTGTATGAAAAGTTTCCTATCAATGTCTAACTAACTTCTATTTATACTAGAACGGAAATGCTATGGTTACAAGATTTACGTGACAACCCTATTACAAATATACATGTGTTCTTTACTCTTTATACAGAAAATATTCAATCTTGAGAAACAGTCTTTAGATAAACTACTAGGTGGCTTTTGTTTTTTAAGAGATGCTGAAGTCTGAAGTCTGATTTCACTTCTGATTTTTAAGAGGTGGTGCTGAAATCTGAATCAGTCAGACTGTTTGTTTTTGTAAACTGACAAACGTCTAAAGTTTGAAATCTGAATCAATAGTTTGCTTTTGTAACCAACAAAACATATGAATATGTATAATTTCTGATTTCACTTCTGTTTATGTTCCCAAGATTCCTTTAATTCTTTCTTCTCCTCCACATCAAGTCTTCCATCCTCAATCTCCACCCTCTTCCCACCACCATCAACCACCGTCCACCACCACTCCTTCTCTAAAATCCAACGCCCAAATCCACCTCTAAAATCGAAGCAAATCACCATCATGATGAAAACTACAGGGACAAAAATACCTTGATTCATGAGGATAAAGGTGCACAACTACTGGTTTGCACAAGAACGAAAACACAGTGGCGAAAACCCACAGAGAAGAAAACCCTCTTGATTTGGATCTAATTTGGGTCGATTTGAAGCCACCAGAGGCGATGGAGGGTGAAGTCGATCGATTGAGACGGTAAGGAGGGTGAAGTCGATCGATTGAGAGGGTGAAGTCGATCGAATGATGAAGTAGAAATCGGTTCTCTGGATAGTTTTTAGGATTAAGAGGAAAATAAGTGGCTAGGTTATCACTTAATTTTTAAGAGGAAAATAAGTGATAAGTGGCTCTGAAAGAAAAAGAAAAACAAACAGTCTGAATTGCCTTATGTCTGACCGAATCAGACATAAGTGGTAAAATAAGAGCTTTTTTCAAAAAACAAACACCACCTAACTGTCTAATTCTAGAGAGAGTATCCAGAGTTAGCCTTAACTCTGTCGAACTCTGAAGACTTTAGCACTTGTATAGATTTAACACCCGAACTCTGGAAAGCTTCTTCAGACTTGTTCTTCAATTCTCAACATACTTCTTCAAATTTTCCTCTAACTCTGTGCACAAGTCTTCAGAATTTTTGCCGAACTTTGTGAACACTTCAATACCAAGTCCGAATGCGATACTTCAGATTTACACTTAGCAATATTCACAATTAACATGTGAACCAAATTCTTATATCTATAATCTCCCACTTTAGTTCAAATGTTTCTTCTTACGTCTAATCATATTCAACAAGTTTTCTTACAAATTTGAGTAGAAGCAGATTTCTAAAATTCAGTTGAGCTTGGATCAGATTTATCATTTTTTCAATCAATCTCACATTTTGACCCATTTTCTCCTTCTTCTTTTCTGGAAATACTTTGATCATTCTCAAAGTTCCCGAGGAATACTTTGCTGCTTCATCACTCTGAAAAACAATTTAGAACCCTTGCTTTCTGTCCTGAATATGAAGCCTGGTTCTAGATCCTCAATGACTGGTCTAGTTTTGAACTTGTGAATGTCTTTGACATAAATGTCTGGGACTATAAGAAAAACTTCCTCTTTGTTCAGCTCCACTGCAACATGAAAATCAACAAGTGGAGCCCACTTTACAGCTCTTAGCATACCATGCCTTATTGCACTAATAGCCTTTTTGTACCTTGAAACATTGTCTTTGAAGGTGTTGTTTGCTATAAACTTCCCATAGATCATGAAGATTGATGTTTCTGAAATCTGCTTCACTGAATTTATACAGCTTCCCATATTCTCTATGCACAATAAACTCAACATAGTTGAAGTTTCTAAACCTCTTGACTTGTACATCATCAACCTTGGTAGTCCTCAAATCAGAGTACAAATGATTTTTAATCATACCAATTCTGTCCAAGAAATTCCAATATCTTGATTTGAATCCTTTGGACTTCATATCAAATGTATCCAGATAACTCACTACATTATGTTTTCTTAAGTCTTGAACAAGTTTATGAATCTGAACTCTAAAAAGAATTCATTTGCATCAACTTGCTTAAACTCTTCTTTAGCTTCCTCTTTCTTTTCAACAACACTTACTTCATCAATTGGCTTCTCTAATTTTGAAGGCTCTTCAATCACTTTCTCTGTGTCTATCTTCATTTCATCAATTAACAAGTATCAAGAATCTTCTTCTCAGCATTTAGAGTTCAGATGAATAAAGAATTCGAATGGGAAATCCAGATCATTTGGATAGGATTCCTTCTCTTTTTCTTCAATCATACAGACTTTGGAACATTCAGAGACTAGAGATCTGAGATTTAATCTTTCTATAATCTGCTTGATCATCTCAGACTTGATTACCATATCACCATAGCTTTACAACTTTATGTGCTTAAGGAACCACTCCATAGTAGCATTGGAGAATTTAGGAACTTCTTCAACTTTGAAAAGGCTTATGCAGAAAGAATTTGGATTTCGAAAGGAAAATCCAATCTCTTGATTGAATACAAAGGTATTTACATTTGTACATCATATGTATCAAATTTGGGCCCCTTAAGATTGATCTCTTCCAACTTTCTATCAAGTGCCAGCTGGAAATCATATAATGACAAATTCCTTATGTAAATTCCCATGATCCTTCTGTTTCAACTTCAAACACAGGCTCATCTACTTTTTCACAAAAAAAAGTAGGAACATCTGGTCTTCAAGCTTTAGGCTGTACAAGTCTGCATTTGTAATTACACCTTCTGAATTGTCTTCCCTTACAACATAGAAAGACAAGTACTTGACCATTCCAAAACTTCTTTTATCAAGGCTCTTGATTTTCTTTATTGGATTCTTCTCATTCAACTTTTTACTATTTTGTCTGAATCTTTAGAACATAAGATAACCTTCAGGCCAGCTGCCATCCAATATGTGCTCAATAAGGTGATCCTCCTTCTCACTTGGCCCTTCATTCAACTCATCAACATTTTCAAACTTTATTACATCCTTGTACATAAGAATATAGTTCACTTTTGGAAAAATGGTGCTAATAATGATCTCTTCAGGCTTTTCAAATAATAGTTCCTTCAAGAATATTTGTTCTACCACAGAAACTTCCAACATAGGAAGATTTATCCTTGGGATTTGAATGAATGGCCTATAACTTCAATAGAGAATGTTATCTGCCATCCTTGTAAACCAACTTAGATGACCAAACATCCTGGCCTCTACGCCTTTAAGTACATTTATGTTCCTCACTTCAAAAACAAGGTCTTGGTTGAAGAAGTCTCTACAAATTGACAATCCATCAACAAACCTATCAAGTGATCTACATACCCCAGAAGATGCGATTAAGCTCTTTATCCTTTCAAGTAACATTAACTCTTGACTTTGTACAAAATTTTCTACTTCTGAATAGGCTGTATATACAACTAACTCAAAAGATACTTCATAATCATCTTCTTTTAAAGAAATCACTTCTGTATCAGAACTAGAAAGTTCTTCTTGATCAAAATTTACAGTTGCTTCATCATAATCCATTAACTCTATATTTTCTGATTCTGACTTGTCACCTTCAGCTTCACAATGTACAGACCTGGATTCAGAACCCTGATCAGAACTTCTTTCAACTCTGTCTTTTAGGATCCTTCTCCCCCTCATGATCATCATGCACCCTTTTGACCCCTTAGCTTCTTGAGAACAACCCAAACTTTTAATATCCTTCTGAACAAGCTTCACCATATACTACAAATCAGTGAGTTAATTATGAACTTCTTACACTTGGGCTTTAGTTGCAAAGACTCAGTTTAAGAAGGTTGCATAACCACAGAAATGGGCACTGCAGAAGACGCTTGTGGTTGAGTCCGAGGCTGAGTTTGAGACTGAGATAATTGAGCAAGTATATTTCTGAATAGCAACTTAAAGTTCTTCAAAATTCATATTAGAAAGAAATGACTTCAAACTTGGAAACATAATTCTCTAAAATGTTCTGCATTAATCTATTATTTACAAAAGAATCTGCATGCACTTTCTCTATCTATTCTTCTAGAGCCATGAAATTTTTGTCTACTTCATCCAGCTTCTCAAGGAGTTCATTTCCCAAATTATCCACCTTATGCACCATTGGATTATTTTTCGTCAAATCATGGAGTTTGTTATGAATCTCTCCAAATTCATCTTTACAAAAGTTACTAAAGAATTGGAATTCATTCCTAGTAACAATTGTGCCAAGGAAACCAGGATCAACAGATGATCCTGTTAACATATCTATAGAAGTAGGTTAGCCTGTGGATACAACGAATGTATCATGTACAACGAATGTATCATGAAATGAGACTTCAGCTATGTTCATCTCACCAGGTCTTCCGTCCAATCTTTGAGTATCCATTAGAGGAACCTCTATGGATGTTGTTGCAGCTTGACACACAAGCTGTATGGTGAAGTCAGTAAGACTTGTGCTAATGTGAAAGAAAGAAGCATCTTGTGCTTGATTAGGATCAATATTGGGTGAACTCCTAGACTCAATATATGCAGAATGAAAATGAAGAGGGGACATATTTTCCTCTTCTTCAATACCAAGGTCTTCCAAATGAGCACTTACTACATTATGTGTTGCTTGCCTTAATTATGTTATTTAAACATCACTTTTTTTAGAAGGTGATGAGTGGTGGGGTGGGATTACATCAAAATTTGGCATGGGCTCACTTCTTTCTTCAATGATGTTCACCAAGAAATATGGAACAACAGTATGTGTGGTTTCCCAATTGGTAACAACTACATCAAGGTTTTCTTTTTGTTTTAACCTTGTACTCACATCCTCCCGTTGATTTTTATTTCTGCTACTCATGCTCCCCATTTCATTTTCCTTAACAGTACTCTGAGGAGGTTCATCCCCATGAACATCCTCCCCAACCCTCAATTCTTTTGACCCCTCACTTCACAAACTAATGGTGTGCCTTCTTGGGTAGGGTCTATCGGTTCTGGTAGCCCTAAAGAAGAGAAATAGTTCCTAAGTACCTGATTTTTATATGGTAGATAATCCCTAAGTCAACAGATAGTACTTGATGGTTTGGGTACTTTGATAGGGGCAAAAATTGCCTTAGAGAGTCCATTTTGAACTTTGGTGCTTGAACAACATCCTCTCTTCTTGGAATTTGAGGATTGGCAAAGAGCTCCCGTGATTGCAAGCTGTTAGAACCTTTGGTATTGAATATAGCCTGAGGCTTCACAATGTAAGCATTCATATTTGTCAGTAGTAGTGTAGTATAGTCATAATGTTTGTTCATTGCTATTCCATAAAAGATTGTAAGTATAGTTCTGTTGGCTTGATCTTGACTTCCAGATTTGCCAGATATACACCTGTTTACAATAAGAAAAGACAGTACCATACAGGAGGCAAGTCCTTCCTCTTGAATGAGGTAAGTAGAGTCAGATTTCCATTGTACCCAAGAGATATGAAGTCTGCAATCATATCCTCAGCAGAAGGTAGCTCATCAAACTCTGTCTTTCCCTCAATTTCATCCTTAGCTGGAAATGATAGCATATTCCTAATGTTGGAAACACTTAGGGGCTGTTTGGTTCGTGGAATGGAATTCGATGGAATTGGAATTCATCAATTGAATTTGACTTTGAGGGAATGGAATGGAATTCAATGGAATTTGACCATGCATTGTGATTGTGTTTGGTTGCATGGAATTGGAATGAAATTCTTAATGGAATTGGAATTTTTTTGTTTGGTTCACGGAAT
>NC_037541.1:6308710-6310612 GCF_001531365.2 Cynara cardunculus var. scolymus
CATGAAATATATAATGGGTACCTTCAGGTAAGACTCCCAAACTGGTGCTTCGGCAATTACACATTGTTTCAAACAATCATAACCAAACCCACTCGTATTTGTCCCATTCACCATGTCATGGACCACTTGCCAATCCTTTTTCATTGTTTTAATTCTTGACTCAATATGCGGTTTACCCAATATACCAGAATCATGAATTGATTATTTTAATACATTTTCTAGATACTGTAAATATCCACATTTAAAGCCGTTATCAGCTTTAAATCCCCCGGTATTAACCATGTTAATCAAAGCCTCCACAAGCTTGGCATCTTCAATAGTTGTCCAATTTCGATAGTTTCTATTACGACTTCGATCCGACATACCTATTGTTAAACAAATTAAATAATAAACAAATAACATGTAAAATAAACATGCAAATCATAAAATCAAGTTGTAGCATTATTAATCGTAATACTATGCAACATATGTATCAAATTCATTACAAACCATAAAGATAAACTTCTAGCGTTACAAATCATAAAAGGTCAATGCGTAGCATTCCAAGCCTCAAACATATGTTGTGCCAAATTATTYCTAAATGCAGTCCACTCAGTTGATGTCCCAACAGAAGTGACATTATCCACGTCTTGTTCTCCATCATCTTCGGTTGTTTCATCTAACCCAACGTTCTCAAACGGATCATTTGGCATCTCTCGCCTGATATGATTATGAAGTAGACAACATGCCATTATGATCTTGTTTTTCAGTTCAGCGTGATAGTACRWGTTATCTTTTAAAATTCCCCATCTTGCCTTTAAAATGCCAAAACATCTTTCTATGACATTTCTTGCAGAGGAATGTCTCATGTTAAAAAGTTCTTTTGGCGTGGTTGGTTGGTATCCATCCCGCCAATCATTTAAGTGATATCTTTTACCTCTATATGGGGCGAGGAAACCCTCACCATTTGTGTATCCGGCATCTACCAGGTAATAATATGGCCTCGGTACCTTTAACCCATGTGGCCTAAGAAGAGCGTCTCGAAGCACTCTACCATCAGCCGCTGACCCCTCCCATCCGGGTAACACATAAATAAATTGCATATCTTGTGAACAGACCCCTAACACATTTGTAGCAATTTCATTCTTTCTTGTTCTGTATCGAGCCTTGTCTTCGAGTGGCACTAAGCACCTTATGTATGTTCYATCTAAAGCTCCTAGACAATTCTAAAACCAAGAAAATAAATGGTCATTACACACTTTAAGTTACTTCCATGTGAATACCAAAAAAGGTAGATATTCCATATACCTTGAACCACTTCCATCTTCCATCGGTAGAATCCTCTTGAATGGGTTCGGGTTTTTTAAGCAAATATGAATGCAATCTTATCACCGCATTGCAAACTCGAGTAAATAGTCTACTGATTGTTTCTCCCGAACGATGAAAACGACATGTGATAACTCGAATTTTAACATTATGAGCCATAATATGAAGGAAAATAACAACTTGTTCATCAATACCCATATGCCTACTCGCTCGTAATCCTCCTAACGTTTCCAACATATCACATAACTTTTTGAAACACCCTCTATTCATCCTAAGTTGTGATATGCACATACTGTCACTCTCATAAGCATACCTATGAAATAATGAAGCTCGATCCATATTTGACAAAGAGTATTGAATACGTGGTTTATCTCTTTCGTAGTCAGCTATTAAAGTGCAAATCGTGATGAAAAACCAAGCAAAAATAGTCATAGCTTCATGCAAAAACAATCTCATAAGCCTACGTCTGCGTGTTGTGAAACTAAGTCGGGCCATTTCCTGTTCAAAGACATACGAATGGTTTTATAATTTATTAAATATAACAGTTATAGTTTGCAAGATAACTACAAATGCCATGAACTTTTTAGGTGAGGATGG
>NC_037541.1:6311597-6360028 GCF_001531365.2 Cynara cardunculus var. scolymus
GAATGGCGTTTTGTCATTAGGAGGATGGCTCTATTATTTTATAGAGTAATTGATGAATGTCTAATGTGTAGTAGTGTTATAGGGAAAAGAGATAGTGGGGTTTGGGGTCCATTAGCTATAAAGTACATCCTATGCTACACCAAATCTTCCAAAAGACATACCATTTTTTTTAAATCAAAATACCCAACTATTCCCCATGGTTTTGCTCCCTGGTTTTTCATAGCCATGGTTTTGCCCCCTGGTTTTTGCATATACCCAAGTATTCCTCCTTGGGTATCTCACCTCCTTTACATCTCCTCATATACTTTATCATTTGCTACAACCATATACTTTTCTATGCATGCGTAGGTAATTGAATTTTCCTGTTTAGTGCCATTCAGTTTCTTTTGCAATTTGTATGTATTTATATTGTTGAAGCTGTTGATTAATTGTGCAATAATCAAAAGGCTCAAGAACACTAATCACCATGGGGAAGCTGAATTTCAAGCTGAGGAAAATCTAGTTACAACTGCACTGCAATGTGCCGAGGAAGATAGAGAGGCAAGACCCTCAATGAGTCAAGTGGTTAGTATGCTTCTCCATGCCTAAGTAGAAGAAAGCAGTTTTAAGGGCATTTGTAAACCAAATCCTTTGGCTCGACCAGCTATGAAAACAGTTTCTGTCTAATATATATATATATATTGGAACCTGGGTTTTTTTCAACAGTTTCTTTTACCAATTTCTCTAACCAAAACCCACGTACATACAAGGGATTTGATCTATTTTGAATACTGATTAAGTGTCAACTGGATTAAAAACCAAAATACAAAATGGAATTACCATTAATGTACTAAAATGCTATAGACAACTGCAAAATCCATGGCCAAAATACAAGTCTGTTGATCATTTTGTACAGCCACCATCTATCCTACGCTGCTACAAATGATCATACAGATTAGTGATAACTACAAATACAACAATCCATTACAACGAAATTTTGTTTACAGAAGTGATCGGTGCCCTAATTCCATTCAATTTGGGATGAACCAGAGATCGATTGAAGATCGAATCAGAGATCGATTTAAGATCGAACCAGATTGACAATCGAATTTTGTCTACAAGAGAGAGAGAGAGTGAGAGAGAGAGCGTACCTGGAGATCGAACAAGAAATCCAGTAGATGAGATGGTGCGTTCAATGAATTTGGATTAGAGGAAGAATCTGTATGAAAGGAATTGAAATCCTAGCATATTGCTGTGGAATTGTGAAATCGGTGCGTGAAGGAAATGACCGGAATTGAAAGGATTCCACACTGTGATTCAATTGAACCAAACACACTATTTGGAATTTGGTCAAAGGATTGGATATTCCAATTCCTTTGAATTCCATCCAATTCTTATGAACCAAACAGCCCCTTAGGGAGAATGGAATTCCAGCCATTTGAGTGTATAACTCCTTTTCTTCATGATCAAACTTCATATAATACCACCATTGTTGAAGGTATTGAAGAGGAACAACAGTTTGCTTTATAAACATCCTCTTCTAATGATGGTGTTTGATTATTTCCACCACTACTTGATGATCAATTTTGAATTTGTTAGATTTCAATTCCACCATACAGTTGTTCTCCTTGATTACATCAAATTTTTACTAAAGAAAGATCCCTTAAATCCTTGTTCGATAGGAACCTCATTGTCCCCAATCAACATCGAGGGTTTTTTTAACTTCTTCAGAGTCGGAAGAGGACGAAGCACAGCAAGAACGAGCAGACTTGAGAGCAGATTTGTATGACTCATACATTTTGATAATTAGGTCACAAGAGAGTTTGAATGCTTAAATATTGGAAGTACAATTAAGCAAGAGCAGGGTTGTGAAAGAATGTACTCTTGTTCGTTATTGAATCGGTTAATGAATATGAACGGGTTTTATTTACCGGTTCTTTGAGATTGCTTATAAAAACAACTTATTGACTTATTTTGGTCCGACAATGGTAATAAGAAATTTTGAGTGTTTGGATAAACAACTTATACCGGTGCCAAACTAGTAATAAGAAGTTTTTAAAGAAGTTAAACCCTCCTGACTTATAATAAGTTGATAAGTGCTTTTGTAGAAAAGTATAAGTTGTTTCAAATAAGCAATCCCAAAAGGTTTTTTTTTTTTTTTTACTTTTAGGTGACGTGGTAATTACAAATCAAAGAAAATACAACACGTGGCATGAAAAGACTTGAGAGTTATCTTGAACTATTGTCAGAGAAAAATATTTACACAAGTGAACACTTTAAAATGTCAAGTCGTAGGTCTAGATCATTTTGTCCAGAGTAATGATGTAATGAATTCACAGTTACGCGACCAAGTATCTAGAGTTATTTCTAACTCTGAATATGAAGGAGTTCAGAGTTAGCAACTCTAAAGAGAAAAACTATTTAAAATCCAACTTCTTAGAATCATGAAAACATTTAATGATTAAAGAAATGATTTAAACATTTTTGAACAAATTTATCATCAAGAAAGTTGCCCTTCTTTCAAGAGATTTGAGATTGTAGAGAAACATACCTTTGGTTTCATGCTTGAGTTCAGAGTTATGAAAATATTCAGAGTTAGGTTACTCCAGAGTCATAGATACCCAAAATACCGAAGTATTAAGAGTAAACTGTATTCAGAGTTAGCTACCCTCACATTGAAATATTAACTCCCCCTTAAACAAAGCTTAGGATGATCAATCACAATTATTGAAAACTCTCCCTAAAAGAATAAGGATTTAAAAATACAGTGAAAAGTATTGTTCTTAAGCTTGGAAGAAAAATTCGACAAGTTAATGTATTTAGAGTTATGGACAACTCTTGAAACATAAGTTCAGAAATCTAAACTAGTGTTTACAGAGTTGGAAGAGATTTTTTCACAAATCTGAAAATAAACATTCAGAATTTTGAATTAACTTTTAGTAGAACTCTGGAAAAAAAACTAATTCAGAGTTCGATACTTGGCAAATTTAGATTTGTACGTTTGAGAAAAAATTTAATGAAATAGACTCTAAATATTAAGAAGTCAAATTTAAAATTCCTAACTCGCTAACTAAAAAGTTGAATCTCTTTTCATCAAAAGGCTTTGTAAATAAGTATGCGAGTTGAAATTATGTATGAACAAAATACATTTCAACTCTTCCCTTTTCAACATGAGCTTTATGAAATGATAACTTATATCAATATGTTTTTATCTTGGAGTGTTGGACAGGATTGGCACTGATAGTAATAACACTCTTTGAATCACAATAAACGGAAATCTTCTTGAATACGTATCCATAATCTTTAAGTTTTTTTTATTCATCCAAATTAATTATGAACAACAGCTTGTTGCATCCATATATTCAGCCTCAACAGTTGATGTTGAAACAAAATTTTGTTTCTTTAAAATCCAACTGACCAACTTATCTCCCAAGAATCGACATGAGCTAGAAGTGATTTTTTTGTTCAACTTACAACCACCATGATAATGCATCTGTGCAAGCTATTAAATCAAATCTAGAATCCTTCGGATACCAAAGACCCAATGAAGGTGTGCATTTAAGATATCTTAAGATTCTTTTTACAACTACAGGATGAGGTTCTTTAGGATTAGCTTGATATTTTTCACAAAAACAAGTGGCAATCATAATATCAGGTCTACTAACAGTTCGATATAATAAAGATCCAATCATGCCTCTAAAATTCTTTTGATGAACAGATTTTCCATTTAAATCTGCATCTAGCGTAATTCCAGTGGCCATTGAAGTCCTTATTGAAGAACAACCAGACATATTTATTGGGTCAAAATGTTGTATTCAGGTCCCGTGCTTAAATTTGTTTGTTATGCTTTGTTATAGTTTGCTTATTCTTTGTTTAGTGGTTACTATAAATAGAAGGTTGTTGTTAGTTGGTTGTAAGAACAGTTGACATAATTCAATTATACGTACACACAGTTGAGAGTGAATCTGAGAGACATTGTAATCAAGAACTTTGTACACATTCAACATCAACAAACTTGCCGACTGATTCAAATCATCTTTCTATGTTATTGATTAAGTGTGATTTCATTGATTACACTTGAATCTGGGATCACTATTGGTATCAGAGCAGATTAGAGCAAATTGGATTGGATTTTGGATTGATTATCTGTATTGAATTCTTGAAATCTTGATTCGAACTTGATGGTTTCTGTTCTTGAGATTTTTGATCGAATTGGATAATTTGATTCGTATTTGTTGGAATTGGTTGTTTTAAATTTCTTTCTGGATGCATTTTGCACAATTCTGTTCAGAAAATTGCATTGATTTTGCAATTTTTGAGCCAATTTGGTGATTTTCTTGACATTCTGTTTCGAAGTTATTTTCATCGGACGATGAATATTCAACATCCGATAAGGGCGTTTTTCATCGCTCATTGAATATGTTCTTGAATGTTCATCAATCATAATTGGAATCGAGTTTATTGTCTAAGTGCCTAATTTTGTTAAGTCAATTTCATCGCTCATAGTTTTTCTTCGTCGCTCAATACTCTTGTTGAAATTTTCTAAGTACTGATCTTCATTGCTCAATACTTGAGTGGATTTGTTAGTTTTTTAGCCTTATTGCATGAGGTATTGTCCGATAAAGGACTTTTATCGATCAAAGACTTATCCGATAACAAGTCTTATCGCTTGAAAGCTTGTGCGATATCTCTTCTCATTGCACAATGGGTGTCTGATAACCTTTGATCATTACTCATCTTTGTGTCCGCATATCTTACTTCATCTCACAGTTGCTAATCGTTCAAGTTAATCTCATCACTCACTCTTGTGTTCGATAAATCTTCTTATCGCCCATAGGTGTGTCCGATAACTCTATTTATCGTCCATAGCTTTGTCCGATAAAGTCATTTCTTTGTGCAGCGATAACAAGCTTTGTCCGATAACCTCATCTTCTTTGTCCGATAAGCATCATGTGTTGTGTTGTGCGATAAGAAACCATCTTGGTGAATATTTTCTAAAGTGCCAAGAATTCTTTGTATTTTTCAAATCCAGTCCTAGTTATTTTATTCTGAAAAGATCAAGTCCAAGTCTACATTGCAAAAATGTCTAAAGACATGTTAAGTATTGGTTCAGATTCCAAGCCTCCGGTTCTTGCTATTGGCGAATATCTACAATGGAAAGTTCGGATGATCCATTTTCTTGATTATAAAGATGAAAAGTTGATGTAATCCATCAAGAATGGACCTTACATTAGTTATATGGATCTACATGTCTAGACAACAGAAGAGGGTATTGTTGTTCCTGCAACAAAAGGAAGAAAGATCCTCAGTATTTTACTGAAACTGAAATGCAAAATGCATTGACTTATATGCTCATGGAAATTCCGAATGAATTGTTCAATAGAAAAGATAGTCGCAGATATGCAAAAGAACTTTGGGATGAGCTTGAAAAGCATATGCTTGGTAGTGAGAAATCTGTTCAGACTAGGATGAATCAGTGTATTAGTGCTTATGAAAGGTTCAGGCTAGAGAGAATGAATCAATTACTGAATCCTACAATTGAATCAATGTGATTCTAAATGATTTAAGGAGAAAAGGAATTCAAAAATCCATGTCTGAGATCAACTACAAGTTTCTGAAGAATCTGAAGCCAGAATGGAACACTCTCGCAATAAATATGCAGATGAATAAGAATATGTCTGAGAAAGACATACATGATTTGTACAGTATTCCGTTTGAACAAGAAGAAATTGTGAGAGAGTTAGTGAATGAAAAGAAGAAGGTTGCTGACTCCTTGGATCTGCTTTCTGGGAAGCAAGGGAAGGGCAGATCTAAATATAAAAACTCGGAGTCTTTGAAGACAGAACTATCAGAACAGTTAGAAAATGAACCAACTGAAGATTCTTCTATAGATTCTGATGACGACATTAGTGAGTTTTCCAAGAAACTTGCCTTGCTGACCAAGAAGTTTCAGAAGAGATTTGGAAAGAAGAAATTTGTGAAGTATGATAAGAGCAAAAGGAAGGAAGTCAAGCAATAAAGGTTTTCTAAAGCCAGAGACCAGAAGGAGGAAAAAGTTGAAAAAAGCAGATGCTTCAACTGTAGAAGCGTGGTCACTTTATCAAGGACTGCCGTTTCAAGAAGTTCAAGAATTCCAATTATTATCTCAAGAAGGCTCATCTTGCAAAAGCCCTTGAGGACGACAAAGCCTTGGAGCTGATGAAGAGATCTGGTGGAAAGATTCATCAAATGATGAAGCTGCACACTTTACACAAATCAACATGTGTATAACGGCAAAGACTGAGGCAGAAAGCTCATCACCTAACAATGAATCTGAGGTATAAAATTCTTTGAATCCTGAACTTATGAAAGAAATTGAAAATATGAATGCTGAATTTAAAATCTTAAAAGAAAGACTAAAAGGTGAAAACGCTTTAATGCTTAAATTTAGAGAAGAAAGATGTGGTTATAAGTGTCTTAATGAGGGTCTGAGAGAAGAGCAAGAAGTCTTGAGGTTTGAAAAGACTAAAACTGGAAGTGATTTTCAGTCACTTAAGAAGAAGTTGAGTAAAGTAGAGTGTGAAAGAGATAATATTCAGTTAAAATTTGATGTGATTTTTACAGAAAGAGGAAATCTTTATGACAAAATCAAATAGTTGGAAGATATTAATTTTAAAAGAGGACAATCTGAACAAACTCTGAAGATTTTAACCAATAAACCCAAAGATACAAGATTTTATAATCCACAAACGGCTTTAGGTTTTCAGGAAAATGATACTTTGAAAAAGACCCCTAAGTCTTTATAATGATTTTGATCAATGGGGGTTTGCTAAATTTTCCATTCCATCCGTCAGAGAAATATTCATCAAATCGGAATCAGAATCAGAATCAGAATCACCCATTTTTGCAAAATGTGATAGTGATAAATCTGATGAAGAAAATCCTGATAAAGTAAACTTTAAATCAGTTGGGTTAAAATACTATGATTTAAAATCAAGTTATGAGATAAAAGAAATTTCTTTTTCACATACCGAACTTGAATCGTTGTATGGACTTGTCACTTACAGTATCTTCCTGATCGTAGGAATATCCTAGACCACTCTTGATCTTGGCGGGGATCTGAGCGTTAATGATCTCAGTGTCCTTCAGAGCGACTTTACACCATCCTTTAATGGTAGCTTTCTTAGTCTTGAGTTCAACAATTGCTTGTTCACGCTCAATGATAGCCTGCTCGCATTCTATGCTGATAGCTTGTTTTACAATGATCTGATTTTTAAGATTTTTTTCAATCTTAGTCAGTTCTTTGATCTCAAAATGGCATATCTCTCTTGTAAATCAAGATTAAGATTTTCAGCTTTTAATTTGCCATTTAGAGTATTGTAAAGGTCCACAGACAGCGTATCTAATACAGATAGGCTATCATAGGTAGTAGAAGAAGAAGGGTCATTCAGATTACATACCTGAATAGAGGTTGATGAAGAGGGATTACTGGAGGATGATGTCTTAGATGGTTCATCCTTGACATCCTTGGCCATAATATAGAGATAGGTCGTGTCTTCCTCGTCCGGGGATGATTCTGCAGATAAACCAGCCTAGTTATGTTCTTCAGCGATAAGACCTTTGCCTATACGCTGGAGATTCTTCATCTTCTTGTACTTCTCCTTTAGTTTTAGATATTTGTTGTCTTTAGGTCTGAAGAAGGATAAGAGGTTTGAAGATGGCTTCGCAGCTTTCTTTGACCTATATTCACTAGCAAATTGTCCTTTGCGTTGACAGCTTAAAGCAATTAGCTTAGGTCTTCTCAATAGGATTTGACTTTGGCTTGTTAGTGATAACCAGAGAAGGTGATCTATGGAAATTGCTTTTCTGGCAAACCTTCTGAATGAGTTTGTAAGGAGGGCCATCGACTAATCAAACTTTGATAAATCAGCGTCTGTCAAGTCATCAGAGTTAGAAGGATCTAACTCAGTGATAGAAAGAGAAGAAGAAGGAATAGAAGAAATAGAAGGGTCAATTTAAGGGCTTTCAGAGATCAAATCTAAAGGAAAGCTTTTCATTTATCTGGAGTCTTTAAGAAGATTTTTCTTCAGCTGACGGGATTTCTCATGATTAAGCAATATCCCATAAAGAGAACTGAAGGAAAGGGATGATATGTCGTTAAACATCTTGAGACACATGGTATAATTATCTCATGATTCTGGCAAACATTCTAGAAAACTTTGTCAGGGTCTCAAAGTTGGAATATTCTCTTCCAACTGTCCTTAAATCAATAAGAAGACAACTAAATTGTTGATGTACTTCAGACAACGATCCAGATTTTCCACAGAGAAAACTTTCATATTGTCTTACTAAGTTTATCTTTATCGATTCTTATACTTCAAAAGTACCTATTGAACACAAAGAGTGTCCCACATGGTTTTCGAGGTTTTTAACTTCATCATGGATTGATAAACCTCGTTAGGAAGAGATACGGCTATTGTAGATCTAGCTCGAGTATCTAAAGCCATTTTCTTCTTGTCTTCGTCACTCCATTGATGATGTAGTTTTAAGATCTGCCTTTCAGGAATGGCGACAGTTGTAGTAGTAGCAGGGACTGCTAGAGAAACTGCAAATACATAAGGTCCATTTTCAAAATAATATGGAATCTCAGGATCCACATCTTTTAAGAAAAGATACATCCGGTTCTTCCAAAGACTGAAGTTATCTCTGACGAACCGGGGAGGTTTGCAAGAGAGTCATTGTCATGAAAGTTTGTGTTTTGCAATGCCATTAGAATGGTAAATAAATTATCTAGAAAGAAGAAATAATAAAACACAAATAAACCAACAATGCAACACTAAACACAAACACTGCTCTGATACCACTTGTTGGTCCCAGCCAGATCTACAAGAGTTTATAGGTAATAGTTTGTAGAAGGGGGGGGGGTGAATACAAACACAACATCTTTCACTTTTATAAAACTTATATCGATAAAGAAGATCAATACAAATTTTTACAGATTGTTTGTGGAAAAGATAAGATATAGAACTTATCAAAACAATCAAAGAAACACACAAGATACAGAAAGCAAGAAAGAAGAGACTTGCTAATATAAAAGATTAAGAAGTTTTGTGCTCTTCACTGGTTAGAGTGGTTTAGAAGATGGGTAAGTATCTTCTTGGGTAATAATATCTTCAAAGCAAGGAAGCTTGGCTTAGACTGAGATGCTGAGAAAGAGGATCTTATCAGGTATTTGTACCCATTGCATTAAATGCAAGTTAGAAGGTACAAAGCATGTGGCAAGCTTCTAGACGTGAGCTTGTCCTTTGTTGCAGATATACAGACTCTTGGCCGTATATGAACAGTAGTCTTTCACAAAGTAGGTAAGCACGTTTGGACGTAATGCGTGGTTTTTGTACCATAAGATTTTCAATTTTTTTTAAATCTAATCTAGTTACTACTCATGCCATGTTATGCCCTGAGGTATGCCACGACTTAATGCGTGGTTTTTATACCATAATATTTGATTATACTATAATATTTTATTATACTTATCCTTTTAATGTTTTATTTATTAGTTTTAATATATAACTTAATTTAAATTGCTTAGTATCATTGATTTATTGAGTAATAATTTAAATCATATGTTTGCATGTATAATTTTATATATGATATAGAGATTTCCAGCCATAAGTCACGCCTTGAAAAAGCCATGACCTCGTCGTGGCTTCCAAGGCTTGAGGCTTGACCTCGTCACGCCGTGCCTCACGCTATTTAGAACCTTGATGACAAGCAACAAATATGGTAGAAAAGTTATCTTAACAAGACTCGATCTCTCAATAACTATTGATTTACGCCTAACCCTAGAAACGGTGCCAAAAACTTGATGGGAGCTAGATATTATATTTCTGCAACACTGAGTGGTAACACATGCAAGTATATACATATGTCAACACTATCGCCTTCAATAATAAAATGGTAAGAATAAAGTATCGTATTCCACATGGATGATTATCTTAAGTTGCAAGATCTCAAGGTGAAAAACTCACTCTAGATGGAGAATTTGAAGACTTTGGTTGGTTTTGAGCTATCACTACTGAAATAACATAATAAAGAAAGGTAGCATGGGTGTAAGGCTTTTCTGAGACAGAAACACAAATTCCAGCAGACAATGTTGTACAAATGCTATAACAAGTAGTTGACAATAACTAGTTCTACCATCTATTTTTTATGGTATTCTTCTCGGACTTCAATATTTGCAACACTAATGTTTAGATTCAACCACATATCTCTATGTAGTATCAGACTAGTGGTAGTGCAGAATAGAGTCCTCAAAATATATGGACAACAAATCTATTTGTATAAAATCACTCTCTCGAGTCGATCTCCATATCATCCAAGCTAATGTGTTCCAAGTGGCTCATCTTTGAGTCCACTACACTTTAACATTTTGAAAAGTGACCAACCTATAAAGAATTAGTCACCTTGAAAAACATAAATGACAAAATCTCTTTGTTAGAAAATTTTTCAAGTCTACTTCTCATATCATTCATATTGATGTGCATTTAGTGGCTTATCTATGAGTTCACGACATTTTAACACTTTACAAATGATCAACTCGTCAAGAAGTGTAATTGGTTTTATAAAACTTGAAATGAAATAGTGGAACGTTGCAATTGCGAAACAACGTCCATTTTCCTTTGGTTTAAACTCTCACCCTTTATCTCACACCTAAGCTAAAAGATTTAGCTACTCATGACGGAAATAAATTACGAAGAAATGTACATAACATAAATTAAAGACATCAAAGTAAATAATTGAAAGTAACTGATGGAAATAAAAGAGTGGAATGTAAACAATGGAGTAAAGAATTAAAGACGATAAGCGTAAAAATGTAAATAACTCAAAGTAGCAACGATTACTAAAATTCTACGATTTATATAAGAAAGAACACTTCAGAATATGAACTAGAATCAGATTAGATTTGATCTAGCACACCTTAACCAACTAACACGGTACTTCCATATATACTAAGCTAGAGGTGAGGGCAAAAAGGTAAATTAACACCAAACTTGGAACCAAAGCTTTCCAATTACAATTAAGTCAAAAAGTTAAAGACTTTTAAATACTTTTCATCCAAGTAATTTCCAACCATTAAAAATAAATCAAGAATACAAAGAGTCTTAATGAAGCTACCAAGTTTGTCTTCTAGACCCTTTTCACTTGGTCTCCATGATTTCCACCCCCGGTTCAATGTGGTGTCAATGTTGCAGCATAGGACATAACACAAACAACTTGCCAAAAGGGTCAAATTAACCTTTCATAGAGTAAAAACAAGTAAATCATGAACTCTAGCTTCATAAAACAAATAAACGGAAAATAAGGTAAGAAAATAACTCCAGATTGGGATATAAAAGGAAGGGAAAAGTTCAAAAAAACCCAATGGACTTTACTATTTGGAATGATTAAGTCCTTGAACAATTTTTTAGAACAAATAAATCCTTGAACATTCTAAAATCTGTTAAATAAGTCATAGACTCTACAAAACCTATTAAATAGATCCTTATTCCTTAAAATCTTAACCTGCAACCTGGATAGAAGGTAACTTAGATTAAAAAAAAAAACTTAAAAAATCTTAAAAGTAAGACTACTCATCTCTCCCTCTCGTGACCACCGCTCCCTTCCCGTCTCCTTCTCCCTCTCGCACAACATCGTCTCCTTCTCCCTCACATCGTCGTCTCCCCCGACCCCATCATCGCCGCACCACCGCCGTACCACCCTCGTCGTCGCCGCACCACCGTCGCACCACCCTCGTCGCCGCCGCACTACCCTTGTCGCATCCCTTGTCTCCGCCGTACCACCTCGTCGCCGCCCTTGTCGCTCGTCTAATCAGGTTTGCTCCAATGTGATCAATGTGATATCATGCAACTACGGTGTGATAATGGAACACGTATACATATTGTGTCTAATTCTTGTGTTCCATGAATAGTGATAGAAGATTTAAGGATGGTTGTGATTTACTTGAAAGAAACTTTTAACAGGGAATCAGCCCTACTGCCACTCGAACACTTGAAAGTCTATTGTATGGATAGTATATTGTATGTATATGAACATCTGCTTGGAGAAAGTTTTTTTCATGGACTAGTCAAGCGATGGCCAGTAATGTGTTACTGATGAACAATGTTGAACTGTCCAATTAGGATGAAGCATGTATATACAATCGAACGTAGATGAGATATATAGATTTTAGGAAAAAGTATTAAGTTTCCTAGGACTTTCTTCTAAACTGTAATAACTAAAACAAGTCTTTCTTCCTAAGCTTGGCAACCTGAATTGAGTCCCCTGAAGGATTATTCTGAATTTCATGATCAACACATGCCCCGTCTAAGTAATTACTTTCTGGTGTATATATATATTAAACACGTCTAAGGGGCCGTTTACCAAACACTTACCCGGTAAACACTTACCGGATTCAAGACTATTATTTACCTACCGGGTAAGATTGTTGTCAATTTATTCGAATTCACTTCTTGGATGTTTTGAGAATATGAGACTTGTGCTTTATGCCTGTATTGTTCAGACTTGTGGGTTTCTGTTGGCCACCTTTTAACAAGGTTTCCCAATATTTTAACAAACTCTTTGTCAAGAGCAAAAGAAACAGAAAAGGAAGAAGAGGCATATGCTTCAAAAGCTTTCTTGTTAGGTCTTATTAATCACTTTTGTCAATGATTCATGTTTGTGTATGTTATTTTGTATAGGCCACTTACGTGGTATAAATTGGCTTGTTATCCATTTTTGCACCAAAATTTTGCATGAATCCTTAACTAGGTGCTTCATAAATCTTTTGCCATATGTTGTTTTGATAGATTTTGGTATCTAAATCTTTGTAGTTCTGGTTTTGATAGAGGTGGAAAAGGCAATAGATGTGGGAGGATACCATCATATGTAGGGGTCTCTTATAATCCAGTCACGGGAGAAGCAATGATTGGGGTAAGCCATTATTTGTTTTTCAGATTCAAGTAACATTTTTTATGACTATTGCTTACACTTTATTTTCATCATTAAAGACATCCTCAGGTGTGCCACAACCAGCATGGCCCGAAGGCATCCTACTGTATTCAATTTCAAGAGAGGCTGTTGTTAACGATGAAGACCGTGATGAAGGTGATACTACTGTTGGTGATGAAGAACATCATGAAAGTGATGATGTTGTTAGACATCAAGAAGGGTTACAAGAAAGTCAAATGGCTATATTTCCACCAGAATTTAATGATGCAAATGAAGAATAGTTCATACCATGACCTTAACATAGATTAGGCATTACTTTGGTATATTTTAGCGCAATTTTTGGTATATTTTGGCGTAACTTTTGGTATATTTGGTGCAATTGTTGGTATTTTTTGGCACAACTTTTTGTATATTTGGCGCAATTGTTAGTATTTTCTTTGCGCAACTTTTGTTACATATTTTGGTTAAACTTTTGGTATATATTTTGGTTTAACTTTTGGTAAAATTATGCCCAAAATTTGTATGCAGATTATAATGCTTTGGATACAACTTTTGTATATTTTGCGAATAGTAATGAGAATGATATATTTGTTTTATTTTTATAAATGTAAGTACTTTTTTCGTTCAAAAAATATTTATTGACTTGATCGTTCAAAATATGAAAGTCCATTGGTTTTTTCGGATCTTTTCCACTAACAAAATGTATTTAACAGATTTTAGAAAGTCTAAGGACTTATTTAACAGGTTTTGTAAAGTCCAATGACTTATTTAACAGGTTTAGAATGTCCAAGGATTTATTTGTTCCAAAAAATTGTTCAAGGACTTAATCGTTCCAAATAGTAAAGTTCATTGGGGTTTTTTTGGACTTTTCCCTAAAAGGAAAATGACCTATTTATAAATCAAAAAATGAGTGTTTAAGTACTAAATAATTAGTGTGTATCAGTAACCAAAGATATGAATGAACTTGATATTAGGCTTTCTATGATTAATTGAAAGTTCCCATATACTGATTATTATCAAGAATGTTAAGAATTAGGGGTGCACGCGGGTTGGGTTGGGCGAGTTACATCATTTTTACAACCCAACCCAATTATGGCGGTTTGAAAAAATTTCAACCCAACCCAACCCAACCCATTCAAAAGTATAACCCTACCCAACCCAACCCAACCCAACCCATTCAAAAGTATAACCCAACCCAACCCAACCTTTGCGGGTTGAGGCGGGTTGGGTTGGGTTGGCGGGTTAGTAGTTACATAAATTTGACGAATGAAATAATTCATAAAACTTTAGTTTATAGACCATATTATAAAGTGTCATATCTAAAATGGTTACAATAGGTTTACATGATGTTTTTGGACGCTTCAACAAGTGTTTTAGAATGATCTTTAAATAAAATGTCGTATTAGTTATTTTATATAAATATTTTGAGAAGTGTTCCGAAAACTCATCTATTTATAAGACACCTATGTTCATATACACTTTTCAAGTCGTGTCGTATAAAATAACTAATATTATACTTTATTTTAAAAACGTCATAGAATTTGTTAGGACGTCCAAAATCATCCTATAAACATATTGTAACTCTTTTAGATAAGACATTTTTCTTGTTTCATCCTATAAAGAATCATATTATGACACTTAGACATTTTAGGCATCCTATAAGATTTAATGTTGTTGTAGCGAAATGCTATAACTAAACATTTTATTTCCATTAAAGTACAACATCAAATGACGGGGTATTTAGATTGATGGATTCGTTAACAAAATATCTATTAGTATTATTCATATTCTCCGACATATCAATTTGTTGTTGCTGCAAAAAAAAATTCAATAATTTTCTCTTATTAATTAGATTATTTGTCATCATTCTTTGATCGTGAATCTATTTTGATAACCTATACATTTAGCTAAAATAAAATACAAACATAATATCAATAAAAAATTATACATTATTAATATATATACATAATAAACATATATATATATATATATATATATATAATTTTATAAAAATTATATATTAGCGGTGGTTGGGCGGGTTGAGCTAGGCCCAACCGAATTTCAACCCTCCTAATTGGCGGGTGGGCGGTTAGGCGGGTTGGGTTTAATTGGGTTGTTAGCGGGTTGGGTTGGGTTTAATTGGATGGTTAACGGGTTGGGTTGGGCGGGTTTTGCGGGTTGACGGTTTTTTGTGCACCCCTATTAAGAATCAAAGGAAGAATTAATCAAGAACACAATATTGGAGCATGGAGGTCTTCATGTTATTGATCTTTATGTTTATGAGTACAAAATTGAATGAGAGCAATATATATTATTGAATTTGTAAAGAATCGTATCAAATATCTAAAAAACACTAACTTTTATTTATACTAGAACGGGAAAGATATAGTTACAAGATATACAAGACATAATAATTACAATAGGACACGTGTTCTAGTATCATAGAAGAAGACTTAGTTTCTAAGATGTTATAATCTTGAAATCTTCTAAGTCTCTAAATCTGAATTACTCATTCAGAGTTAGACTGCTCGAATTCTGAAATCTGTCGAACCCTGAAAGACTTAACATTTAGTCACTTCAACTCTTTTTTCGAACTCCGAATTCTCTGGATTTCAGATATTTGGAAACATCTCTTGAGAGTTAACACTTAGCCATTTTCTCAACCCTTCAAAATTCTATAAAAGCCAATTCAGACTTTTATTTAACCAATTTGAAGCAACTTATATAAAATCAACAATCTCCCTCTTTGCTTCCAATATCAATCTTTATGTCAAGTAAACACCGGAATAAACTTCTCAATGATGATATCTCCATAGTTTAATTGAGCTTCAATATGTTGCCTCATCCAAATGACTAGCTCACCTTTGGCCATTCCTCTTCATTTGCAATCTCTGGTCTCTTGTTAATCTCTTTCCAAGGGATACATGAATCTGTTTCACGGTTCCAGAGTTATACTTATGTATATCATGTATTCTGAAGAAAAAAAAATCTTGAGAATTTATGCAAATATACCCAGCAGGATCACAGACAACGATTCTTGCATGCATACTTTCTATTCCATCCAAATGCGTAACAGGAGCTAACAGAAACACTTTTTTCTTCCCATAATGAATGCAATTTGAAAATCAACCATTCTTGCTGAAATTGTTGCTCTGAGAATGCCATGAATTATAACAATCAATCTTTTTTTGAACTTTGCAATCTTATCTTCATATGGTGCCAATTTTGTGTAGATTTGAGACATATCTTGTAGATGAAGATTTGGAAAGTCTGCTTTAGAAAACTCATAGATTCTTCCATCCTCTCTTTCCTCTTCAAAGCAATAATAGACAACACTTCTCCATATCTTTTCTTTCACATCAACAAATCTAGTAATGAATAAATCTGAATGCACATCTCTCCTTAGTTTTCCAATTATGTCAATAAACCCTTCATACTCCCTCTTGAATCCAAAAGACTTCTTGGTGAAAGAGTCAACGTATGTAACCACTCTGAATTCTATATATGACAGAAACTTATTCCAAAATTTGAACTACATAAACCATTCATTTGAATTTAGAACTTCGTGGATTGTAGTATCAACCTGCTCGGACTTCTTTTCAAACTCTTTTTCTTTAAGACCGAGTGATGGAGAGAAAAAATACGTAACTGCCAAACTGGCATCTTTCTCAAACAACTTCTTTGGATTTTCGACAGAGATAGCTACATTCAAGCAATCTTTGACTAACCTCCTTAACTCTAATCTTTCTTTAATGGCCTCATTCAACCTTGGTTTTACAGCTTCCTTTCCTGCTGAACTGGTTGTTTCAATCTCCTCTAGAACCAATTCCAAAGCTTCTGTTGTAAACAAAGGAGTACTTGTAAATTGCAACAAAACTATTTACTTCGAACTCTTTAACTTGAATGATTGGACTGTTTAGATTTTAACTTGTCATTTGCTCTTCTAAATCTGTTCACCGTTTCTGAATACATCATTGTACTTCTCCAGGCCAGTTTCCATTCACTTCATGCTCTAACAAATTATTTTCTTCTTTATTTAGCATAAACATATGGTCATACTGGTATCTTAACCGTTATTGCTTGTTAAGGATGATAAGGTTTTCATAAATCTCACAACAACTTGCAATGTTGTGTCAGCATCATTTGACATGCATTTGGATCCTTTCGAAAACAAGCATTTAATGAACATTTTTAATGCAAAGAAACTACTTGTACTTATTGTCGAGGAGTTGACTTAGATGCCACATGGTTATTTTGTCAAGAGTCCACATAGGCAAATGATACATGGGAAAGTATTCATCAGTGTTATAACTATCGATGTTGCAAGCTTCAACGTTACATATATAAGCATAACAGACTTCCGTGTTTGGTCCTTCAATCTTGATCTTCAGTATTAGAGTCGTTATTAGTGTTTCAGCTTTCTTTTGGTCAGCATTAGCTTTTGACAAGGGTGTATCCCGGCGATGTAAATACTCGAACAAGGATCAAGATATCATCATGGATACAAACCAAGAAATGGTCGTCCTACTGATGGTTTCACACTTTGATGGCCTATCTATTATACAGATTTCAACGATGGATTCGTCTTGATGCAACATAAGCCTAATATTAACTCAAGAGTTTTTAAAAATCAGATTTGACATGTGTTTGGTTCAAGTAATTTTAGTATCTTGTTAGGAGCGGCTTTGGAGATAACCATAAAGTGTATATAGTCGTCGGTGTTTGGAAGCATCATTGTTTGGGCCATCAGTGTTTGGCTTTCATCGTCTGAAGCAACCTTTTGCTCGGTGTAGTTTACCATCATGCCTCAATTTTGCAATGGCACATATCCTCCTTTTTGGCATTTTTTTGGGGAAAATTGCACCAAAATGGAACCAACTTTCACCTGATTCCTATTTTGGGGAACCACCATTCAAAATCGTCATTTTGGGGAACAAACTTTCACTTGATTCTTATTTTGGGGAACCAACTTGCACCTGATTCCTATTTTGGGAAACCAATTTGCAAAATAATTATAGAAAAATAACTAAAATTCGTTTTTTTCAAAAATTAATGCAATAAAATCTATTTTTCATTTCAAATCTCGTTTTTTTAAATTCAGATATCAAATTGAAGATTTTTTCGAAAAAAAATCCAGATTACCACGATAAAAATTGTTTTTTACTAATGCAATAAAAAATCAATTTAATAGAAAAAACTTAATTGATGCAATAAAAATAAATATTAAATATCACATTCAAGATTTTTATATCCAACCAATCTGTGTCAATATTAAAGTTTAAATCAAATTTGGCAAATCCAACCAAAAGTTTGATAGAGACCCTTAAATTACCTGTTACCTGTTTAACAGATCAACCATACCCTTAAATAAACAAAAAGTTTGATAGAGACCCTAAATGACGATTTTAAAAGTTGGTTTCCCAAAATAGAAATCAGGTGAAAGTTGGTTCTATTTTGGTGTAATTTTCCCATTTTTCTATAATTATTTTGCAAGTTGATTCCCCAAAATAAGAATCAGGTGCAAGTTGGTTCCCCAAAATAGGAATCAGGTGAAAGTTGATTCCCCAAAATAACGATTTTAAAAGTTAGTTCCCCAAAATAGGAATCAGGTAAAAATTGGTTTTATTTTTGTGCAATTTTCCCTTTTCTTCTTTTATCTATGGTTTCTGAAATCTTTACTTCCTTTAGTGATCCTTGATCTTGGTGGTTCAAAGGTTCTGCATTCCCTTTAATCTAAAGTGGTGGGTTCTTATTCTAGTGATCCCTTTCCCTTCCATCGTGGTGTATTTGTTTCCTTTAGGACAACTCCAATCGACCACTATAACACTAAAACAATGGAAGTCATCAAATTTGGCCTCCATATTTGATGATTACTATTTTAATTTTTTATAATTATCATACATATTGATTAATATTTTAGGCGGGGTTCTAGCGAGAATGGAAGTTATGTATGAGAAATATAAGAAGAAATCTCTACCCTTTGATCAATCTTAATTGAATGTGAACACTAATAAAATGCACCGAGATGAATCAAATCAATTCCCTTCTAAAGCATAATTCATGGGTGGGTATAAGATTAAAAGTGATCAAGGTTTCAGATCTATTCTTACGCTTCTCATCATAACTTCTCTTCTCTTCACACACGATCCTTCACCTTAATATTTAATATATCGATTGATAGGGAAGACAATAACATACCGACTGATGTAGACCAGTTAGCCCGAAAGATCGACGAGCAGTGAGACCAAGCAAAGCCACGACAACGAGCCATGCATTGACCCACGCCAGCTGAACCTTTGATTATTTTCAGATTTATTTCTTTTTCTTTTCTTATTATTGTTTAGTAATTATCTGGCTACCATAGTTATCTAGCTACCATAGTTATCTAACTACCATAGTTATCTAATTACCATAATTATCTAGTTACCACAGTTATCTAGTTACCATAGTTCTTAGCCTATTTAAACATGCCTTAGCCTTATTAGTTATTCATTCAATTTTCAATTCAACAAAGCTTAGCCTTTTTTTTAGAATTCTTATGAATTCTTGTTATTTTCCTAAACCCTACGTTTGTAAGGTTTAATCAATTTTCTGGGTTCTGACGATTGTCAACCCTTCCGCGTTTCCTACTGCGTCAGTTGGTATCAGAGCACATAATCCCTGTCTCTTTTTCAACCTAACGATGGGAGATAACCAACCACTCACTCGAGCAGATCTTGAAGGTATCACCACGGCCTTCAACACTGCTCTCGCCACCCTTACCACCACCTTCACCGAACAAATCGGCGCCTTAATCGACGACCGACGAAGAAGAGACAGGCACACCGATCGTTACCGACCACCTCGTGGCGTCCAACCCCGTCCCACCGCCAGTTCCAGTTCAGAGTCCGAACCCGAAGAAATAGCCGATCAACCACGCAACGACCCCGACTACCGGATGAAAGCCGACATTCCTTATTTCCACGGGAATGTAGGCGTGGAAGAATTCCTTCACTGGCAGATGAAGGTCAACAGGTTCTTCGATATCATGGAGATACCAGAGCACAAACAAGTTAAGATGGTCGTTTTTCGCCTGAAAAGTACAGCCGCTGTTTGGTGGGATAAGCTAACCACCCAACGACAGCGCCAACGAAAAGGTCCCGTACGCTCATGGAGGAGGATGAAACAGTTGATGACTGAACGGTTCCTATCGGAGGATACGAGCAGATTCTCTATCGAATGTATCTGGATTGTTCACAAGGACCCAGATTCGTGACCGAGTACACCATGGAATTTATACGTCTCTCAGACCGAAACGAGATCGGAGAAACAGAAGGGCAATGAGTCGCTCGTTACATCAACGGGCTGAAGGGTTCCCTACAAGAAAAAATTGGCCTCCAAACCGCATGGACCATAACTGATGGAAAAGTCTACCTGAACTGCTTCTTACCGAATATACTCTACTCAAATTCCTCTCGACGCCTCTAGTTCCACCCCTGATAAAGGGAAGAGTGTAACGGCTAACCCTCGCGATCCTCCTAAAAACGCCACCCCCGCTCAAAACAAAATGGTCACGCCAAAACCCAATAACCCCTACGCCAAGCCCACCGGGCTCAAGTGCTATCGTTGTGGACAACCCGGCCATCGTTCCAACAAGTGCAGTAATCGGAGGACAGCCGGACTCGTAGAAGAAAGGGGAAGTGGCAATGAGGTCGAGTACGAAGGAGTGGAATTCGTAGAGGAAGATTTCGAGGAAAAGGTGAGCATCGTACTCCAGTGAGTCCTGCTATCACCGAAAGAGGAGGGGCAACGGAAAAATCTTTTTCGTACCTACTGCTCCATCAATCGTAAAGTCTGTAACTTGATTGTAGACAACGGAAGTTGTGAAAACTTGGTGTCCCAAAAGTTAGTAGAGCATCTCGGTCTACCGACTCAACCGGATGATTCACCATACTCGCTCGGATGGGTAAAGAAAGCCCTCAAGTCCGCATCACCCAGATATGTAAGGTTCCACTTTCCATCAGTAAACATTACAAGGAAGAAATTTCTTGTGATGTCGTCGAGATGGACGCTTGCCACATCCTACTTGGTCGACCATGGCAATACGACAACGATATCCCGTATCGGGGGAGAGACAACGTCATGATCTTCCGAAGGGGCGAACACAAGATCGCCATGGCACCCGTTACTCACTTCAACCACACCCCGGAAAAGAAAGGTGAGAACTTCCTAATCATCACCTCGAACAAGCAGATTCTTGAAAAATCGTTCAAAGAAACCCAAGTCTTTTGCCCGATCGTTGTAAAGGGCTTAGGGAACGTCGAAAAGATCGGAGAGGAAATTCTGGAAGAAGTGAGCGGGATACTCAAGGACTTCAAAGAGCTCACTGCCGATGACTTACAACCTGAGCTACCTCCCATGAGGGACATCCAACACCAGATTGATCTGATTCCCGGTGCCAATCTACCGAACCTCCCTCACTACCGCATGAGTCCAAAAGAGAACGAGATCCTAAGGGAGCAAGTCGAAGATCTCCTACGAAAGGGTTTCATCCGTGAAATCTTAAACCCTTGTGCCGTGCCCGTTCTCTTGGTACCGAAGAAGAACAATCAGTGGAGAATGTGCATCGATAGTCGCGCCATCAACAAAATTACCATCAAGTACCGGTTCCCGATCCCTCGCCTAGAGGATATGCTTGATGAGTTAGCCGGAGCTAAGTTGTTTTCGAAAATCGATCTCCATAGCGGCTACCACTAAATTCGTATCGGACCCGGTGATGAATGGAAGATGGCGTTCAAAACGCCTTTTGGTCTATACAAATGGCTCGTCATGTCATTTGGCACCTCCAACGCTCCAAGCACCTTCATGAGGACGATGAACCAAGTCCTCAAACCCTTCATCGGACCTTTCGTCGTTGTGTATTTCGATGACATCCTCATCTACAGTCGTAGCAAGGAAGACCACTTAACGCATCTCTGCAAAGTTTAATCCGTACTCCAAGAAAACAAACTTTACGTCAACCTCAGAAAGTGCACTTTTTGCACCCACAAACTTTTGTTTTTGGGTTTCATTGTCGGAGAAGCCGGTATCGAAGTAGATGAAGAAAAGGTATGTGCGATCAAAGAATGGCCTACTCCCCAAAACGTCGCAGATGTCCGAAGCTTCCACGGTTTAGCAACCTTTTACCGAAGGTTTGTAAAAGACTTTAGTACAATCACCGCCCCTATTACTGAATGCTTGAAAAAAAGCAAATTTCGATGGGGACCCGATCAAGATCGCAGTTTCACCGCAATTAAAGCCAAACTCAGCGCTATGCTGGTACTTGCACTTCCCGATTTCGACAAGGTATTTGAAGTGGAATGCGATGCCAGCGGAGTAGGAGTCGGAGCGGTGTTATCGCAAGAAAAGTGACCGATAGCGTTTTTCAGCGAGAAGTTAAGTAAGGCAAGACAAAAGTGGAGCACTTACGATCAAGAGTTCTATGCTGTCTTTCGAGCTCTAAAACAGTGGAAGCACCATCTCGTACAAAAGGAGTTCGTGCTATTCACCGACCACCAAGCCTTGAAGTTCATCAACAGTCAAAAGACGGTAAGTAAGAAGCACGCACGATGGGTGAGCTATTTGCAGAAATTCTCCTTTGTGATCAAACACAAAGCGGGAGTCCTAAACCGAATAGCGGATGCACTAAGTCGGAGAGCCACACTAATGGTCACGCTCGTCCAAGAAATTATCGGTTTTGAAAGCTTAAAAGATCAGTACGAGGAAGATGGCGACTTTAAAGAAACATGGTCCAAATGCGGGAAAGGCATACCGGTGGACGATTACTACCTCAACGACATATATCTCTTTAAAGGTAATCAATTGTGTATTCCTAACTCTTCTCTACATGAACAATTGATTAGAGACTTACATGGAGGAGGCCTAAGTGGGCATCTTGGTCGAGACAAGACCGTCGTTAGCGTAATGGAGCGATACCATTGGCCGCGTTTGAGGCGTGACGTTAGTACCATTGTTCGGAAATGTTACACCTGTCAAGTCGCCAAGGGGGTCTTTATTTGCCTCTACCAGTTCCAAAAGATATATGGCAGGACTTATCCATGGATTTCGTCCTTAGATTACCCCGCACTCAAAGAGGAGTCGATTCGATCTTTGTCGTTGTGGATCATTTCTCGAAGATGACACACTTCATTGCTTGCAAGAAAACTGCTGATGCAAGCAACATCACCAAGTTGTTCTTCAAAGAAATTGTTCGCCTTCACGGAGTTCCCAAGACAATCACTTTCGACCGCGACACAAAGTTCATTAAGCTACTTTTGGATTACATTATGGAGAATGTTCGGAACAACACTTAACAAAAGTAGCACTGCCCATCCACAATCCGACGGCCAGACCGAGGTAACGAACCGCACTTTGGGCAATATGCTCCGAAGCATCTGTGGAGACAAACCCAAACAATGGGACCTTGCTCTCCCATAGATTGAATTCGCTTATAACAGCGCAACCCATTCGGCGACCGGTTGCTCGCCGTTCTCTTTGGTTTACACTTCGGTTCCCAAACACGTCGTTGACTTGATCAAACTTCCACGACTCCAAGGAACAAGCATTGCAGTGGAGAATATGGCAAAAAATGCACACGCAATCAAAGAGAACATAAAAGCTCGTCTTGAAGCAGTTGGAATGAAGAACAAAGATTAGCCGACAAACAACGACTAGAGAAGATCTTTCAAGAAGGTGATGATGTGATGGTATTTCTCCGGAAAGAGCGCTTCCCTGTTGGCACTTACGGAAAGCTCCAGCCAAAGAAGTATGGCCCATTCAAGATCACCAGGAAGATTAACGACAACGCCTATGTTGTCGCTCTCCCTGACTCTCTCCACATCTCCAACACCTTCAATGTGGCCGATCTATACCCATACCACGAAGATGATCCTATCTTAAATGAGAACTCGGGGTCGAGTTCTTCAGAAGTGGAGGAGACTGATGTAGACCAGTTAGCCCGAAAGATCGACGAGCAACAAGACCAAGCAAAGCCACGACAACGAGCCACGCCTTGACCCATGCCGGCTGAACCTTTGATTATTTTCAGATTTATTTCTTTTTTTTCTTATTATTGTTTAGTAATTATCTAGCTACCATAGTTATCTAGCTACCATAGTTATCTAGTTACCATAGTTATCTAGTTATCATAGTTCTTAGCCTATTTAAACATGCCTTAGTCTTATTTGTTATTCATTCAATTTTCAATTCAACAAAGCTTAGCCTTTTTTTGAGAATTCTTGTTATTTTCCTAAACCCTACGCTTGTAAGGTTTAATCAATTTTCTGGGTTCTGACGATTGTCAACCCTTCCGCGTTTCCTACTGCGTCACCGACACAAAAGAAAATGATTAGAATGACTGAGATGGTGGATTAAAATCGAAACACAACATCAAAATATGTATTATGCCAAAGTAAAACCACAATATGAAGAGGTTTAAAAGGGCAAAACCAGTATCATTTTCCTTGTGCTGCACCTTTCTTTAACATAGTTGAACTGATTATGTAGTTGATCAAGACCCCTTTCAACGATTAAACACACTTGACATCGTAAAATGCAGGCGACAATCCAGGATAGATAATCTCAAATAGAAAGATGTAGATATTTCTATAGCCTACCGTAAATCCAAAAACACATTACCAATATACAATACATGTCGTGTCATTATTTACCGAGAATCGACAGTCTGAAGGCTCTGCATCATCAAGAAAAATGAAGATCCAAAGTTCCATGACACTCATTCAGAGGTGGGACTAATATACTGAATATGTTGCTCATAGAAGTTGATCAACTGGGGATTGTCAATAAACAAATAGGAGGAATAGTAAGTGAAGAGAATAAATATTCACAATGTTTTAAAGAATGTGGATGTGGGTGTGGGAAGCAGACAACTTTACCAGTAGTGGATAGTTAGTTTTGAGATATCTGTTATCCACCATCACTTCTTTTCCATCAGACCTGCAACAACAATAACAAGTGTTCATAGTGGATACTTTGGCACAACATGATGGAAAAAAATAGAAACTAGGACAAGTAGGAGATCAAAACGGATATAAAATAACTAGCATTAAAGTATAGAGTACAAAAATTCCTTGAGAAAAAGGACTAGCACGACACATGAAGTGATGAATATTTGTCATTCAGTAAACGATTTGGCTTTCCAAGAATGTTTTCAATGCACGGCCTTCTTTCATTTACATATTACATTCGAATCAGAATGAAATGTGCATACAACTTTACTAGGTGGCAATTGCTATACGGCTGGAGTTAAAATTTTGTAGAATCCAGTTCCTCGGGTATGCATCTTTGAGTTGGATGTGTGTGCATATGCCTATCAACATCTAAACATAAACCTCATACAATGCAAACTGAAAGATCATTGTGTAGTGGAAGGGATATCAAATTTAGCTTGTAGGCTTACAGATCCCATGAATCATCAGTGCAAAATTTGTGAATACAGATAAAAGATCTATATTTTTAAGAGCAAGGGCTAAATTAGAGAGATACATGACTGAATATCACCATTATTAAACGAAATGAATCATAAAAGAAGTAGGTTTAACATGATTGAATTAACTTGAACATTGCCAAGAACAATGTATATCTAAGCATGTAGCAGAGGGTCATAACTCACAATGGGATGGCTCATGGCTCTATTTAACAAGTGACAACATGCTTCCCCAACATCACATAATATCTCTTACAAATTACACAACATCCAAAAGATGCAAAACCAATATCAACAGCATAATGGCTAATCAAGTATATATACACACTCACTCATCAGGCAGCTATCATGATTTGATATCTACACTTTCCCTAATTGTAGAGTTATTTTCTTCTTGTTGGATATTTCTTGATGGGTGCTTTTTGTTTGTTTGAAATGTTTGTCATCATGATAAATAACCTACCTAAGCCATATTTCGTGAATTTATGTTTCACACGTTTATTCTAGGCTTTCTAAACAAGATCTGTGTGACCTAGGTTTAAACCCTTTAATATACATTGTGAGCATTGCCATAGAAAAGCTTGTGTCTTGACCTCAAATAATAATTGTTCAAATAGTTCGAAACAAGTAGCAATAAAACAATTTAATTTATGATTTATCTACCAATATCCAGCGTCTTCTTCCAGCTATAACATGATTCTACTAACAAGTGGGGAATATCATTTATCCACCCCTTTACTTTAGTATATGCCTTGTTAACTGATCTACCTGCCCCATTGCTATATATTCTCACATGTACAAAACCGATATGGGTTGTAACATGATTTATATATATATATATATATATATATATATATATATATATATATTTGTATATATGGTAGCATTTTCCTAGTTATCTTTCATATTATTTATGACCTACAAGTTCATCTTGTCAATCTGAACTTCACTTTGTACCATATAATGTTCTTTATTTGAATGGGCACCTCTCTATAAGGAGCCTTTGACATGCGAATAGGCAATATCTATACGTGCCATTATCAGATAGCAGAGTTTTTAAATTTTTCCTAATCATTCAGTGATTTCCCATGCATTTCCCATGCTTGGGCAATAGTTCTACATGCCACGTCATGAATGAATCTACAGTTGACCACCAAATAGACGTTCATGCTCTGATAGAACATCCAAAACATACTTTTTGTGATGTAAGATCTCATAATGCAATCATGATACCTTTATCAAGAAGGTAAGAGTCATCCAACATCAAGAACTTATGCTGAAACTCATCAACAATACCTTGATGCTCATCACTTGTAGGCACAATATTAGACCAATATATATAATCATAAACTATTGGAAGTTAGATAATTGAATAATTATTGACACTTTAGACAAGTCAAACTGCTCGAGAACCTAGAAGAATCATTCAAAACACACCCAAGAAGACTACTGCAAAAAAACAGACTTTGGCCAACCCTCATGACCGATGAAGCTAGATGTGGATAGGATGGTTGTTGCGTAGAACATTCATAACCACTTTTTGTAACAAGGAACTATGCACGCGCATAACCAATAATATCATAGGCTTGAGAGTACCTTTGTTACACATTGCCTTTTATATGAGGAAAGCCATGAGGATGCAGTTTCATAGTAAGACATCATACTAAGCACACCCAATCATAAAGACATTCAAAAACCCGTGTATTAGTTTTTACATAGAACGTTCATCCCCTCCTGCATAGCATTGTACCATTTTCTGGACACTAGAGTGACTCTCACATTCTTGTGAAGAAAGTGAATAAGCAAAACCAAAACAAACCAAACCAACCAAACCAAATGGTAAGCAAAATCAAACCAAACGAACTAGTAAATTCGACATGAAGTAGGCTCTGGGGAAGGTAAGATGCATGCAGCCATTACTACACCCCAAGAAGTAAAGTGGCTGTTTCAATGAAGATCTCTAGCTTGCGAAAACGTTTGCAAAGGGTAAGAATAACAAATGCAACAAAAGAAGTTTTGAAGAGTTGATGAACAGCTTTGAGACGAAGTTAGAAATAGAAGAACGCACTAGTAAACAACATGAAATAAGATTAAAACAAATCGGGGCATTAAAAGCAATAGGGGAAATACGAAACAACTAAACAACCTAACAAGTGAACCAAAATAACCCTTCCTGAGAATAAAGTGAATGTCTATAAATATGATGAAGATGCATGAATCAACTTAAGTTTATTTGTAACTTTACCCTTTCTATCTAATTCAGCAAATCATAAATTTCCATCCACTTTTGGACCAAAAGTACATATCCCCCTCGTGCAATTTGTGGTCAATAATTTATGGATATGGTCAAAGCCACGTCATCTTGACACACTCTAAAATCACTCAATATGTAGATTAGGCATAGAGGCAATGTTGTTTCCTAGCTATCATATAATAGTTGTTTCAGTTACTTTGTTATTTGTATAAAGATAAGCTTGGACAAGTTGTTAATATATGTCAAACGAATTATAAAAAGGCATCATGCCAATAGTGCCATTAAATTGACAATAAGTTAAAAGAAAACTCTTTTCTAACAGAGAAAAAGAAATAGAAAAAGATTAGTAATTTAGTATACAGAAAAATTAGAAGAATTTATAAAGAGAGTTCTTTTTCTTAATCTCATGAAACAAATTGTTCAGCCTAACGAGGAACTCAAAAACTTAATCAGAAACATGACAATGGGCATTGAGATAGTGTAGGATAAGGAATCATCCTACCATCAAATTTTGTATTTTGCACCAAATGGCTTTTTGTTTGTACGGTTCAAACAAGCGGCAACTAAATAGTATGAAAGTGTTCAGCAATTAAAACCATCAATTTAGCCCAGAACACATAAATGATTTCAACTAGTAAAACTGTCGCAAGCTCTAACCAATTAAAGTTGATTGAAAATTATAAATGCAAATAGCATTCCTTGTGGTTGAATGATACGAACAGAAAACTGAGAAATACAAATGCACATTGCCTGCATAAAATATTAGGATTGACACTTTGGTGAGTTGATTCTCTAAATTTTTGCACTATAAGTTACTAAAGTAGATGCTCATTCGCTCCTGAATAGGATTCCTCTTAGGCCAAGGAGGTCCACCATAAAAGTCTGGTACCACTGAGTAATCCAATGAAAAAATGTACGAAAGGAAATAAAATTTTGTGTGTCAATCTAAATGATATGAAGATAGCATAGAAAGCCGGTAGAAACAGTTTTAGGATGAAAGAATTGGATTAAAAAGGAAATGGGAAAGAAAAAAAGTATAATATACGATGGAAAGTAATAAAGAATGGACAGGTTAAACAATATAATATAAACAGGTCTATGTGATGCCTAAAACACCTTCACTTTATATGTTGAAAAAATATGAACAGAAAAGGATGTAACCACAAAGGATGTAAATCCTTTTCTAAAAATATGGAGGCATAATATTTGGAAGAAATTTTATATATTTATTGAACTAGACTTTATAGTTATCCACTTAGAGTAAAAAAAAAATGTGAGGATCACGTTTTAAGTGGAATATGAAGACATGGCACAACAGTAAAAAATACAACAAAACTACTTTTCAACCAAAAACATTGACCCTTCAATCACATTGGTTTCCTAACATAGAAGATCACGGATAACAATTCTGGAGCTTATTTTATTCTAAAAAACACAGCTAGAGATGTTCCAAACATTTATCTATATGAACAACAGGTGGTAAGGAAAATAAACTAAAACCAAATTAAACGAGCCTAGTATACCCATCCACAGGTGGGGTGACGGTGGGATGTATGCAAACTTGACCCTATCCCTAGAAGTAGAGCGGTTGTTTCTATCTGTAAAAACCTCCGGCCAACACTTGGTACAAATCAATGGCATAATTCTAGTACCACCCCTCGATGGCTGGATGGCGCCATCTGGCGAGCGTCAAGGGGGTCGCGCCCCCTTGTGGGGTCCAAGGGGCAGCGAACCTGGCGATGGTGCCACTATAATGAAGGGAGTGCTTGGGAAAAATGACTTTCTAAATGTTCCAAGTGAAATTTAGAAGCCTTCAAGTCTTGTTCAGAAGCTTCTAATTCTGAAGTGGTGTTCACTCGGAGCTTCGGACTCTAAGGGTGTGTTTAATATCGAGACAGGCAGGACAAAAGAACACATAAGAGGACAGGATAGAACAATTGTTCAACGTTTGGTATGATAAAACTGTACAAGACAAAATAATTTTTTTTACCCAATTCACCCGTGATGACTTGTTTATATCTTTTATATATTTTGATTAATTTATTAAATTTTAATTAACTAAATATTTTTGTAACAAAATATATAATTAGAAAGTTTTAATCAAAACGATTAAAATGACACAAAAATAAAAAGTTTATGTAGCTTCCAATTTGTATGTTATACTTTTTCTATATTATTTTTTACTATTAATATTTAATAAATTAACCAAAATATAGAACCAAACAAAAATAATATTTTGAGAACAATAAAGTGAAAGTTTAAAAAACGTAAAATACCATAAATAAAATTTATTTAATTTTTTTGGTAAAAGAGGACGGAACCCCATAAAATACCATAAATAAAATTTAAAGAATAAACAAAACGTAAAGAAGGGGAGTCTTTGTTGTTTTAGAAGAGAATTGGGTTTTTATTTTGAGGTTATGTTGGTAAAAATATAAGTATGTTCCACCTTGTTCCATATGGTAGGGGTGGAAGGTGGAACGCGCCTTTTCCATTTTGCTTCATTTTGTTCCTGTCTGTCTTGGTCCTAAAAAGCGCAATGCAGTCCAAGGCGGTAAAGGTCCCGGAAGCCGATGCTTGATGCGGATGCGCTCATATCATGCACGTGATGCACCCGGTATTCAAAAAATACTTATAAATTAATTCTACATATCAATTTGTACCTTAAAAATACGTACCTATCAAAATATTTCACTTTTAACATAAAGTAGTTCAAAAGGTGGTATTAGAATCTTAAAAGTTTGTGAATCGAAATAACAAAACACACAAACTACTACCATGAAGAACACAAGTAAATGTATAATAGTCCCCAATCCCTAAACTAAATGACCAAGTGACCAACTAATACTCCCCAAGATCAGGATCATCAAACCCCAACACGGGTTCATCTCCCTCATCATTATCAAACCCTCCAATATCTGTTTCCACCTCAGCTTCATCATCTTCATCCTGAAGAGCATGTCCTTTTCCTCTAGCATTTCTAGTTCTTGATGGACCCGACCCATCATCATTGACTCTCCCTCTTGATGCTCTAATGAAATGAGGAGTCTCATACGCCCCGGAAGCTCTACCTACGTTATCCCACGTAAGATCATCATCAATAAACACCAAATCATCATCTTCATCATCATTGCCCATCCTCCCCATCAACCACTCATTACTTTCATCTGTCTTCTGATATGCGATCTTCTATTTTTGGCTGTCGACTGCTTCTTCTAGTTTAGGTTGCGACTTTTGCTTCTATTCTATTAGGTCACCACTCACGTATATGTTCTTAATCTAATATGCGACTTGAGACTTGAGAGAGGCTTCTATTTTATTAGGTCATTATTACGTTCTATTTTAATCTACAAAAAGCCCAACTAAAAACCTGTAAAGAATGAAAAAGGAGCCCAAACATGAAACATACAGGATGTGTTGATGCACGCATCGTGTGATGCATAGGTGATGCGACCGCATTAGAGAGCATCATGGAATCGCTTCGCATCGACCCTCTGATGCGTTACCTCCAGCACATCGGAGCGCATTATGCCCGCATTTTTAAACCAAGCTGTGTGTTCACATAAAAGTCCTTCCACATAAGGGTCCTGCCAAACATGGAGCAGTAATCCCTGTTTTGTTTTGTCCCTTGTACCAAATGCACCCTAGTAGGTCTAATTTTGAAGGGCTTATGACTTGGAAGAGTCAGAAAAGCTCTGAAGCGTTATGATTTGTATGCCATTTTGGTAACTGCCCACAAATTACAACAATTATTTCCATTTTGCGGGGAGATATTCTCAGGCATTAATTTATGAACGGTTATTCTCTAAGTTTAAAAGGAAAAGATTTCTACCAAAATCGTTACTAAAAACCTGAGATTATCCTCGAGTTGATTACATGACACCTAGGCAAATTAGGGTTGAAATACAACTTAAGGAAAGCAATCTCATACACTATCTCACGGTTTTATCCATGCTTATACAATTTGTTTTCTCGGTTTTCTGAAATTCCTCCTGCAAAATCACGATTAAGGCACAAGCCCCAAACGAGACGTAGGCCTTGGTGGTAGAAGGGCGGTGGAGAGGGGCACGCTCCTCTCCAAAGGCTAAATATTAAAATATGACTAAAACCTTCTCGAGATCTTTTTCCAAAAACTTTGCGAGTTCTTCTTGCAAAACCTTTGCAAGTTCTTCTCTCAAAACCTTTGCGAGTTCTTCTCTTGTTCTCGTAAGCCCTACCTGCTACTCGTTACGTTGTCCTTCTTTAGTTCCCATCTTCTCTCGTTTTCTTCTTTGCGTTTTCTTCTTCGATTCCTCTCTAGTTCACTAGACATCACGTACATGTCTACACTTCTTTTATATTTAGTCTCTAAAGGTCCCTTCAAATCTTACACGTGTCACTGTCCCACTTCCTCTCCCACTTTGTGGATATAATATACATATATATACATAAATTTAACTAATAGATCAATATATTTTCCTGTTTGTTACTATACACATATTTCATGATTGAAAAAAGTGTATGCAGATTTCTTTAGTAATTTAGTATGATATATTATTTTATGTCTAGTACTCCGATTATCCGATATATGTGCGTGTATATATGTTGCTAATATATTTTCTATGCATAATGTGGCAATGGAAAGCATATTGGTGTGTATATATATATATTGTGTATTTGTGTAGTACATATATTGGCGTTAATAATATATATAATTATACATATATAATATACTAAGAAAGAAATATATTTATATATACATACATATATATATAAGAGGAATCAATTGCAAACCATTCTCATTTGTGAAAATCTTACAAACCAATCTCATCCATCCANATATAAAGTATACTCACCTCATGAATATATATTTATATATATATACTAATACATGTTTTTTAGTATATTATATTATATATATGATAATATTAACAAAAATAAATGTATCAATGTATGTTACAAGTCTAAATGCACAGCTGGATTCCAACATTGAGTGGGACAAGAAAAAAAATCATAACTTTTGGGTTCCAACACCGAATGAAGGAAGAAAAAAACCATTATATAAAATGTATGTTCGTGATTGTATGAGAGAGGGAGAATAAAGCCCTTAGAAATAGCTTTCTTGATGTTTGACTTCAGTGCACCACAACCTTACACATTTAAAGGGTACACCCATCTTAGGAGAAGGAAACGCCGCCTCATACACGAAATTTGGACGCCTACCCTCTAGCGCTTTTTAAAACAATGTTGGTACATATATGCGTGTGTGTGTGTATATATATATATATATATATATATTTCTGCCTCGGGGCTTACGCCTCGCCTCTTCGAGGGAAAACGCTTTGAGGTTCGATCATGCTTTTTAAAACCTTGATGATATATGATAAAAAGAATAAAATAAAAATAGGGTAAATAATCAGAAAATTCAAAAAAAGAACTCGAGAACAATATAGGAAAGTGCTTAAATTTTGGAGAACGAGCTAGAAGTAAGCAACAATATACAAACAGACGAACAGACAAAAGTGTTCCTTATAATCGTAACACTTCTAGTTCCTTATAGTTAATCCATATGTTGCCAAATGCATTGAAACTATACTGATTTTTTAACTAATGATATAGAGAACAAGTAATAAGTGAGAAGTCGTATACAAAATGAAGAGAGAGAGAGATGCACAAACCTCAAGACCGAAAAGGTCACCAAGATGTCTTGCGTATCATTAAGTGTGGATATGGAATATTCAACGGGCTTGATGATCTTGGTAATGCCATACATGCTTCTCGAAGTATCTACCATGTTCATTGAACCAAAACAGTTGCCCACTTGGTCAAAGTTTTCAGTCCCATGCTCTACAACTACACCATTAACGTTGGTTATTCTTTCTATTCCATCATGTGCCTCATTAGTGACAATTGGGTTTATGTCTTGCTTAAACCGCTTGACAGCACCAGATTTTCTCCTCTTAGCTCCAACACTGCGACTAGCCCAAACAGATCTTGGTCCATTCACATTTGAGATCCCATTTGAAGGACTTCCTCCTTCACCTGATCGATCTTCTTCAGTATGTATAACAAACTCATTTACGTTTTCCTTATCAGTTGAAGATGTATCCTTAAGTTCACAAAGCTTCACATTCAACTCATTTGTCTCATTCATTTCTCCAATTTGTTGGGGGACCAATAAAGATCCATTATCACTCAAATGTTTCGTTGTTTTAACATTGCCCACAACACCAACATTGTTTTCTACCCATTTACTACAAGTGGGATCTTTGCCAGAAGGATGCGACAAGGGTCCATCAATGATTTTGATCTTCACAGAGGGCACATCATAGGTAGCAGCAGGAGAACTTTGTTGTTGCTGCTTCTTCTTCTTCTTTGCTTGTGGTTGAGGAGCAACTGCATTCTTGCGTTTGTGTTTCCGACTTGATCTTTGTTTCCCTGACCTCATTCTTCAAATTTCATCAAACAAGAAAGCATAAATAATAATTTTTCCAAAATGTCTTTCCTTGGTATTCACGGATTATTTGGGATATTCTTAAGGTTGAGCGTATAGATTAAGTCATGTGTGTGTTTAGTAATATAAACTCTCAACATCAAGTATAGCCTGTAAAAAAGATGATGTTGGCCAGTACTTCTCCTTGTGAGCAAATATGCTGGAGGGTGAAAAATATAATTTCCTTAATTTCCACGTTATGACTTATATTATATTCGGTGCTTATAACATGTGTTACCTTGAGCAATCCCAAACCAACCCTTTATATAATTAAACACAAAAACCATATTATAAAAGGAATACCTATCTTCGAATGCATCAATGACATCAGAGCATGACATAAGATTCTCAACTGGTTCCCAAGTATTAGCCGCCTCTGGCCATCCGCGCCTTCACAAAAGCATATGAGCATACCTTAATGATTTAAAGAACGTACCTTAATGATTTAAAAAACACACCTTGGCAAGAATAAATTCCTAACAATTCAAATGTCCACATTCATATGCCCCAAAAAAAATGAATTACCATGAAAGGGCGCCTTGTGACATCAACATAAAGAATCATGAATTAGGAATGAGAATTGAAGTTCGGTAATTACATTAACTAGGCAGAGACACAACCACATTATACATATCAAACCACTATTCCATGCTTCCAAACACAATCTAAATGTATATGGGGAACTCCTGGGATTGGATAAGGAATCGCAGTTGGAGCAACATGGAGTTCAAAATGGGCTTCAACCTTAATTCCATGCACTCAAAAGCTACCACTGATCAAAGCTAAGCTAACATTTTGCATATTTTCCAATTCACAACAATCCCAAAACATAACACGTGTTTGCTGGTTATAATGTGCTTGTGAATAACAAATTAAATAGTTAGAGCACTCACCATTTAATGAGATACTGTACTTTACTCTTTCTCCCCCAAGCAAATGATCACGAAGCAAGCCATTGATGTAAATTCACACACAGAAAAAACACCAAGTCAGAGAAATGCAGACATATAGAAAGATTGAAATCAGAGGAAAACAAATAGTGTGGAAAGACACGAAGAAAGAACAACAATAAACCTTGCGACTTCTTTTCTTTCGTACTGATTCGATCTCATAGAAACCCTCAGCTAGCTTAGGACGCTCTTCCCCATCCTCTCCCTCGCCTTCGCCTTCGCCTTCACCTCCTTCATTTTCTTGGTCAGCGAACTGATCGTCATACTCCTCGTCATATTCATCCTCTTCCTCATCTTCATACTTATCTCCGCCGTCATTCAGAAGTAACAGCTGCTGTTGTACTTCACCATTCCGCTTGTAGTACTCTGCATCAACGTTCCCAGGGGAAACCAGGTTGTTGTGGACCTGAGGTGGTGGGGGTGGAGGGTTGGAACTGATGCTCTTCCTTCTACCTCCGCCTTTCATTGGTCAATTTTGTCGTGTTGATCGGTGGATGAAGGTTGATGTATATTCCAATCGTAGCGCAACAGTTTTCCCCTTTCGTCCGTTCTTCCACGCTCTCGGATACCAATTTTATTTGCACGTTCCGCTTCTCGGCCCAAACTAAAAAACCTAAAGATTTTAACCGGATACGTTCATTCATTAAACATTATTTTAGAGTAAATTACCTATTTGGAAACGGTATTTGGTTCCTCGATGTTGAAAAAATTGGAATAGAAAATCCATTTCATCAAATTTCAAATTCTATGAACAACTCTTTCAATTTTACTGAATTTCATAAATTAATTAATTCATGATTCCTTGTTATGATTAAAAATTTTGAATTTCATTTTTTTGCATCAATTCGACCAACACCGATCATCCATTCACGCCCTACCCCACCATGACACCACTATTATTGTCGTTACAACTGCCACCCACCTCCCATCAACGCAACACTATTGTCACCATCACAACCGTCACCTACCATTACCCAACCCACCATTAACCACCATGCCACTACTATTTGGTCACAACTGTCATTGCCACCCCTTCACCTCACCCCACTCACAACCATCATCGCCTCGCATCGCCACCCCGCCACCCGACCACCAGGACACTATTGTCGTCGTCACATCTACCAACCCACCACCCACCCCTACCCCATTGACCATCATGTCACTCTTGTCGTCCTCACAACCCTACCATCAAACCTCTTTACCACCGCCTCACTGATCACCATGCATTACTATCATCGTTATAGCAACCACACCTACCCACCCCCGACACTATCCACCCAATAGGAGACAGGGCTGGAGGAGGTGGGGACATGTGAGGGATGAGTCAGGGTAGGGTATGGGGTCCACCACACACCCATGTGGGTGGTGAGATGGGTGTGGGTGAATACCGAGGGCACCACCTTGCCCCACCCCTACTAACCACTATGCCACTATTGTCGTCACAACTACCCCCTGCCACCACTTACCCGAGTGGTTATGGAGGGGTGGGATTTGTGGCGGGTGGTGCTCCAGTGGCTAAACTTGAAGCAATTCAACTATTTTTAGTTTATGTTGCTCATAAAGACTTTAAGGTCTATCAAATAGATGTAAAAAGTGCATTCTTAAATAGAAAACATAAAGAAGTTTATGTCGAACAACCTCCAGGGTTCCTTGACTGCAAGTATCTAGGTCATGTGTAGCGAATGGATAAAGCTTTCTATGGGTTAAAGCATTCCCCTCGTGCTCGGTATGGCATTTTTTCTTCATTTCTTATCACCGATAAATTTGAACGTGGAAAGATTGATCAAACCCTATTTTTTAGGAAAATTAAGATCAGATCATTCTTGTTCCGATATATGTCAATGACATTATATTTATATGGATCCCTCTTTATGTGTTCGATTCTCTAAACGCATGAAGAAAGAATATAAGATGAGTATGATGGTGAACTAACATATTTTCTTGGTGTTCAGATTAAGCAATCTGAAAAAGGAATATTCATTAGCCAAAATAAGTATGTTAACGATATGTTGAAGAAATTTGATTTAACCCAAAGCTCAACTATGAAGAATCCCATGGTACCTCCCTTAACGTTGAACAATGACCCAATTGGGAAACCTACGAACATTACTTCCTATCGGGAAATGATCGGCTTCTTGTTGTATATGACAACTAACGAACCTGATATCATGTATTCTACTTGTTTATATGCACGATATCAAACGGAACCCAAAGAATCCCATTTGATCGTTGTATAGTGAATATTCTGATATTTAAAGGGTACATCCAATATAAGTCTTCGGTATCATAAAGACTCAAGGTTCGATCTAGTTGAATACTCATAATTGATGATCTCTTTGCCAACTTTTAACCATTGACTCTTCGCTTAGCTCTCAGTTTCCAAAAGCTACACCTTACGTTGTTGAACCAACTGCTGAAGAAATAGTGGAATTCTTAGACGCCATCTACTACCACTGGCCAACGGAGAAAGGCTCCACTGAACTCAACAGATCTCTATCCAAAGTGGAGAACAACAAGATGTCAACTATCTGGAGCTACATCTTATCTCACTTCATCTAGAGTATGGGTGGAAAGACTGGAGGCTAGGACCAGGTAAGAAAAGTAGCCCTAAACATTGCCTATTCTGTGATCTACAAAAGAAAAGTAGATTACGCTCAGTTGATCTTTGATGACCTGGTCATCAAGATTAATAAAAGACAAAGGGAAAAGGTCATTTCCTACATGCTCTTTCTCAGCGGGGTCTTTGTAGGGATCTTCAAGGATAAATACCCTACTGAAGGAGACGTACGGCTGTCCAAGTTGGGTCATCGAACCCTTGACCACAAGGTCAGGGAGACAGAAGTTGGTCTCTTCTCAGGCATGTTTCCTCCTTCCTCTTCCAAATCTAAACCTTTTTTTTCTAAAACTAATTCGTTGATTTTACCTTTAGTGATACCCCAAGTTTCACGTCCTTCTCTGAAGAGATCATCTGAAGCCTCTCTTAGTCATTCAAGGAAGGGTAAGAAATCAAAAAGGGTGAAGGCCACAACTCTGAGTGTAACCTCTAGACAGGTTACAGTCATTGAACTTGGCCTCAGCACCCAGACACCTACAACAACCTCCACCAGCTCTTCTGCGAAAAATTCCTTAGCTGCAGTCATATAAATAGGTGCTTCCACATCAATCACCTCAGTGACTCAAATCATTGAGAGTGTGATTCAGGGCTTGTCCATAGCCCTGCTGTTGTACATGATCAATGTCTCTTTACCTTTAGCAATTGATTCCTCCTATCCATCTTAGGTCTCTACTACACGTGTTGATGAGGCAGAAGTGGTTGTCCCTACTAATGTTGAAGCCAAAATGGGCACAAGTGTTGAGTTTAAAAATGTTGTATTCAAGTCCTTGAGCTTAAAGTGTTTTAATATGCTTTATATTGTAGTTTACATGCTTTATAAACTAGTTTGTTCATTGTATTTCGTAAGTATAAATAGGGGTGCTTAGTTTTGTTAGTTACCTTAGCATTGAGAGATATCTTGTATACGTGAGATCATTGAGAGAGATTCAAGAACGCTTTGTACTCATATTCAAAGTAATATACATGCCGACATATTCAATCCCTCAATCTGTGTTATTGATCTTGATTAATTGATGTTATTAACGAATATGGGCTAATAATTGGTATCAGAGCTAAACAGAATCATCTTGGATTGTTTTTGAAACTGTTTTGATTGTTAATTCTTGAAAATTTGGTTCGACATTCTATTTTGGTTCGTAATCTGTTTTTGATCATTTTGATCAAATTGGGCCATTTTGATTCATAATTGGTCTAATTAGTTTCTTTAATAGTGTTTCTGCATTGTTTGCAATTCACTATATGCAATTCATTTCAAGAAATTTGGATTTTTGAGCAATTTTTGTGATTTGTTTGAAGTTTCTGTTTGAAGTTGTGTTTCATCGCGCATTGAATATTCAACGGAAGATATTCATACTCTCATCGCCCATTGAATTTTCTCTTGAATCCTCATCGCTCAAAGTGTTGAAAAATAACTGTGGAATTGCTTATGGTCATCGCTCAAATTTGCACGATATAATGTAAATCACCCAAAGCTTGCAAGGATTAAAGGTTCATCTCTCAAATATTGGTAGTTAATATTGTAACAGCCCATATCACACATTGCATGTAACACATACTTCATTCATAAGAAATACATGTTTATACACCACTCAGGTCCCTTAGTACAAGAATCTACCCTACATTATACATGGCCTAAAAATTCAAAATACATTTCTTGTACCAATCAACGTTCATCTATCAAAACTATATATCATAGACAAATCTTCATGCAGATAGGCATATAGGAAAATATCACAATTTTACCTTTCCCTTACCGTCCGCACCTCCTGCAACACATATTTAAAATCACAAAATGAGGGTTAGACCGGAAGGTCTAGTGAGATCCCTTTTTCTATGTTATTGCAAGGTGGATATCATCAAAACTTTGTTTAAAACAATTTTTCATATATATAACAAATATATGAGCAGGTAAAAACATAATACCAATACCTTATCAATTCCAAAGCCAATCTCTCAGCTTAATTAACACATCCAAACCTAAATAGGTTTGTACCAACCAGGTTTCTCATAATACCACTTTTAAACCTTTTCAGTTAAAACAAGGTTTATTCAAAGTTTCAGGTGAAAACCTGTTATCCCCTTCTCAATAACATCCAACTACGATGTCCAATAAGAACCCTGATTCTAAATCTTTAAATCACAAAGAAATAAATATTCCAAATCACAGTAATCTTAAAAGATATAATAGTAAGAGTTATATTACACGTCACACATATAAATGCCACCCTTATATCCAAAGGTACATCTCTCCTTGATATGTCACCCTTATCCCATGGTACACCTCTCCTTGATACATCACCTTTATTTCCTCATCAAATTACTTTATAAAAATATTTTTAATTAGAACAGACCGAAGTCATAAATGTCCTAATAGAACATCATCAGTATAAAGTCATCTTCATCAAAATTTCTCATTCTTTATCATCATAAATGAATAATAATGATTTATTTTAAAATACTTTATTCAAAATATAAACCAGGCAACTTAACAAATTTTGGTCAATATAGACTTGGCCGGACTTTAACTCCGGTCAAGTCTTGACCAATATACTAATCCAGACAACACTTAGTCCCAACACAGCCGGTTTACAAATTCGAGCACCACAATCTCTTGTCCGAATTACAAATCCGGACAACTTAAAATCCCTTGTCCGATTTACAAATAAGAACAACACAATATTACCTCGATCAAGTCTTGTCCGGTTTACATCTAAACCGCATGTTACTCCATTGGGATTATAAACAAATCGGGAAACTTTGATCGTATTTCTACTTCTCCATTTAAAGACCATAACCGATTTACATATTTCAAAATCTCACCATCTCTCTAAACCGTACAATACTATGATCGATTTAAAGCTATATCGAACAACACGTGTCTGATTTAGCATAATCCAGACATTACTTGTCCGATTTAAAATCAATTCCGGGTGACAAATTTATAACATAAATCAGTTATTCCAAATGAAATAAGATGAATGACATTACTCACCTTAAGTTATTTTTTTGAGAATCAGATAAATTCAACTTGATTCTTAGCAAAATAAGCAATCTGATCAACCCTTCTTAACTTTAAATCGCTTACTAGATTCACAAAAATGGCAAGAGAACAGAATGGAGGATTAACCCCTTCTTTTATACCCTTCCTTTTAAGGAAAGGCGGCTAAAAAATAGCCTCCATGTGCATGCATACATATACTACTCATGCATGCATACATACTACCTACATTCATCCATGCATATATATATATATATATATATATATATTAACATATGCATTTTATCCATCTAGCATGCATATTTATGTATATTAAACTCATACACACTAACACATTTTCAGCATAAATATGTACATACTCACGTGATCATATACAATAATTTATCATGCAGTCATATAGCATATAATATATAATCACGTATTAATTACCTCGGGTGATAACCAAGACCTGGTTATCGCAAATACGTTGCCCTTTTGGACAATATCTTGATTATCGCTCAAAGTTTGTGAAAATTCATCTAAGTGTTGGTTATGTCGTTCAAAGTATTGAGCGATATCGTGTGATAGTAAATTTTTAAAGATAAAGTGTTATGTGATATATTGGGTTTTGGAGTTTATCGCCCAAAGCCTAGGCGATAAAGGATTATATCGGACAAGCCCTTGCCCGATAAACGTGTAATCCGTCCAACACTTGAGAGTTTATGGTTTGTGAAGTTCATCACCTACCTTGTTTCCCGATAAACCAAGTTCATCGCCCAAAGCTTGAGCGATATCTTGGTGTGCGATTTATTTGTTGAGTGATAAAATCATTGTGCGATATCTTGAAAGTCTTTGTTGAGAGATAAGTCATAGGAGGGGGACTCTATTCTGAGGATTCCAAACCAGTTCGAGATCATTTTCTGAACGATTAGTTCAAGTTTACTTTTGAAGATGTCTAAGGATATGCTAAGCATCAGGTCTGATTCTAAGCCATCTGTTCTAGCTTTCTGTAAGTATCAACAATGAAAGAGCAGATTGATTCATTTCTTGGATAATAAAGATGAAAGGTTAATGAAGTCCGTTAAAGATGGACCGTATGAATGTCTTGTGGATCTACCTGATTGCACATCACCTGAAGGTATTATATATAGGAGCAGAAAGCAAAAGAAAGATCCCAAATATTTTTATGAGCTTGAGAAACAAAAAGCTTAAGTTGACAAAGAGGCATTGACCTATATGTTGATGGCCATACCAAATGAATTGTTCAACAGAATCGATAATCGTGGTTCAGCTAAGGAACTGTGTGATGATCTGGAAAAGCAAATGCTTGGTAATGATAAGTCTATGCAGACTAGAAGGAACCAGTGTATCGGTGCATATGAGGGATCCAAAGCTAGAGACAATGAATCAATTATTGAATCCTACAACCGGTTTAATGTCATTCTAAATGATCTGAGAAGGAATGGCATTCAAAAATTTGTGTTTGAAATCAATTACAAGTTTTTAAAGAATCTAAAGCCCAAGTGAAACACTCTTCCAGCCAACTTGCAAATGAACAAGATCATGTCCGATGAATATATTCATGATCTGTACAGTATTTTTTACGAACAATAAGAGACTGTCAAAGAGTTGGTCAATGAGAAGAAAATAGTAGCTGACCCTTGGCTCTTTTGTCTGGAAAGCAGGGAAAGGGTAAATCTGAATCGAATAACTCCAAGTCTTTGAAGTCTGAGTTTAAGAACAATCTGAAAGTGAGTCTACTAAAGATTCATCCGCTAATTCTAATGATGATATTTGAGAGTTTTCTAAGAAGTTGGCCCTGCTAACAAAGAAGTTTCAAAAGAGGTTTGGGAAGAAGAAATTCAACAAGTTTGAAAAGAAAAAGGGTAAGGAGGCCAGGCAAAAAGTTTGTACCAAGAACGGGGTGCTTGCTTCAACCCATAAGAGGGATTTCTTCAAACGCCACACTTTGTGCTCTTCCTATTCTTTTACATATCCAATGGGTTGATCAATATAGACCTACTCATCCAGAAAACCATTTAAAAAGAGGACTTAACCTTCATTTCGTGAACCTTCCATCCATTTTGTGCAGCCATAGCTAGGACAAAATGAAGGTTTCTAAATGAATGACAGGAGCAAAAACTTCATTATAATCGATACCAAACCTTTGTTTGTAGCCCTTTACGACCAATCTTGCTTTATACTTATCTACCTCACTTCCTTCGTTTAGTTTTGTCTTATAAACCCATTTAACTCCTGCAAACTTCACATTACTTGGAGGATAAACCAATTCTCATGTATCATTCATGATGATGGATTTAATTTCTTCATCCATTGCTTGTTTCCAATTTTTATTTTGATAGGCTTCCTCAAAACATAGAGGATCTGCGTCAGCAAAGAGTGCAAAATCTGTCGTAGCATCGAAATCAAGATGTTAGGTGTTGCTATAGAGGTGTCTTAAGGTTCAAGTCATTTTTACCGATGACTCATGAATAGATGGGGTTGAACTTACACTCGATGTTATAGGATCGTTGACTGAAGTGGATGGAGAGATATTTCTAAAACTTGATGAGAGTAAATCTTCTTGATTCAAATTGTGAGCAGTGTTATAATCCAAAAAAATGGGTAGTCCCATTTTTTATGATTCACGCAATCTTCCCATGCTTTTCCCCTCATCAAAAGCAACGTCCCTACTTATTATATCTTTTCTTGTAAGAGGGTTAAAGCTTATATGCTTTTGAGCTTTCGCTATATCCCACAAAAATTGCTTTATCAGAATTGTTATCTAGTTTTTCTCTTCGTTGTTTTGGAATATGAGAGTATACAAACACCCAAATACTCTGAGATGAGTGACATTTTTGTTTATATCCGCACAATGTCTCATGAGGTGTCATATTTGAAAGGCTCTTTGTAGAGGTCCTATTCATCAGGTAACATGCACAAGCCACAACCTCGTCCCAAAATTCGTTTGATAGTTTCTTGCTTCTCAACGTGCTCCATGCCATTTCGATTATAGTCCTACTATTTCTTTCTGCCACCCCATTTATTTAGGAACGAGTAGTGAGTTGATGTTGGCTACCATTTTCTTTCAGAAAATCTTGAAAATAAAGTGCATTATACTCCCGCACAGTTTGATCTAAGGGTTTTTATTTGATGCTCACTTTGTTTCTTTACAAGGGCTTTAAATGTTTTGAAAAAACTAAAAACTTATGATTTTTCTTTTAGGAAGTATATCAAAGTTTTATGCTAAAGTCATAAATAAATGTGAGAATGTAAATGTTACCTTCAATTGAAGAGTTCTCATAGGGCCATAGAGTTCATATGTACTAACTCAAGTGGTTTTGTTGCTTTTCCAAGTCTTGTCATATGAGAACGGTTTCTGTGATTGCTTTCCTAACATGTACCCCTCACATATTTGTTCTACCTTGTTAATAATTGGCGTATGCTATCTGCAATGCAAAGCAGGTGGTCGCCCTAAGATTAGTCGTCTCGTATAGCGGGTTGGATATCCAGGTTAATAAAAAAAATGGCGTACCTCATACAAGTTTATGTTTTCACATATAGGATTATTCGCCTAAATTTGCATGCCCAAAGCGGCGATGCCATAAGAGGGATGATTGTTGCATAGATAGGTTAAAAGAGACAAAAGTGTCCTCTTGGAATTTCAATAGGAACATCTTGTTTGACGTCATACCAATCCTGCCAAGTAAATTGTTAGTTGATCATCATCTTCTTTGTGAATAAAATTGGATCCCTCCTTTTCTTTTGCGAGTCTTTTCTTGCAAAACTTGGTTGTATGTTCAAATCACTGGCAGTAATAACATTCTATTTGCGAGAATGGTCTTTCTCGTCCTTTGCCTTTGTAATTTACAGTTTGTTCTTTCTTGTTGTATTCAGAATCTTTGGTTTTACCATATGAGGTGTCTTGACTTGTTGATGCCAATTGGAAAGCTTGTTCACAAGAGGAAGAATGAAATTGTCTCGTACGCAATTCATGTGACTGCAAGGTCCCTAACAGGCTTTCCAAAGACAGAATTGAGAGATCTTTTGATTCTTCTATGGCAACCACTATACAGTTGAATTTCCTGGTTAGACTTCGTAATATCTTTTCAACCACTCTTCTATCTTCAATACTCTCGCCGTTCAACCTTAATTGGTTTAACAAAAGGATGACCCGGTTGTAGTAATCTTCCATAGATTCAAATTCTTTCATCTTGATATTGTTAAATTTCACATTTCAAGGTTTGTAGTCGCACTACCTTCACATTTTCTTCCCTACGATAGGTTTTATATAGCATGTCTTCGATGATGTTGATGCAGATATCCTTTCAAATATTACTTCATCCACAGTCTGATAGATAAAGAATAGTGCTTTTCTGTCCATTTTCTTTAATTCTTTAATTTCAGTGTTTTTTTCTTCTGGGAGTTCATCTATATCTTCGGGTTCATCAAACCCGTCTTCCACAATATCTCATAGATCTTGTGACTCATAAAGCACCTTCATTTGTATGCTCCAATGGTAATAATTCTTTCCATTTAATTTAGGTAGTTGTGGATGCATATTGGATGCTCTAGATATTGGATGCCATTTGAATCTGGCTCTCATATCACTATGTTGGATATGAAGAAGAAAAAAGGTAATGTAATTACCAAACACTTATAATCTTTACTTGCTTAACACGACATCATCGTACATAGACTACACGGACATATACATATACAGCCTAAACCAAGCCGTTTTGATCCTTCATGGCACCGCTTGGGAGAAACTACCTTAACCATAAATAACTAACTTCACATAACTACCCAAACAAGCAACTAAACGATTACTTAGTCTAGCTTAACTTTTAACAAGATTTAGATAAGTTTGGTAAATATTTGTTATTATCCTTTCATTGATCTTGTAATCTCTTTCATATAGCTAAGAATCTTTTCCTTTGACAGGGTTTGTGAACTTGTAAGAGTTCAGTCCTCATGAGGCTTAATATGACATAAAATTCCCAATCTCCTGCAAATGCAAAGAAGGTTGCATACAAAGTCAAATATTGTGGCCACATGGACAATTGGAATACGGTGCCTAACTTTGAAGAATTATGGTTGCATGCTTTCACAACTAAAATGTGCCTATAAAAGGAGAGTTGATTCTTTATTTGTGCATCACCCAAAACACATCCTTTSACAAAATACATACATACAAAATCCTTTGTATTGTATTTTTCTATTCCAACCTTGTAAACACTTCAACATATAGTGAATTGGTTCTCGGCTTCCTCCGCCCGTGGTTTTTTTCCCGATTTGGGTTTCCACGTAAATCCTTGTGTCTATTTTACTTATTGTCTCGTTTCTTTTCGTTCGTGATTAATTACGCTTAATTAAAATATTAATTCCATTCCGCGTCAAACTAATATTATTATTTGCTCGGATTCTTGGGGTGTGTTTCAAACACATTTACAACAATTGGTATCAAAGCATCCGGGTTTTAATATTAGTTTGTTGGAATTATTATTTTAAGCGTTTAATCATGTCTTCGATGAAGTTCGATATTTCGTTACTGGATCGAAACACCAGATTCCCTTTATGGCAAGTCAAGATGAGGGATGTTCTCATCCAGATGGATCTACATCAGGCGTTGTTGGGCGTTGACAAAATGCCCGCATCATGGACAAACGAAGAAAAGGAGATGCGTGGTCTGAAGGCTTTATCTCAAATCCGCTTACATCTATCTAACAATGTATTGCAAGATGTTCTGAAGGAAACTTCTGCGGCTTCACTATGGCTGAAATTGGAGCAGTTACTAATGACGAAGAGCCTACCCAACAAGCTGCATCTGAAGCAGCGACTGTTTAATCTCAAGATGATGGAAGGTGGCTCTCTGTCCGATCACATTTCCATGTTCAAAGAGTTAGTAAATAACTTGGAGAACATGGATGTCCAGTACGAGGATGAAGATTTGGCTTTATTCTTGTTGTCATCATTGCCCGAATCCTACAGCCATTTTCGGGATACTATCATCTATAGCCGCGACACTCTTGTGTTAGATGAAGTTCTTACAGCCTTAGACTCTAAGGAGAAGATGATGCAGATTACAGGTGGAACAGAAACAAAGGCCGAAGGATTAAATGCCAGAGGTTGAACAACGGACAAAGGTAAAAACTTCCAACGAGGCAGATCCAAGTCTAAAGGCAAACAGAAGTTTTGCAACTATTGCCACAAAAAGGGACATACTATCGACGAATGTTTTAAACTGAAAAACAAGGAGAGGTTGGCAGACAGCAAAAAGGCAAGTACTTCGGCTGAAGCTGATGTAGCAGAGGCCGGTTGTATTGGAGAACTTCTAACAGTTTATTCAGATGAACTGAATTCTTCTGATGAATGGATTCTCGACTCTGGTTGTACTTTTCATATGTGTCACAACAGAAGTTGGTTTTACACATTTGAAAAGGTTAACCATGGTTATTTTTGATGGGCAACAACTCTACATGTCCAGTTGTTGGACACGGTTCTGTCAGAATCCGAATGTATGATGGAGTCATCCGAACCATTGGGGATGTTCGATACGTCCCTGACCTTAGAAGAAATTTGTTATCACTCAGCACCTTTGATAAAAAGGGTTATGAGTTTGCCGGTAAAGCTGGAGTTCTCAGAGTTTTCAAAAATGACTCTGACTCACTGAGGGCCAGACGAAAAACCTCAGATCTTTACTTTCTCGAAGGGCAAACAATTTCAAGTGATGTTGCTGTCGCTTCAAAGTCACTCTCAGAACCAGATCAGTCCCGTCTTTGGCACCTTCGACTCGGCCACATGAGTTTTCAAGGCATGTCAGAATTGAGTCGAAGAGGTTTACTTGGTAATTAGAAGGTGGTAGAATTAGAATTCTGTGAAGATTGTATTTACGGCAAGGCAAAACGAGTGCGATTTATGAGTGGCATTCACACGACGAAAGGGCCACTCGATTATGTTCACTCGGATTTATGGGGACCAGCTCGAGTTGCTTCGAAAGGTGGAGCTATATATATGCTCACTATTATAGATGATTTCTCAAGAAAGGTGTGGTGTTTCTTTCTAAAGCATAAGGGAGACGTTTTCTCTACTTTCAGAGATTGGAAAGTTCATGTTGAAAAGCAGTCAGATTTGACGGTAAAGTATCTGCGTACGGATAATGGACTGGAGTTCTGCTCAGAAGAGTTCAATGCCTACTGCCGAAAAGAAGGCATTACTCGTCATCGCACAGTAGTCCATACACCTCAACAAAATGGTGTAGCCGAAAGGATGAATCGCACCATTATGGAGAAGGTCCGCTGTATGCTGTCCAATTCCAAGTTACCAAAGTTTTTTTGGGCTGAGGCTGCTTCGACTGCTTGTTATGTTATTAACCGATCACCGTCACGAGTAATTGAGAAGAAAACCCCGTTTGAGTTATGGTCTGGTAAACCTGCCGATTATTCAGATTTGAAACCGTTTGGGTGTCCAACGTATGCACGAGTTGACAACGGGAAGTTAGAGCCGAGGGCACTTAAATGTGTCTTTCTTGGGTATAATCCGGGTGTAAAAGGTTACAAGTTGTGGAGCTTTGATCTAAAGAAAGTTATCATCTCAAGAGATGTTACTTTTGATGAGTCTGCAATGATTCAACCAATTGCCGACCCTTCTAAAAGTACAGAAGCATTATCTGAAGCAAGTAAAGAGAAAGCTAAAATGGAGGTGGAGCTTCCTACTTCACCTACCACTAATCAGAGTCCAAATCAGCATCAAGATT
>NC_037541.1:6360128-6361898 GCF_001531365.2 Cynara cardunculus var. scolymus
ATATTGAACTTCACTTTGTTCCAACTGAGTATCAACTCGCTGACCTTTTCAACAAGCGTCTTGATGAGACAAGATTTAATATCTTGATCAGCGAATTGGGCATGTTGAACACTAAAGATTAACCTTCAGTCATTAAACATCACTCAGTAAGTGAAATGATTCAGTGCTCTATCCTTAACACTGAACTCTTAAGTAAATATCTACTCTCTAAGGTATGATTACTCTTCTCTTTTCCAAACTTAAAACTTTCACTGGATATTTCTTTTCAGTGATAAAATGTTTTAAAAGGTGGTCTYAGTGATTCTCAACACACCACATCTTAAAGTATATCTTTATACTTATCTTAGAAATCTAAAAGATCACTAACTCTTTTCTTCAGTGATCAAAAAGTTTTTTAAATGCAGTTTCAGTGACTCTTTTCACCAAAACATGACGTCTTAAAACCATCACTGAATATTTTCTCGTTTTCAGTGATAGAATGTTTTAAAAGAAGACTTTCAGTACCTTTTAACTGAATGACTCTTCATATTCTTAAAAACCTTTTTGTTTTTAAATAAAAATAGTTAATGCATCGTCTTTATGACGACATTCTCTATTTACTATGAGCGACGCTTTGAGACGCGCAAAATGACCTGTCATTATGCTACCTCATTAATGCCATCCAATCGTGGATGGGAACATGACATGTTTTTCATCATGACCACTTTCCCGAACCGTCGTCGTTTTCTCTCTCATATATCTTCTCTCTCTCCTCTTACCTATAAATATGAGATTTCTTCTTCACTTTTCTCTTTACGCTTTCAAAATCTTTAGACGAACCTTTGCTAAGATTATTCCAAAGCAAGAACACTCTCTTCAAACCTCCTTTTCGACCTTTCCTCTTCACTTTCAAAGGTCAGAATCTGCTTTTCTTCTTCGTTTTAAAGAAATGTGTTTAATCTTATTAAGAACTTTGTTCTCTTAATACATTAATCTGTAAAGATTTTTAATCATCTTCTTCTTGATTAACAAATCTGTTTCTTTATACATATTCTACTTGAAAAACCCTAATTTTTTTAAGGATTTTTCAAATGAAGTTTTTCCTTGTTTAAAAACTCTTTCTATACTCATATTCTATATACTCTTGGTATATTTCTAACCAATCTGTTTCTTCATGTTTATGTTACTTCTTTAACAATATACAGATGGCTGCCAAGAACGTCAACTTCACCATTGAYGAGATCTCTATCAAGGCCAACAACCATATTGCCTTGCTAGAKATACCCTCCACCAGAGCTTTTTACCAAGAGGCGGCGGACTTCCTCAAACAGTCGTCCCTTGGATATGCTCTCAACCATGAGCCTCTCATGGTCAAGGAACTGCTCCAGCAGTTCTGGTACACTTTTGAGGTGGTCGAGGTTCAAGACGAAGCTGGACGCACTATGGAGCAAATCCACTTCACTTTCAACCGCATAGAAGTAAACTTTGGGGTTTCTACACTCCGATCAGCTCTCCGTCTTCCCAAGGGTCCCTTCGACAGCGCACCCTCCACCATCGAGATCATCTCCTTCCACGACGCCATTGGCTACCAGTGGCCAATGAAGAAGGACTCTAGCGCTCCTATCAAATCCCTCACGAAGATTGAGAAAAACAGGATGTCAGCCGTATGGCAATACCTGTTTTCTCATTTCATACAGTGCATGGGTGGAAAAACTGGCGGTCAGGACCAGGCCTCCAGGATTGCCTTGATCATAGGCGTCTCTGCGATTCAGCGTCGTAATATAAATTATG
>NC_037541.1:6362771-6363930 GCF_001531365.2 Cynara cardunculus var. scolymus
GATGATGACTATGATATGTCATCGGATATCAAGTTTCTCCTTTCAGCCGTTGATACCGTCCTCTCTAGGGTCAACGAAGTTCACCAAGAGATGTCCCGCCAAGGCGATCTTGATGCGAACTTCCTTGCCCTCCAGGCGGATGTTCAAGAAGTTCAGAGTCAGCTCCAGACTCTCCAAGAAACTGTTCATGCCAACAACGACGCCATTGCTGTTCTTCACAGCAGGGCTGAAGATGCTCAAGCGATAGCTGATCAGCAAACTGGTCTTCTTCAACAAATCCTGGATGCTGTCTGTCAACCAGCTCCAGTGATTGCATCTTTCTTCTCTGTCGATGATCGTGCCCAGCTCCATGAGACGCGTGAGGCAACGACAACTCTAGCCAATGCTTTGCAAAGGCTGGAGGAATTCATGGTTCTCCAGCATCAGCGCTTGGACGAACTCTCTGGCCAATTCTCTCAAGTCTTAGCCAGAGAGGGGGATATGAGGTCCAGTGCAGGTGAATCATCTGATGCTTCTCCTACAGCTTCTCAGGCTGTTGGTCTAGTATCAGCTTCAGTTGCAGTTCAACCTGAGGCTCTCGGAGCTGAAGCAGTTGCTGCTCCTGTAATCACGTCCACCGAAGCTGCTCTAAGCCATCCCTAGGGATGATGTCCATACCATCACTGCTGCTGGTGATGATGCTGATGTTGATGATGATGAAGAAGATGATGATGAAGACGATGATGAACCTGTCATTCTAGACACTGGAGATGATCTAGGTGGTGACGACGACGATGATGATGAAGATGACTTTACCATCAAGTTCCAGAAACCATCAACCATCACCAAAGGTGTTGCTCTCGGGGACTTTGCATCCTAGGGGGAGCAAAGGCAAGGAGAATCGACTCCATCAGGGAACCAGGACCCCAAGTTGAAAGGCAAGGCGGTTGCTAAAGAAGGTAATTTGAAGGTACTTTTCAATTGCCCTCAACAAACCTTGTTTGAAGACTCTACCTCTCAGGTAGTGATTACTTCAGAATATCAAATTCATATCCCATCAACAACCTGCGGTCGACTGGAGTGGGTATCTGATCAACCCGTCTCTTGTGCTCCAACAGACCAGCAGATGTCTCAGCTGAAGGAGTCACTCGACCAGACTAGAGTAAAAATTCCTCTTCGT
>NC_037541.1:6365928-6384100 GCF_001531365.2 Cynara cardunculus var. scolymus
AAATAGTGCTTTTGTACTATTCACTGTAGCAAAGGACAAGCCTTCCTCTTAAGGTTTGACACGCACTCTAAACCTACCATATTGCATTAAATGGACATTTAATACACTGGATATAAATAGAAGTGTTTCTTCTCCATGCAGAGAGCGCACATCTCTCTCTAACCTTATTCTTACTTCAAGCATCTTCTRRCTTAAGTAAAGGATCTTTCTTTTAGCAACTTCTTTTCTTGTAATTGCTAAAGCTTTGTGTGTAACCAAAGATTGTTTAGATAGGTTTTTATTACCTTATCTTTTCGCAAACAATCTTGTAAAATCTGTATTGATCTTCTCTATCAATATATATTTTAAATTTGAAAATACTGTGTTTCTATTCACCCCCCCATCTACAAACTATTTCTCTTCTTGTAGACCCTTACGGGACCAACAAATTGCTATAAAACCACAATGAAGCCCATAAAAAGTACCATCTAGCAATTACAACAACAAAATTACCATAATAAGGCCGATGATTTGAAGGTACAAGAAGTTGTCCTAGATCCAAGTAAACCTAACCAAACAGTTCAAGTGGGGGCAATGTTACACCCTGTTATAAAAGATCAACTTATTGATTTCTTAAAGTCTAGCATCAATTGCGTTGCATGGGCATATAAATATATGATCAGGATAGATCTTGACATTATATCTCATAAGTTAAACATTGATCGCACCATTAAACTTGTCAACAAAAAACGATGCAAGTTCACACTAGAATGGAACACGGTGATTCACGACGAGGTTGAAAACATATTGAAGACCGGTGTCGTGATTGTTCATAAGAAGAATGAGGGCTTGTATTGATTTCACTTACCTTAATGAAGCCTATCCCAAAGTTCCCTTCCCTCTATCATATATCGAACAATGGTCGACACAGTAGCTGGTCATGAATTGTGTACATTTGTGGACGCTTACACCCGATATAATCAGATCCTTATGTATCTACATGACCAAGATAAAACGTCATTTATGACTAATAAAGGTATTTATTATTATAAAGTAATGTCTTTTGGTCTTAAAAATGTAGGTTCCACACATGAACGACACGTCAACCGTAATGTTTAAAGCACACTTTGGAGATACAGTAGAAGTTTATATCAACGATATGTTGGTCAAATCATAAAGGTGGCTTGCCATATTGACCAATTAGATAATCTTTTGGTATCCTTTAACAATACCAAAGGAAACTTAATACTACCAAGTGTTCTTTTGCCATTGATGCAACAAAAGTTTTGGGTCTTATAGTGATTAGGCATTGCAACGGGGAGGGGATAGGGCAAGGTATACAATCCCGATTAATGCTTATAACCCTGATCCCCGTCCCTGGTGTGTACGGGGAAAATCCCCTTCTTGATGCGTGATGGGTCTATCCTTGGTCCTACCCCCAACCAGCCGCGTTATAGCCCATTCCGCAGCCCCGTTCATAAATCCGTTCCAGCCCTATTACCTGTTTGAATAAAGACTTGTTCTTCCGGGTTTATCGTTTTGAGTTGTTAGGATTTTTATTTTGAATTTGTCAAGCCAAGTATCTGCTTAGTGGGTTGTTTTTTTCTCTTTCTTGTTAGTTGTAAGGCTATATAAAGCCACCAGTTGTTCGTTTCAATAATATAGCAGATTTCCAATATTCCAATTGTTTGTGTTTACCTTATAATTGGTATCAAAGCCACGTCAAGGCCTGATTGAGCATCCAAGATTAGTGAGAATTCATGGAGTGAAACACGAGCTTACGCGAGACAAGAGTGTGAGAATGGTTGCTGAATCGAGCAATTTCACAGCCCCATGTGTGCCAGAGTTTGATGGAGACTACGATCATTGGAGTTTGCTGATGGAAAACATGCTTCGTTCTAAAGAATACTGGAGTGTGGTCCACGAAGGCTACACTGAACCTACAAGTGATGAGGTCATATCAGTGGCAAGGCAAAAAATCCTAGATGAGACAATGCTCAAAGATTTGAAAGCAAAGAATTACTTGTTTCAGGCAATTGACAAGTCTGTTATTAAAACCATTATTCAAAAGGAGACGGCAAAACAAATATGGGACTCGATGAAGGTTAAATATAAGAGAAATGCAAGAGTGAAACGTGCCCAATTGCAAAGACTTCATCGTTTGTTCGAAACCTTGGAGATGAATCCTGGAGAGTTTGTGACCGATTACTTCAGACGAGTTCCGGTAGTCACAAATGATATGCGCAACTATGGCGAAGATCTAGATGATGTGTAGATTGTTGAGAAATTTTTAAGAACACCAACAGAGAATTTCAACTTTGTTGTTTGTTCAATCGAAGAATCAAAGGACATCGATCAACTTACAGTGAAATATGGAGGGAAGTGGGGTAAATGGCCGATACTACTGGAAGAATTCCTCTTTGGATAATAGGTACTGTAGCTGGTATTCTTGTGATCGGTTTAGTAGGCATTTTCTTTTATGGTTCATATGATCAATAATTAGGAATATAGAAAAAGGGACGGGTTTTCTCTGACTTTTGACGATGAATTACAGAGCTCGCTGCTTGTCCACGAGCAGAAACTAAGAAAACATGAAAGTATGGATGAACAAGTTCTTAAGGTAACAACTGAGTATGGTCAAGGAAGAGGTAGAGGCAGAACCAACTTTGATAAAGTTATTGTGGAGTGTTACAAGTGTCACAACTTGGGCCATTTCCAGTATGAATGTCCTCAGTGGAATAAAGAGGCAAATTATGCAGATTTGAAGGAGGAAGATGAGATGATATTGATGACTTATGTGAAGTTGAATGACTAAAAAAGAAGTGATGCATGGTTTCTAGACTCGGATTGTTCGAATCATATGTGTGGACATCAAGGTATGTTTACAAGTATTGACGCAACATTCTCTCATACTGTCAAACTTGGTAATAATACAAGAATGAAGGTCACTGGGAAAGGAGATGTGAAACTAGTTCTAAATGGAACTAGTTATGCCATTAGTGATGTGTATTATGTACCTGAGTTAAAGACCAATCTTCTAAGTATGGGACAACTTCAACAGAAGGGAGTGGCACTCTTATTTAAGGATGATGTATGCAACATCTACCATCCACTACAAGGTAAAATAGCCAATTCAATCATGAGTGCAAACAGGATGTTTATTTTGCTGGTTGAATCGCATGGGAGAAAGGATGAGCGGTGTCTGCAAATTAACACGATAGATCAATCTAAACTCTGGCATTATCGATACGGGCATCTAAGTTATAAAGGGCTACGAACATTGTATTACAAGAAAATGGTAAACGGTTTACCACCAGTTTCACCCTCAAGTGTCACTTGTGAAGCTTGTATGAAAGGCAAACAACATCGAACACCAATCTCGAAAGCAAGTCAATGAAGAGCAAAAGCAAAGTTGCAATTAATTCATGCTGATCTTTGTGGCCCTATCACACCCGCTTCAAAGAGTGAGAAAAGGTACGTGTTATGTTTCATAGATGATTTTTTAGGAAGTCATGGATTTACTTCCTAAAAGGAAAGTCAAAATATTTTCTTTACTTTAAACAATGGAAGATACTTGTGGAAAAAGAAACCGAGTTGTCAGTCAAATGCTTGAGAACAGATAGAGGTGGAGAATTTAATTCTACAGAATTTAGTGAATTTTGTAAACTACATGGGGGTAAAAAGACATTTGATGACAACTTACACTCCACAACAAAATGGAGTGGCCGAGAGCAAAAACCGCACTATGATGAATTTGGTTCGAGCCATATTGTTCGAAAAGAAAGTTCCTAATACGTTTTGGCCAGAAGTGGTTCGATGGACCAATCATGTGTTGAATAGGTCGCCCACCTTAGCTGTTAAAGACGTAACCCCTGAGGAAGCTTGGAGTGGAGAAAATCCATCGGTAGATTACTTTCGAGTGTTTGGGTATGTAGGGCATGTCCACATCCCAGATGCGAAAAGAACCAAACTTGAAGATAAAAGTGTGAGCTGTGTATTGTTGGAGTTTAGTGATGAATCAAAAGGGTACAGAATGTTCGATCTTGTTGCCAAAAGGATTATTATTAGTCGTGATGTGGTGTTTGATGAAGATCGTGCATGGGATTGGGTAACTATCTATGGAACAAGTCAGTTAATAGAGCTGAAATGGGGAGATTATGCTGCTGAAACAAGAGAAGAAAATGAAGAGGAAGGTGAGCAGGTAGAAGAAGAAGAGAAAGTTGAGTAGGTAGTGCAAAACAATTCACCTGCGGATGAAGAAGAGAATTTCAAAACAACCGAGACACCAACGATTCAAGAAAGTTTGACACTGAGGGAGAGCAGAAATCGACGTCATCCGTATGGTCAAGTGATTATGTTACCGGAGAAGGAATGTCAGAAGAAGAAGAATCAAACATGGTGTTTATGGTTTCATCCGATCCAACAAGTTATGAAGAAGCAGGTAAGAGCTCGAAATGGACGCGGGTAATGGATGAAGAGATAAAATCCATTCAAAGAAATCAGACATGGAAATTAGTGGAACTACCTGCTGGTGCTAAGAAAATAGGAGTAAAATGGATTTAAAAAACCAAACTAAATGAGTCAGGTGAGGTTGATAAATATAAAGCAAGGTTGGTGGTGTAAAGGTATTCTCAACAACCAGGAATTGACTACACAGAAGTATTTGCACCTGTGGCTAGGATGGATATAGTAAGAATGATTGTCGCCTTTGCAGCTGCAAATGGTTGGAAACTCTATCAATTAGATGTGAAATCTGCATTTCTACATGGGGAACTAGAGGAAGTAGTATTCGTAGAACAACCAAGAGGTTATGAGAAGAAAGGGAGCGATCACTTGGCATACAAGTTGAATAAGGCCCTCTATGGGCTAAAGCAAGCACCGAGAGCTTGGTTTAGTCAGATAGAGTCTTATATTCTCAAGGAAGGTTTCACAAGTAGTCATAGTGAGCAAACTCTGCTTATAAAACGAAAAGAAGGTAAAACTCTTATTTTTAGCATTTATGTTGATGATTTACTGTTTACTAGCAATGATAAAGAAATGTTGTGCGAGTTCAAGTCTTCAATGAAAAGGGACTTTAAATGACAGATTTGGGTGAAATGAGATTCTTTCTTGGGATTGAGGTATTACAAAGGTCAGATGGCATATTTATCTGTCAAAGGAAATATGCAGCCGAGGTTCTATGTCGATTTGGGATGGCAGAGTGTAACTTGGTATGCAATCCAATTGCTCCTAGGCTAAAGATTAGTAGTGACGAAAATGACATTAAGGTGGATGCAACTCGGTTTAAGCAGATGGTGGGTAGTCTTATGTATCTCATTGCTACGAGACCTGAACTTATGTTTTCTTTAAGTCTTATCAGTCGTTTTATGGCAAATCCAACTCAACTACATTTTGCTGCAGCAAAGAGGGTTTTGAGATATTTAAAGAGGACTATAAATTATGGGATTTTTTATAAAAGAAAAGAATTTGGCGGGTTAATAGGCCTTACAGATAGTGACTATGCTGGAGACGTGGAGGATAGCAAGAGCACTTCTGGTTATGTGTTTATGATGTGTGTAGGAGCTGTGGCTTGGTCGTCTAGAAAACAACCCATAGTAACCTTGTCGACCATAGAGGCTGAATTTGTAGCAACAGTAGCTTGTGTGTGTCAAGCTGTTTAGATGAGAAAGATTCTGGAAGAAACTGGTCAATCACAAGAGGGTGGCACAACATTAATGTGTGACAACACATCGACTATAAAGTTGCCCAAAAATTCAGTTTTCCATGGACGTACTAAGCATATAAGATTGAGGTATCATTTTCTTCAAGAACTCACTAAAGAAAGAATTGTTCCGTTGCTGTTCTCTAGTACTCGGGATCAGCTTGCTGATCTGATGACTAAGCCTCTCAAGTTGGTAATTTTTCGGAGACTTCGTGAAGAGATGGGGGTGTGTGCTGCGCCAAATATGAACTAATTGCTTGTTAAGAAGAATGAGTTCAAGGGAGGGATTGTTGGAATAAAGACTTGTTCTTCCGGGTTTATCGTTTTGAGTTGTTAGGATTTTTATTTTGAATTTGTCAAGCCAAGTCTCTGCTTAGTGGGTTGTTTTTTTCTCTTTCTTGTTAATTGTAAGGCTATATAAAGCCACCAGTTGTTCGTTTCAATAATATAGTAGATTTCCAATATTCCAATTGTTTGTGTTTATCTTACATTACCAAGCTCGTTCCAGCGTTGTCCCAAGCCCATTCCCAGACTCGTCCTAGCTATGTTTCAACCACATGCCATGATTGTTTTAGACCTATCTCAAGGCTTGTTCCGGATTCAAAGCCACAAATGTATCAAGTTACTACATCCTCTAATAGGTAGGTAAAAAAGATAGTAAACAACATCGTCTAAAAGAGAGATGTGGGCTTTGTTTTCTTCGAACTTTAACCAAACCAAGTAAAAAGCAACCTCTAAATTCTAAAGAAAAAATGAGATAAATATCACTTAAAACTTTATGTAAACCCCAGTACTCGACTTACCAAAAGAAAAACATGAAATATTAATGGAGTATTGGATTTATCACATTATCTGAGTATCTGACTGGTGGAGGAGGACGACGTTGGGCGACAATCGACGCCTGACTATGGGGGCAACTAGGCAGTGGTCGATGAGGCGCGATGTGGTCGTGATGAGTAGGAAGGGCAAAGGAATTCGATTAGGTGTGGGTTGTGGGCTCATTCCAGAATCAACATATAGTTCTAAAAGTAAAAACTAATTGGACAAAACGTGTGGTATATCAAGTTTCTTTTACATATTTTTTAAAATTATAGTATTGTACTTTCAAATTTTCTTATTACAGCATTGTATTCTTAAAATATTTTTTATTAGGGAATTGTGCTTTCAAAAATTTACCCATTATAATATTGGGCAACCTTTTAAATTAAATGTATCCATTATACCAGGTTTCTTTGCCACCTTATCGTCCACGTAGGCTGTCCACATGTATGATAGTGATGACATAACATTTATTATTATAGAACTGTACTTTTAAAATTACTTTATTATAATATCACAAATTTCTATTACAACATTGTACTTTTAATTTTAATATTTTTATCATTTAAACATTGTAAATTTAATCAAATATGTTTACTAAAAATTATAATATCAGAAATTAAACATGTTTAAAAAAGATCATTCTTTCACGAATAAAAATATTCATTCATCGAGTTCATCGTAATTTCATGGCTGATTTTTGAATGTCAAAAACTAAACAAGTGGAACATCTTTAAAAAAACCTATCTTATTCACATTCGTCTAACAATGATATTTAATCAAATAGAATTACCTTCTCATAACTACTACTTTCTCCATCTTTCTCAACAGTACTTTTTGTAGGTTGTTCAAAGTTATCTTTTCACTTGGCCTCCTTTTTTTCGGGATGAGCTTTGCTCGTGATTCCACTTGAGATGGTTCATGTTCAAATTAGTATGCAATTGATATATAAAATTAGCATGAAACTCAAAGATTTCACATTACCTTTTTAACACCCCTTTGGGAACCCGTTCCGCCTCGTGTATCCAATGCTATGAAGGGTAAAATTTGAAAGTGTGATGCCTTAATAAAAATATATTTGGAAAGTATTTTGCGGTAATAAGAACAACTAGGTTGCTATTTCGCGCATTTCCCATGTGTAACAAGTTATCCTATGTGGTTTCCATGTCATTTTATGTTTAACAGGTTATCCTAGATCCCCGGCCCCGGACCTAGGACCTATTTTAGCAGGTAATCTTCGATGCATATCATGTCGGGTGAATTGGGTTCCCAAACTCACCATGCCTAATGGTGACAAGAAATGGTATCGAAGCAACTCCTGATAAAATAAAAGCAATAGTCTATATCCAATTGCCAAGAAATTTATAGGAAGTCTAACGATTAACTAGACGAGTAGCCTCCTTAAATAGGTTTATTTCACGATCATCTAATAAAAAAACAAGGGTTACCATGAAAAAGCTTTACAAGATTTTAAAACATACATGTCGTCGCCCTTTTGCTATCAAAACCTGAAGACATCACAGCATTACAATTGTATTTTTTCGTGAGTTTAACCTTTTTCAGCGCCGTCTTAACCCGTGAAGACGATAAACTTCAATTACCAATATATTATGTACGCAAGTCTTTGTTAGATGCTCAAAAGAGGTACTCTCTATGGAAAATCTACTTTAATCATTAATCTCAACATTATTTCTAAAGTTTTTTGGTTGATTTCGAAGAATCATTTTAGTGTTTTTGTCGATTTCAAATAACTTTTTTGGTTTTTTTGATTGATTACAATAGATTTTTTTGGTTATAGTAACGGTTTCGATTGAGGTTAGAGGCCGTGGAAAAATGTAATAAGAGAAAGTGAAAGATAAATCATGTAAAACCTAAATTTTATAGCCACTTTTTGCTATTGCAACCGCCCCTACTGATACTCCTTTATGTTGATTCCCATGGTGGTTCTCCTGTAGCATCTCGTCGCTTTCACAGACACTTTTGAGATGTGTTTTCTTAACACATATTTTTTTTATGATGTTTGTGTTTGTATTACATTTTTTTAAATAATAATACAATGTTTTATTTCAAAAGCTAGCGTCTTAAAGAAAACCATTTAAGACGTTCAAAAGCGTTCTATAAACTTACTGCAACGCTCTTACATGTGACACATATCTATTTGGTTCTATATAACCCAAGTTCTATAAAGTAGTCTATTAAGGGGTGTTCGGGATTGCTTATAAAAACAAGTTATTGACTTATTCCCTTGTGATATCGGTAATATGCACTTTTGAGTGTTTGGATAAATAGATTATACCGGTGCCAAACCGGTAATAAAGAATTTTTTAAGAAGTTAAACCATTCTAACTTATAATAAGTTGATAAACATCTTTGTAGAAAAACATAAGTTGTTTCAAATGAGCAATCCCAAATAAACCCTAAGACACTTGAAGCTTTTAGCATGCTACGAACCCGATTTTGTTGTAGTCATCGATACCGTAGCGTTGTACTTTGTGAAATGATCACAGTCGCGAGATGTTAGAGCCTACAGGAAAGTAAGACACTGGAATTGGAGCACCACGTGATTTTGATCGAGACGACGAAACTACTTCCTTCACGTTCTTTGGATGGTCTTCCTCAGAAACTCGAGGTGCGGAGAAGCAACAAGAGACTGCAGAGAAGAAGCTAACCATAGTTGTTTGTATAAATTTAAGTACTTTGGAGGAGTCTCAAATGAGAGTTGAAAGTTTAATCTGGAAATGCAAACTGCTTCTGAATTGGCCAACCACTGAGTTTATATATATATGTAAATATATGTGTGTATATATATATATATAAAAATATATGTATATGTCTTGACTATTGAGCGTGCTGAACACGGATGATTTATACATATAACACAGTAAAAATTAGTCAAAATATTCAGTTCACTTAGTATCACTCTATCTGTAAGTCTCACATATTTATTTGTGGACCCAACTAGAAGGCAAAAAAATTGTAGACCTGATCGTCGCAATTATAGAACTGACAATCACAATTACAGACCTGAGTCAAATCTAATAAAAAAACCGTCTTTTAGCTAGGTCTATAAATGACGAACATAGTACTTGTAAATGTAGTGATATTTGGACAAAACAAATGATTAAAAAACCAGTTTATACAAGAAAAATGGTTATTTTTGTCCATCTTGGTATAATATATGTGTTGACTACTAAGCGTGGTGGGCAAGGATGAATTATATATATAATATATATGTGTTGATTATTGAGCGTGCTGTGCAATGTTGAATTATATTTATATATGACGATGATGTTTTAAGTCTGTTTGACTAATAATGCTGAACGTGGCAAGCTAGCGTTCTATTCTATTGTTCACCTTAAGTAAAATTTTGGATTTCCTCCTTCCGAGCTTAATGATTGCACTAGAAACCTTGTGGTTTGTGTTTCATTACACTTTCAGTCCATTGCTCTAAAATAGTTATTTTGGTCTTTTTGTCTTTTAATTTCTTATATTAAAAAACCATGTACAAGTGCATTTAAGGTTGTGTTTGATATATGGGATAAGACAGACAAAACTCATTATTCTACATTTGGTGTGACATGAGATAGAGAAAAGAACTCGGACAAGATGGAATAAAAAAAGGTTTTATCTACTTCCACCAAAAAGGTTTTAAGATTGTGTTTGATACACCGGATAGGATGAGACAAAATTCATTATCCCATATTTGGTGTGATATGAGACAAAGAGAAGAAACTAAGACAAGATGGGATAAAAAAAGGTTTTTTTTCTAGTTTCACCTAATTAAGTGGAACAAGATGAGACAATAATGAGATATAAACTAAAATCTTACGAACTAATCCCCGTTTGATATATAACATTAATATGGTATTTGTTTAGTGGTCACCACCACTAGTCACAGTCGTCGCCACTATTGGTAGCCACAATCGGCCACCTCCACCTCCCCCCTACTATAATAACTTTCTACACCACCTCCACAACCACCGTCGCCCACCGACCACCACCATCCATTGCCACCACCATTGGCCACCTCCACCTTCTCCTCTACTACCATAACCTCCTCCACAACCACCATCGGCCACTTACCACCACCATGTATGTCACTCCTTACTATGTCTGGACCTAGTGAGTCTCTCCGTGTTGAACCAAATTATGCCGACCACCTCACTTCCAACATCGGCTATCACTACAATTATCCACCCCCACCACCGACTACCACTATCACAGTCGGACACCACAATCGGCTACCACTATGACTATCTATCATCTTCACGTCCTCTACAACCATCGTCGGTCACCAACCACCACCGTTCATCTCCATCACTAGTACCATTGGCCATAACCACCTCCCCCAAAACCACCACTACCTTACCACAACCAATACCACCACTATCAGCTTCCACTACCACTGCCCACTACCACCACCTACCTCTACAACATCAGTCACAACTACGTCCTTCACCATTGTCGACTGCCACCACCACCACTATCCATCACCTTCACGTCCTTCATAGTCCCCATTGTCCACTAACCAATAATGCCTCTATCACCCTTAGAAACTAAAAAAGGATATCCTGAGCAATTGTAATAATCGGATTCATTGATATTTCTGGTATAGTAGATGAAATCACACATACAATCATACTCAATTCGATTGGAGACTTAAATGATGGATATGCAAGCATGATAATTATATGCTGTTCTTTATCTCCATGGATCTAGGAACTTTTGCATGCATTGTCTTGTTTGGTCTACGTACCGGAACTGAGAACATTCGAGATTATGCAGGATTATACATGAAATATCCTTTTTTGGCTCTCTCTTTAGCCCTATGTCTCTTATCCCTAGGAGGTCTTCCTCCACTAGCAGGTTTTTTTTCTCGGAAAACTTTATTTATTCTTGTGTGGATCGAAGCTTACACTTGTTCACTAATTATGACGATTCACCAAGGCCTCTTTCCTCCTCCCTCATATATATATATATATATATATATCCAAATTTTCATACAAATTTACTATTATATTATGTATGTATTTATGTATATGAAAATTGTGTAAAATGTTTAAAAACTAAATTATTTAGTTATTTACTTTATTTATGTTAATTACAACTATTATACGGTATATAAAATCATCAAATAATTAGGCAATTAGTCTAGTTTTGTCCTGTCAAGTGCTAGTTTTACCAAATAGTAGATAGGGAGACACTTGTTCTGTCCAGTTTTGTCCCGTCCAGTCCTACCCTCTTGTCCCGTCCAGTCCTATCATGTTCTATTCTATCCAATCCAATCATGTATGCATACAAAATGCTACCTTAAAGAACCGAAATTAACCCCTCCTTGCCCCTTCGTTGGTCACTAAACCACCTATCGATAGGTACACTGGAACCATCAAACTCATTTTGTGTTTTTTGTTTCCAAACCCATTTTCAATTTTGTGATAAACCATTCACCACCTAAGAGAATCAAGGTCTAATGGAACCCAGTGTCAGAATGGCCACCGACTCTATTGGGATTTCACTTTGAGCTTTATATAGAATGCACTAGCAACTGCACATGTTTTGATTGAATCTTTTGTTGGATATTTTGTAGGTTAGAAGTTTATCTTCCATCCCACATTAGTAGAAAAATATTTTCTAGAGAAGTTTATAAGGCTTTCTCTACAAATGGGTTTTGAACAAGTTGGTGGACTCATGATGGGGGTCTTGAATGGAAGGCCCAACACACACGCACGTGCGTGGCCGTGGTCGAGGGCGCGGGATTCGCGAAAGTGGCGCGAGGAGGCGCACTTTTTACTTCGCATCGGGGCCTCACCCCGAGTATGTTTTTGGTACAAAGTCGAGAGGAGGAGAAAATAAATAATTGGTTTTTAAACTAAAACTCCGTTTTATTGTTGACTTGGTCTAAACCCACATTTTTTAGATAATTATCAGATGATAAAAATCCTCTCATGATTAGCGATTTCTTGAGGATTTCGTGGAGAATTTCTAGGCTTCAACCAGTATATAAACTGGGTTGAAGCCAACTCTTAAACACACCAAAAAAATCAGTGTTTTCTCTCATTCGATTTATGCTTTCGAGTCTAATTTCTCTCTACTGATTTTTGCATCTACCTTGCTCGTTTCCGTTTTGATCGTTGTTCATAAACAAACTGTATACTGCATCAAATCCTGGGGCTTTACGACTAGCAGACTCACAGCATGATTAGAGTGGTCGTATAAAACCTTAAATGACAGGTTTTACCGTGCAGATTACAATCCAAATCGACAGTTTAATCAGGTTGGTTTTATATTTTCCATATTGTATTTAATTTTATGTTCACTAAGTGAAATACTCTACTTCTATTCCTTTCTTTCATTGAATCTATCATGAAGGATATATTCAATCTGTGTGATTTGACACTCTGTTGAGGTGTTGTGGGTTCTGAACGCTAAAAGATTTAATTTTGTCTGTTAAATATTTAAAGTTTTTTATAAAGATTAAAACTTTATTTTGTTTTCGTCTATCTTATTGGAATATTTTTCTGCATCTTTTGTTTACCAAGTTTAGGTTCCAATAAATTAAGGTTTTGAAGTTTAGGAGATCATATTGATTTCTTTTTTTATTCCATCTTAGCATAGTTAGTTGATAACAATTGCAATGTAAAGGCTATAAAAGCCTACTCTTTTATTAATAATAATGCATCCTCAAGTTTTTAATACATCTAATTGACGTTCACAATATAGTCAAGAGACCCATGAATCCTCGTCTCTCGTTTACAAAGCATTTCGAGATATATAGAGAGAGGTGGTGAAACAACCCACCATGTACAAAAGTACCAACGAACAAAATTCATGCTATAGCATACATCAAGTTCCAATATTTACAAACATTTTTGTACTGTTCACATAACATAACAAAAGTCCAAATTCCAAATTTCATCATAATAGAATTTTTCTGCTATGATTCCATCATATCTTCCCTTTGCCTTTATCCTTCGACGTTGGATAACCTACAAAATAAATTATTACAATAACTGAGAGTTAGACCGGAAAGTATAGTGAGTGAATTTCCCTCAAGTAAGTAAAAGAAGCCATAATACTTTAATATATTTCAGACCTTATTTTAAAGTGATACAAATTATCAAACATCTATCGCGGTTACACCGCCATTTCATCTATCGTGGTTACACCGCCATTTCATCAATTGCGGTTACACCTCCATTTCATCTATCGCGGTTACACCACCATTTCCTCTCATTTCAAAAATTACTGTGAGCGATGAGGTTCAATCCGGACAACACTATGAGCAATGAGGGTCCTTACCGGACAACACTATGAGTGATGAAGTCCTATCCGGACAACACTTTGATCCATGAGGATCCTTATCGGACAACACTATGAGCGATGAGGTTCAATCCGGACAACACTTTCATCGATAAGGGTCCTTATCGGATAACACTGTGAGCGATGAGGTTCAATCCAGACAATACTTTGACCGATGAGGTTCAAATGCCTTGTGCGATGAAGGGAGCTTATCGGAGGATGCTTTGTGCGATATGAAGGATTATAACCGATTTGATGTAATGTAAATTTGACATCAAACACCATCTAATATCATCCAACATAGTATACTACAAAAAATGTAATACTCATATATTACCAAAACAGTATAAAAACTCACATTTTCCTAAGATCTCAAAGAATGCTCTGCTTCCTTTCCTTTTGATAAGTTGCCAAAGTTAATCTCCAAAACACGCCCAAAACCTTTTACCATTCACATTCCACTTATTATAAATAGTAAGTAAAGTTTTTTAAGGAAAGGGGGGGTTGTTGAGGTGGTGCATGGGCATGCATCCCCACATGCATTCTAACACCTTTTAAAAAAAAACCTAATTGGACCAAAATTTACATCACCGCAAGGAGGTGAGCAATGGTTTACCATTGGTCCCTAATCTTCCAACAAACACTAAATCTTTACCCCTAAATTTTTCATTGCTATTAAATTTTGAAGCCCGACCAACTATAACTTAAAACCGAACATTACAATATCCTATCCTTAGAAGAATTACGTCCCAGAATTCCACTAAGTAAACAAATGAGGATATTTTATTCTCATCTCGGGCTCGGGTTCCCAGGTGGCTTCTGGCCCCTTATGATAATGCCATTGAACCTTCACTAATCTGATTTCTTTATTTCTCAACGCTTTTACTTTGAAATCTGTAATCACTTCAGCGGTAACACAACTTTTCATCAATTCTGATTTCTAGTAGTGGCACAACTACTTCTGGCTTTGCTAGACACTTTCTTAAATTTGATGCATGAAAAGTGTTATGGATACCATTTAACTCTATAGGAAGCTCTAGTTTGTATGCCACTACTCCAACTCATTCAAGGATAGGAAACGGTCCAATATACCTTGGGCTCAACTTACCCTTATTTCCAAAACAAACAACCCCTTTCCAGGGTGATACTTTCAACATCACTTTATCACAAACTTGAAACTGAATCGGTTTACGATGTTTATCAGCATAACTTTTTTGCTGATCCTAGGCTACTTTCATGGGTTCATGAATCTGATGAATCCTACTTGCTGTCAGCTGAACTATATTAGGTCCAGCCAACTGTTTCTCACCCACTTCGTTCAAGCACAGCGGCGTTCGACATTTTTTCTAGTACAACACCTCGAAGGGTGATGCTTGGATACTCGAGTAATAATTGTTATTGTAGGTGAACTCAATTAAAGGCAAATGACTATCCTACGATCCTCCATAGTCAATAACACATGCACGAAGCATGTCTTTGAATGTTTAGATAGTTCGTTCACTTTACCCATTGGTCTGTGGATGATAAGTCGTGCTCAACTTTATCTATGAACCCATTTCTCTTTGAAAACTCTTCCAAAACATAGACGTGAATCGACTGTCTCGATCGGAAACAATGGATAATGGAACACCATGACGTGTTACCACTTCATCAATATACAGTTTCACTAGACGGTCCATAAGATATGATTCTTTCATCGATAAGAAATGAGCATACTTAGACAATCGATCCACAACAACCCATATAGCATTCGGTGTTCTAGGTAATTTGGTTATGAAATCCATAGTAATGTGATCTCATTTCCAAATCGAAATTTCTAACGACTGCAACTTACCGTAGGGTCGTTGATGCTCTATCTTCACTTGCAAGCAGGTTATACACTAATCAACATGCCTCGTTATATACTTAAATATGCCCGACCACCAGTAGAATTGTTTCATATCTCGATACATTTCATTCGTACCCAGGTGGATGGAAAAACGAGAGTTGTGAGCTTCACTTAAAATTCGTTCCCTAAGATTACCATAGCACGGTACCCAAAATTTGTTCTGGAAACACAACAATTCTCGACTGTCTTTTACTAATTCAGTTAACACCCCACCAAGTCGTTCTTGTTTGATCTTGTCTTCTTTCATAACTTCACCTTGGGACTTTTGCAGCTCTTCATGAATGCTTGGTAATGACTCAGCTCTTAATGCTACAGCTTTAATTGTACCGCTCTTTTCTTTACGGCTTAACGGTCAGCTACCACATTAGCTTTGCCTAGATGATACAAGATCTCACAATCATAATCGTTAACCAGCTCCAACCATATTCTTTGGTGCATATTCAATTCTTTCTGATGGAACAAGTGTTGCCAACTTTTATGATCAGTAAAATTTTGGCACTTAGTCCCATACAAGTAATGTCTCCATATTTTCAAAGCAAAGACTACGACTGCCAACCACATATCATGGGTAGGATATTGTTTTTCATGGTTCTTTAACTGTTTTGAGGCATAAGCGATAACCTTTCCACATTGCATCAACACGCAACCCAAACTCAATTTCGAGGCATCACTACAAATCACAAAATCTTCTGTACCATCAGGTAAGGATAGAATTGGCGCAGTACAAAGCTTATCTTTTAACATCTGAAAAGCTTCAGCTTGTACCTCCTTTCATTCAAATTTCACATTCTTTATCGTCAGCCCAGTTAACGGTGTAGCAATACGAGAAAAATCTTGTATAGACTTTCGATAATATCCCGCCAATCTGAGAAAACTCTTGATTTCTGTTGGCGTTTTCAGTGCTTCCCACTTCTCGATAACTTCAATTTTGAGGGGATTCACTTTAATACCCCCCCCCCAGAAATGACATGACCTAGAAATTGGACTTTTCGTTACCAGAACTCATATTTTGACTTTTTTGCATACAACTTTTCTTGTTTCAAAAGTTCTAGAATCAGTCGCAGATGATTAGCGTGCTCTTCCTCAGATCGGGAGTATATCAATATATCATCAATAAAAATGATAACAAAATTATGGAGATATGGATGGCATACCCTAATGTCCATAAATGCCACTGGTGAGTTTGTAAGTCCAAACGGCATTACCAAAAACTCGTAGTGCCTATAACGCATACAGAATGTTGTTTTCGACACACCTTCTTCTCGAATTTTTAGCTGATGATAACCGGATCGTAGATCAATCTTTGAAAAGTAAGTAGCCCTAATCAATTGATCAAATAAATCATCAATTCTTGGGAGTGGATATTTGTTCTTGATTGTCAACTTATTTAACTCACGGTAATCGATACACATCCTCATCGATCTGTATTTCTTCTTAAAAACAATACTGGTGCACCCCTAGGACATGTACTCAGTCGGATAAAGCCTCTATCCTACAATTCTTTCAGCTATGACATTAACTTCCTCAACTCAGACAAAGCTAATGTAACATCCCCCGTCCCCGTGGTCCGGAACGGGCGGTGTCACTAACGGGACTAAATTCAAAGACACAAACATTGCAGAGCTGCTAATAAACTCCAAACGTAGATTAACTTCTAAATCATGCTTTACAATCCAAAATATTACATTCTAACAACTATTTATAAGCTTAGAATATTATACATCTACCAACGAGTTTACAAACTCCAAAAAAAATCAAACGCTCGATCTCAAGTCTCGTCCCTTATCAAAATCACTTGGAACCTGYCGTGTCAAGAAACAAGAACACGACTGAGCACGGGGCTCAGTGAACAGATGTAATATAAACTTGAAATAATAATACGTAACATCGATAATAAAGCGGAAGACTTAAAAATCAATGAAACTGAATTCATAGAAAATCAAGACGTTTCACAGTTCTCATTTCAAAACATCATTTAAACACGATCCGTCAATTCCTGTAGTGTTCGTGGGGTGGCCAAACCACACGAACTATCGGGCCGGCATGCGGGCACACACCCCGAGTCCCCCGTGAATTTAACCACGGTCACATGGTGGGTAATCCTAGGATCGATCCATCCGCCCTGGAGCCAATAAAATTGGCCTAGTCCACAAGGTGGGTTCACGTAAGCCACTAGTCGGCCTAACATTGTGGACCGAGTTCACCTGCAGGACGCCATGAGTACAAAGCCGCCATAGAAGGCATCCCAAAAAATGCGCCCATTAATTGGGTTGTTCTGAAAACCAATAAAACTAAACTTGTGCCACTACCCGAATGGCGTTCATAAAAAGTCAACATTCAAAGTACTTCATAAACCTCGAAACTACTTCAAAATATGACAATCAATTTAACAAAATTGAAAGATTCAAACATATAATTCAACGAACTAAAAATCAAGTGTTCACGATAAAGATTCAAGAGTTTACGATAAAGGTTCAAGAGTTTAT
>NC_037541.1:6384245-6386063 GCF_001531365.2 Cynara cardunculus var. scolymus
CGGTTATTACTTAAACAACGTAAGATCATATCTTAATTCTACTAATAAACTACTTAGGTTTTACATGTTTATAAACAACTTAAACTTTAAATACGACAGCCGAATATGTATTACGAAATCGACACAATACTTAACTTTATATAATTCCGTTTCGACTTTTAATAGCTTTTGACCCTCATTTTCGGGAGCATTTTTACCCCACTTAGAGACTAATACAGAAGATACTATTTAAACGAAAGATGTAGTATGATATGCGATTAAACTACTGGTTCTCAAATCATCTCATTTGGATTATCCATCTATTTTATACGAATATTACAAAACAGCAGATCAATCCTAAATACATTGCAAACAGCCCCGAAAACACACTGTTTTGGGCCACTTATATTCATAACTGGATTTTTGACCCTACATGAAAGTTGTAGTATACATTAAGGGCTTTCTAACTGCAAAATATGAGCTTATTCCGACTTACGGTTTGTAAGTTATATACTGTCAAAGTATGGACCTGCATAGTCGGTAAAATCCGATTCCGCAATTCCCGACTAACTTTTATAATTCAACTTTCATGATTCGCTACATTTACATGCTATAAACATACTTCAACATACTAAACCGTAAAACAAGTCCAATGATCACTACCCTAAGATTAATCATGCAATTTTACTCTTTTCGACATTATATCGAACAATTCGCGTACCATTAAACATATATACCAAATCTAACCATAATGAAACCATAATCTACCTTTTTAATTTCTACATCAATTTTATCAATCCTAGAATTCTAAACATGAAATATATCATACTTATAACAATATCCATCCGTAAACTTATACATAACATAATTTGTAAACCAGTCTAAAAATGCTAAAATCGTTTGCGGATTAAATGTTGTACTAAAATTCAAACATGTGCCCCAAGCTTTATGTAAACCTTCCCAAAATCGAGATGTAAAACGTGGGTCTCGATTGGAGGTAATCGATACAAGTATGCCATGAAGACGCACAATCTCACGTTGGAAAACTTCGGTCAGCTTATCAATTGACCAAGTTTGTCGGACAGGAAGAAAATGAGCCGATTTTGTGAGTGAGTCGGTCAACCACTACCCAGATTGCATCGTGTTTCAAGATCGTACGGGATAATCTGACTACAAAATTCATAGTTATGTGCTCCCATTTCCATACCGGAATGTTCAACGATTGGAGAACACCACCTGGACGTTGATGTTCAATTTTAACTTGTTGACAAGTGAGACAACGAGCTACAAAGTCGACGATATCTCGCTTCATTCCAATCCACCAGAAATGGTTCCTCAAATCGCGATACATTTTTGTTGTGCTAGTATGAACCGAAAACATAGAGTTATGAGCTTCGGTCAGAATTAGATTTCTAAGCTCCGAGTTATTCGGAACACAAAGACAATCTCGAAACCACAACACGTGATCATCATCAATTCTAAACTCTGAACTAGAATTCTCTTGTGCCTGTTGGAAATTTGCCCATAATTCACTATCATCTTGTTGGGCTTCTTTGATCCGAGATATTAGAGTCGGTTCTACCATTAGATTCGACAGAATTTCCGTTTGCGAACTCGGATAGATTTCTAGTACAAACCGTTCGATTTCCAAAGCCAACTCTGTAAAAACAATTAAAGAAGAAATTTGTTCCACAGATTTACGGCTTAAAGCGTCGGCGACTACATTAGCTTTGCCCGGATGATACTGTATCCGAACATCGTAATCTTTCAGAAGTTCGAGCCACCTTCGTTGACGCATATTTAACTCTTTTTGAGTAAAGATATATTTGAGGCTTTTAT
>NC_037541.1:6387243-6420715 GCF_001531365.2 Cynara cardunculus var. scolymus
AAGAGAATTTGTTTGGCATTACAGTCTATTGTTGCCCGGTGGCGTGACAACCAGTCCATACCCAATATTAAATCGAAGTAGGACATATGCATTGGAAGCAGAGTGACCTCTCGTATGCAGTCCCCAATAAGCAACGGACAGTTGGAAAAACGAGTTAGCATAAAGATTGAACCACCCTTTGGAGTAGATATTACCTCTGGAAATTCAGTGGTTTGCTCATACGATTTTAATCGGGATTCTAATTGTTCAAAAACAATTGAGTGTGTCGTACCAGTATCAAACAAAACATAAACAAATAAATCAATTAATTTAACATGACCCGAAATCATACCCGCTTGAGATTTGCTGCCAGGTAATGCAAAGACTCGTTTACTAGTACTTGGTTGTTTACCTTTCCCTTTGTCAGTTTGGATCCGAGCTTTGGGACAATCTTTTGTCATATGACCTTGTTCTCGACAATTGAAATAGGAACCGGTCATCTTTAAACATGGACCCGGTCGATGTCGAAGATTACATCGATCACAATTAATAATAGGGCTAGAAACATTTTGACTCCCACTGCTAGACAACACTGGAAGTCGTGGCGTGAATAGAATCGAGTCTTTTTGAGTATCGTTACTCGACTTTGATTTTACAAAACGAGGGTTGCTTCAGAAAGATTCAGATTCGCGTTTCTTATTGTCAACGCGTGAAGTTAACCATTGTTGTCGTGACCGATCAACATTCTTTGTTGCGTCGGCCACTTCAGTAACGGTATGAAAATGATGATTCAAGAGGCGATCTTTATACCTCGAGTTCAAAGTCCATTTAAATTTTTCAGCTTGTTGGACTTGAGTGCCTGCAGTATTTCCTGCAAAACGAGAAAATTTAAGAAACCGTGCCATGTAGTCGGTAATTGTTTCTTCCTCGCCTTGTTGGATAGTAGCATATTCCCGCACATAAGCATCGCGATCAGCCGAGGTAAAGTATTGCTTGAAGAAAAATTCTTTGAAATTATTMCAAGACAAGTCTTTAACAGATGGATAAGTTTGGATACAAGATTCCCACCAGTTATTGGCTTCTTTCTCAAGATTCCCACCAACTTGGATACAAACAGACCCGATACTGATCTGGATACAAGATTGGATACAAGATTCCCACCAGTTTGGATACAAACGGACCCGATACTGATCTGGAACCTCTAAGACATTGAAAATCTTTTCTATGTGTTATCCAATGTTCGGCATCCACAGAATCTATGGCAATTGAGAAAGACTGAGGTTTTTATATGTTAAACCTTTCAAGCCATATATATATATATATATATATTTCACCCGTTGGGTTACCCGAACTGGATGCAGGAATTCCAGTATTTGGTGTAGGAACAAGATTTGGGTTTGAAAGAAAATTATGTGCTATTTGTCGCATAGCCTAAATGGCCTGCTGAAGATATGTAGGCATCATACTTAACATGGTCTGACGGACCACATCAGCAATATTTGGTTCACTTCCACCCCCCATCATACTTAAAAATCAATGAAATTGAATTCATAGAAAATCAAGACGTTTCACAGTTCTCATTTCAAAACATCATTTAAACACAATCCGTCAATTCATGTAGTGTTCGTGGGGTGGCCAAACCACACGAACTATCGGGCCGGCGTGCGGGCACACACCCCGAGTCCCCCGTGAATTTAACCACGGTCACATAGTGGATAATCCTAGGATCAATCCATCCGCCCTGGAGCCAATAAAATTGGCCTAGTCCACAAGGTGGGTTCACGTAAGCCACTAATGGGCCTAACCTTGTGGACCGAGTTCACCTGCAGGACGCCATGAGTACAAAGCCGCCATAGAAGGCATCCCAAAAATTGCGCCCATTAATTGGGTTGTTCTGAAAACCAATAAAACTAAACTTGTGCCACTACCCGAATGGCGTTCATAAAAAGTCAACATTCAAAGTACTTCATAAAMCTCGAAACTACTTCAAAATATGACAATCAATTTAACAAAATTGAAAGATTCAAACATATAATTCAACGAACTAAAAATCAAGTGTTCACGATAAAGATTCAAGAGTTTACGATAAAGGTTCAAGAGTTTATATATATATATATATATATAATTTATAAGTACGTAATTTATTGACCACTTTTAAGCGATCAATCACAAAGTGGTGAACCACCGTTATGAAGGGTCAACTACAACCACTAGTTGCCCAAGAGTCAAAGAAAGTGAAATCCGTAATACATTGCAAACAGCCCCGAAAACACACTGTTTTGGGCCACTTAGATTTATAACTGGATTTTCGACCCTACATGAAAGTTGTAGTATACATTAAGGGCTTTCTAACTGCAAAATATGAGCTTATTCCGACTTACGGTTTGTAAGTTATATACTGTCAAAGTATGGACCTGCATAGTCGGTAAAATCCGATTCCGCAATTCCCGACTAACTTTTATAATCCAACTTTCATGATTCGCTACATTTACATGCTATAAACATATTTCAACATACTAAACCATAAAACAAGTCCAATGATCACTACCCTAAGATTAATCATGCAATTTTACTCTTTTCGACATTATATCGAACAATTTGCGTACCGTTAAACATATACACCAAATCTAACCATAATGAAACCATAATCTACCCTTTTAATTTCTACATCAATTTTATCAATCGTAGCATTCTAAACATGAAATATATCATACTTATAACAATATCCATCCGTAAACTTATACATAACATAATTTGTAAACCAGTCTAAAAAATGCTAACGTAAACACCGTAATAAAAGTGAATGAAATTTATATCTTTATGAAGGGTTCGAAGAGTGGATTCCGAATATATAATCATTACCTCGATTCCTTTAACAGTTTGAGAGATATCTTAGAGAGAAGAAGAATTTTAGAGAGATTGATGAGAGGCTGTGAAGAAGAAGAATGAAGAAGAAGAATCCGATGATTTTTTTTTCTTTCTTATATATATATATATATATATATATATATATATTATAATTATAATAAGTTTAGTAATTTGACGGTTTTAACCCCTCAATAATTACCGACCGTTATTTAAATACGGTATAATTTGGGTAAGTTAATGAGAATGTTTTTAAAACTCGGGTATTATAGCTAATCTATATGGTGCACGAGCAACTGGCGTAGCTCCATGTAACAACTCGATCTAAAATTCTATCAATCGATTAGAAGGTAAACTTGATAGGTCTTCTGGAAACTCACTTACAACAGGAATATTTTCCATATTATTCTTTTCTTTCTTTATATCGACCACATAAGCTAGAAAACTGATACACACTTTCTGTACATATCTCCGAGCTTTTAGGACGAATATAAGGCTGGAATAACGATCTCGTCTATCACCATAGATTATAACCGGTCCCTTCCCTGATAAATCTATATGAATCATTTTCTTGTTACAGATTATATTGGCTTGGTTTTTAGCCAACCAATCCAAAACCACAATTATATCAAATTCCCTTAACGGCATAGGAAATAATTGGATGGGTACCTCACACCCCTCTACTGATATTAAACAATCATCAAAAACTTCCATAACCGATACTTCACTATCATTTGTTGTTTCTACTATCAAAACATCATCTAATCCCTTAGATTTTAAACATGCGCATCCAAAAAATGATGGTGACACAAAAGAACGATTCGCACCAGAATCAAATAAGACTTTGGCACATACTGAATTAACAAAGAATGAACTTGTGACCACTTCGGGATTTTCTTCAGCCTCACCTCCTTTCATTTGAAAGGCTCTTCCCCTAGCTACTCCCTCTCCCTGTCTTACTTCTCCATGACTGCTAGGAACATTGCGATAAAACACTGGCCCCCTAATGGGTGGATAATCCCCAGCATAACCAGATCCTGGGCCCCCAGAATAACCAGATCCCCGTCCCTTAGTTTGTGGATAGTCAGCATTAATACGTTGGGATGAACTACACGTAAAACATCTTCATACCATTCGGCAATCTTTAGCTATATGACCTGATTCTTGACATTTATAATAGGTTGGTGGGTCATTATTGTATTCTCCTTGATGTATTTTATGACATCGAGCACATGTTCTATCAGCAAACCTTGATGTTGGACAATTCTGATTTCCAACAAACCTAGGTCCATGGATATCATTCGTTATTGCCTCCCCTTTCCTTTTCTTCCCAACATTTTCTTGTGGTTGTCGATGATATCTTGTTCCAAAATTACTGCAACATCCACTGCCACTTGAAAAGTAATTGGGTTTCTAGAATTTACATACTTTCTAAGATTAGACTCCAAACCCTAAATGTATTTTCTCACTTTGCTGCTTTCAGTAGCAACATAGGCCTCGGCGAATCGAGATTGTTCCATGAATACTTCAATGTACTGACGAACCGTCATGTTGCCCTGTTCTAATCGAAGAATATCATCTTCTAGTTTATGAACCGCATCTTTATACTGAACTTTAAATTTTGCCACAAATTCTTCCCACGACATCATCTCCAAAATGTTTGGATCTAAACTCATCATGATTTCCCACCAATACAATGCACTTGACCGCAACCTTGATACGACAAACGTTACTTTATCCTCTTTCACACTTTTACTAGTTTTTAAACTTAACTCGATCTCCTTAAGCCAACACATAACCTTGACAGGATCACGCTCTCCAGAAAACTTAGGAGGCTTGCATGCAAGAAACATCTTGATATCACCTCCCTTTTGTGTTGAGGATGAAGTAGGTGGTGCAGATGTAGTTGTCACCACTGTACTTGCCCCGACTTCTTCATGAAGATTCGGGTTCACCATCCCTTCCAGTTTATACTAAGTGGAATTCCCTAATAAAGTTACCAGATTATCTTAAAGTTTTCCCAGCTCAGTTGCTAACATTTCTTAAGTAATAAACCCAGGGTTATGAACACGACCTCTGGTCCTTGTTCTTCCCCTTCTACGGCTTGACGTTGAACTTTCTTGTATTGACATTTACTGTTTCATATGAATTTCTTGTTGAACACCTCTTCCTCTTCCTCGGCCCCGACCTCGACTTCTTGTTTCTATGGTTGTAGCAATTTATGGATTTATTTTAGTGTTTAAGTTTCCCCTTCCCCGACCTCTTCCGTGGCCTGCAGAAGTTCTCCCAGTGATATTCTCTAATCCAGGATTCCCTTCTTCAGAATTCACAGCCACATTCCTCCCTGAATGAATAGGATTATCTGATATCTTACTTAATACTTGTAACTCTTTAACTGCCACAATAACCATGTATACAATTAATCACATATTTTAGTATAATGATATGTTCATGTTCCAACAGACACCTTAAACACAAGATTACATCAGTCACATGTAATCCAAATCTACCATACTTGCACTACTTTAGGCCCAATTATAACACATTCCTAGGTTCAAAATCCAAGTGAAACCTATTATCACATACTTAACGCCTCTAGTTCAAGTATAAGGGGTCGTTTACCAAATGCTTACTCAGGTAAACGCTTACCAAGTCACGTTACCTCACCGGATGAATATGATAAGGACTAATAATCTTACCCAGAAAGAGAGAGACAAGGACCAAGAGCATTACCCGGTAAGTGAGGGCCACGACTCTTACCACGATAAGCACTTACCGGGTAAATTGTTACATGTGATGTCGTTTTGGTGGACTAAAATCTTACCCAGTAAGTAAATAATAGTGTTAAATTTTATTGATAAGCACTTACCGGGTAAATTGTTACATGTGATGTCGTTTTGGTGGACTAAAATCTTACCCAGTAAGTAAATAATAGTGTTAAATTTTATTGATAAGCACTTACCGGGTAAGTTTTTCGTAAACGACCCTAAGTATCAAGAAAATACCTAAATCTCGTAAAATAAGGCTCTGATACCAAATGAAACAACCTACCATGTACAAAAGTACTAATGAACAAAATTCATGCTATAGCATACATCAGGTTCCAATATTTACAAACATTTTTGTACTGTTCACATAACATAATAAAAGTCTAAATTCCAAATTTCATCATAACAAAAAAAATTTCTATGATTCCATCACATCTTCCTTTTGCCTTTGTCCTTGGACGTTGAATGACTTAAAAAATAAATTATTACAATAACTAAGGGTTAGACCGGAAGGTTTAATGAGTGAATTTCCCTCCAGTAAGTAAAAACTGCCATAATACTTTAATATATTTCAGACCTGATTTTAAAGTGATAAAAATTATCAAACATCTATCGTAGTTACACTGCCATTTCATCTATCACGGTTACACTGCCATTTCATCAATCACGATTACACCGCCATTTCATCTATCGCGGTTACACCGACATTTCATCTATCTTGCTTACACCACCATTTCCTCTCATTTCAGTTATTACTGTGAGCGATGAGGTTCAATCCGGACAACACTATAAGCGATAAGGGTCCTTATCAGAAACACTATGAGCGATGAGGTTCAATCCGGACAACACTTTGATCGATGAGGGTCCTTATCGGACAATATTGTGAGTGATGAGGTTCAATACGGACAACACTTTGATTGATCATGGTCCTTATCAGACAACATTGTGAGCGATGAGGTTCAATCCGAACAACACTTTGATCAATGAGGGTCCTTATTGGACAACACTGTGAGCGATGAGGTTCAATCAGGACAACACTTTGATCAATGAGGATCCTTATCGGATGATACTTTGAGCGATGAAGGCCTTATCGAATGATGCCTTGTGCGATGAGGGTTTTTACCGGATGATGCCTTGTGGATGCGGGACCTTATCGGAAGATGCTTTGTGAGATGAAGGATTATAACAGATTTTATGTAATGTAAATTTGACATCAAAACACCATCTAATATCGTACAGCGAAGTATACTATAAGAAATGTAATACTCAAATTTACCAAAACAATGTAAAAACTCACCTTTGCCTAAGATCTCAAAGAATGCTCTGCTTCTTTTCTATATGTTAAGTTGTGAAAGTTAATCTCCAAAAGCAGCCCAAAACCTTTTACCATTCTTATTCCACTCACTATTAATAGTAAGTATAGTTTTCTAAGGAGGGGGGGGGGGGTTGAGGCGGTGCATGGACATGCACCCCCCACACGTATTCTAACACCTTTTAAAAAAAAACCTAATTGGATCAAAATTTACATAACCACAAGGAGGTGACCAATGTATCACTATTGGTCCCTCATCTTCCAACAAACACTAGATCTTTACCCCTAAATTTTCCATTGCTATTAAATTTCGAAACCCGACCAACTATAACTTAAAACTGCACATTATAGGTGGTGAAAAATCTTAAAGGAGATGGTGGAGAAGACCGAGGGGTTGAAGCCAGAGCTGGGGGATTGTAGTTGATAGCGAATAATGGAAGTTGCATGTACATTGTGGGAGGGACGAAAATGGAGATGATATAGGGCGGGTAGGGATGAATCATTAGTTTAACTTTTTTGATTAGGTTTTTTAGTTAAGGTTTTTATTTGAGGTTTTTTGTTTACCTTTTTCTTCTAGGTAATGCTTTAAACACTTGTATCAAACTTTAAACACTTGTATGAAAAAAATTATTTTATAACAGTTATTAAAGGATCCAAATGCTCTTTATGTGACTTGCATGTGAGCGGATTTAACACATGTTTCCAATGATCGTTAGGTTAATAGATGATTTCTATAATGATATTTTTTGTAAATTATTCTTATGATTCATAATATTGTAAGTAGTAAACTTCATTTTTAGTCCCTGTGTTTTTTTATTATTCTTGGGTTTGGTTCATAGAGTTCGTTTAATACAAACTTTTCATCCCTTTTTCTGATTTTGTTTGGTTTTGATCTATCCCTCTAACATAATTAGAAAAGCTTCGGTTAAGTCAAGCATATTTTTGTATTTTTTCCATTTTCTCTCATTCTCTTTTGAAAAGATAAATATTAAATTTATTGGTATTCATTTACAACAAGACACAGAGTTTACTCCGTTCCTTCTCCCTCCTTCCTCTTCCCGTATCCCTCCCATCTTTGTACACTTGCATGCTAAAAACTAGCCTCTAGCTTATTTACCTAACCCTAACATAATGTTGTTCATTCTTCTTCAATTTGATTCATAATCCATAAAAATAGCAATCAAATTCTTCGAAACTATTCAAGTTTTGTGTAACAAGAAACTACAATTTCATAAAACAAACACGTGTAGAAAAGAATAGTAATTAAAGAGGAAGATTCTTCATTAAGAAGGAAATGAGCAACGAAGAGTTAGGCAAGTGCAAGGAGAGCTCACTACGTAACATGATAGGTGTTATTCTCAACCATTAGATTTGTATATTACATATAAATATCTGACCAAACACTCAGAAAGAGACATTCGTGTTTACCTTAGTTTACAAGGTACATATTTGATGTACTTCACTTATCGGATATTACCATTGTTTATGGGATTCAGATATATCACTCATCGAATGTATTCTTGAACAATTGAGTTTCATCTGAAAACAAATATAGAATCCTAATCCGATTAACTCTTCTATGGGATGAAGGATTTATGACACTTTGTACTCATCTGAAAACAAATATAGAATCCTAATCCGATTAACTCTTCTATGGGATGAAGGATTTATGACACTTTGTACTCATATTATATCTAATTAAGGGTAGGATTTTTACTTGTAAAAGTCTTATAACTATATGTATTGAGTCAAGAGCAAAATGTCTTCAACAAAATCAAAAACTAGTTGAAGTGAGGTCAAGATCATCAACAAAGATGATTGGTTTGTCATCTAGCCAAAAAAAGATCAATACAAGATAAAAAATCAACAGTCTAACAAATACTACTACTACCAAGCCGAATTCGGAATTTGCAAATACAGGAACATGCAACATGTTTAGCCACCACAAAACCATGGGAAAAGGAAGAAAAAAGCCGACTAGGGAATAAGGGGTCGTCCTATATCCCGTACGAGAGGAAATCCCATTGTTTTTTCATATTTTTCTATCAAGTGAGTCCATAGCTTAAGATTTCAGAACTTCACTGCCAATCTTGAAGTAGAAACTTGGCCAACAAGTTTGCTCACCAACTCTCTTACTTCCTTTCTTAGTATGAGAACATGTACAACATATCAGGCTAAGCAAATACAATTGCACCATGTAATTGGTACTTTATTTTCTTTATTGCTCTCTCGACATGCTTAAGGAACGAATAAGTTAAAATTATTTTTACATCAAATCAAAGGTGGAAATGAAGAATACTAGGATACATGGATTAATAACCAGAAGAAGACATGCAGAAAGTTGGATAGAATGCATTTAATGCAATGATGGCTATAAAATGTCATCATTGGCATTAAATGCAACTCATCCATTTTGAAATCATTATTGTGAAAGTTTCTGAAGTAAATTCGACGTCATCTTCTTTAGAACTTCCTTAGTTCTTCGGATCTAAAAGAGAACCTTCTTCCTCATCTCTTTTAGTTTACTAAATTTGTCACAGTTAGATAGTTTAAGATAACAAGTCTTACCTTCATAGGTATCGCAACATATTTGTAATTATTTGTTTTATGAAATTATAGAGCAAAAAACTAAAAAGTGAAAATATATTGTGTTTGTATTCAAACCCCCGCTCCCTTCTACAAATATTTCTTGTATAAGTCATCACTTCCTAGGACCAACAAGTGGTATCATATTGGTTCGTTTAATCTCATTAGCAAAATCTAAAATGACATCCACAACCAATTACTATGGTTCTTACCCGAATCTTTTGACAAAGTTGCTTATGTGGAAGTACTTAGATATAATTTGTTATGCATCAGTTAACTTGTGATAAGGTTTTTATGTCAATTTTCTTGAAAACAAATGTTATATTCTTTCTCCTGAGAACATTGAAATTATTTCTGGTTTTCGTAAAAGCAGTGTCTATGTAATTGACATGTTTTATACTCGCTCACTATCTTTTCAAAATGTTTGTTTCTTCTTTAAAGCATCCTCTAAGGAAAACTGGTTGTTGTATAATTCTTTGTCTTAGTTAAATTTTAAAAACCATCAATGAAATTCTCATAGAAGTCTTGTGAGAGGACTTCCTTTGTTATATTTCTCCAAAGACAAATTGTGTGAACATTGTGAAAAAGGGAAGCACTTAAAATACAGTTTTAAGTCTAAAAGTTGTTTTTCAATTTCAACTCCTCTTCATCTTCTTCACATGGACTTGTGTGGACCAATAAATGTTCTAGATCTGGGTGGAAAGAAATATACCCTAGTCATTTGATGAATTTTTAAGATACAACCGAGTCATCTCTCTTCCTGCCAAAAGTGATGCAACTAAAGAAATCATCAACTTCATAAAATGAATTGAAGTTCTAAATAATACTTCTTTTAGGTCTTTGAGAAGTGATAATGGAAATTAATTCAAAAAGTCTGCTTTAGATTATTTTGGTTTCAAACAAGGGTCTTTCTAACAACTTTTCTACAGCTAGAACTCCCCAACAAAATGGTGTTATGGAAAGAAGAAATAGAACATTGTGTGAAGGTGCCAGATCTATGATCTCTAATGCATGTCGACCTACCTACTTTTGGGTTGAAGCTGTGAACACTGCATGTTTCAACCAAAATCAACTACTATTGTAAAAAGACATCAGAAGACTCCTTATGAACTCTTTCACAGGAGAAAACCAAACATTGGTTTCTTTACACCTTCGGATGTATGTGTTATGTGCTAAATGACAGAGATCATTTTAGAAATTTGATCTGAAATCAGATGAAGGAATTTTCTTCAAATATTATGTTGTCTCTAAATTTGAAAGAATATACAATAGAAGAAGACAATGTATTGATGAGTAAATATATGTTCATTTTGATGAAAATAGCAGTGCACCATCCACATCCACAGATACTTACAATAAAGATGAACTCAATGAATCGATATCTTCCTACATCATAAAATATATTCAATAATTCTCCTCAAATCCTATTCAGGTGATTCTCATCCCTCATCTCCTTCTAAACCCATCATCACCACATCCGAAGAACAAATATCTATCACTACTGAGAATAATGCTCAGCATATTGAACCTTCATCTGGAAATATTCCTTCTCCATCCCTCCTCTCATCACACCTTCCACTTATTCATCTTTCTCTTTCTCTTAGGATCAAATGGATAAAAAGTTACCCTATGGATCAAATCATAGGAGACCAACATACTGGAGTCAAAACAAGAAGGTCGACAGATATGTGTCTTTATGTCAACTTTTTATCTCTTGTTGAACTAAAAAGGATTAAAGAATCCATTGAAGATCCAAACAAGAAGGTCGACAGATAGGTGTTGTTTGGTAAACTTAGCACATTATCAAGGTCACGAGGTTCATCTTGCACTACATGTAGTGCATAGTTCAACTGATCTTTAAAGCTCATTTTTGCACAGCGAATCCCTATACCGTTCGGGAGGTATGAGAGTGTGCTTAGTAGACCGAATACGTTGATTTCTCACATCATCAAGTATTCTCCCTTGATAACAGCTTTTAATTTAGTTTTTACATTCATTAGAAGGAGAAGAAATGCATTGAATGATCTCCTTACCTTCTTTTAAATGGTATGCTTGAAGGGATGTGAGAGATGAACCGCTTGATGTTCTTTCCTTGTCAAATGTTACGTGTATGGAATGTACCATCTTCCTTGTCTCAAGATTATAGATTTTATAGCCCTTAACTCCATTCGTATATCCATGTAAACGTCCTTGTACCGTATGACTGTCAAGTTTGTATTTTTCCTGCATTGTGGATATACACCGAGCACTCCAAAATACAAATATAACTAAGACATATTGATTTCTTACCTCTCCATACCTTTTCTGGATTCTTTCCATTAATCGTCAATGATGGGAGATGGTTAATTATATGTGCGACCGTAAATAAAGCTTCGGGCCAAAAAACTGTACGGAAACCGGTGGTTAACCTCATACGACTTGCTTTCTCTAGCAATGCTTGATTCATCTGTTCTACTACTCCATTCAGTTGTGGATCATGTGGAGTGGTGAAGTGTCCATGGATCCTCCTTTCTTTGCAAAACTCACCACTTTTGAATTATCCACCATTATCTAATCTCAACACCTTCCATTTCCTTCCGATTTGAGTTTCCAGCAAGGCTAACCACTGTTTTAACTTCTCAAAAACTTCTAGTTTGTATTTCATGGTAAATATCCAAAATTTATTAGAATAATAATCAATGAAAAAGACAAAGTACTGACCTCCACTATGAGATTTAGTGTTAGTCGGTCCTTAAACATCTATATGTAGGTAATGAAGAATTGTTGTTGTATTGCATTTGCGAAAACCAAAAGAGACTGTTGATTCCAAATTTCCCAATTTGTAGATCTAATGGAATGCAAGAGCGGAAGAAGTTTGGATCTAATTGAGGCAAGAACAATGAACGATAAGCATAAAAGATATCATTGGGAGAATTTTGCCATCATCGTCAAATTGTATTGATTGAAGAGTGAAGTACACCTGAATTAATCCTCACAATGTAAAAGACATGAATTGCTATTTATAGGCCTATAGGATTAAGTCAAAGTATTGTCTGATGATGAGAGTCCATGTGTAAAGTGCTCTAACAGACTTTAAGCGGGAATGTTTGAACAGTAGCAGATTCATAATTGAACAATGTAGAAGAGGTTGAGTCAAAGGTGGATCCATAGGTAGGCCAAGGTCTTTATGTTGCCGAGGTCTTTGTGTTGCTGAGTTGATCATCAGGTTAAGAGTCTCTAAGTTGGGGTTTTGGGCACCACAAAGGTCCCAAAAAGCAAATAAAGTAATGAACTTTATTCAACAACAATCAAATATGTGATGCCAACCAACAACTAATGCGGAAAACAAATAGGATTCAAAGCACAATGCACGATCAACCAAAGAACTTTGAAAACATACAAAACACAAAAATTTATGTGGTTCCACCTTTGGTATGGTGATGTACGTCTTCAAGAAAGAGGAGGAACTTATTGCTGAAGAACACCAAAACACCAAAGAGAAATTACAAACTGAACACTAAGTCTCTCAATATTTTCTTTACTCAAACTAGGGTTTCTAGGCTCTCAATTTTGTTCAATGCCATGATTGAACTAAAGCGATTTATTTATAATAATCTATAGGTGGAGTCCCGATTTGATCCCAATGCTAAAACATTAGAAAAATCATACTTATCATCGCGCATGGCCAAACTTAATTAGGTGCGGTCGTGCCTAAAGACCCAAGAAAATTTGTTCACGAAATAACACTATGCCCCTTCACGTTTAATCAAAATGAGCAGCTATATCATAACACCCAAAACTTTATGTTTTTCAAAATAATATTATGCACATCCGTGTGCTTGAATATAAGGTGTGGCCATGTCTAGACACCCAAAACTTTCTATTTTGCAAAGTTACATTACACACACCCGTGTAAGAATATAAGGTGTTGTCGTGTCAAAAACTTCAAAATTTCTTATTTTGCAATGTCTTTGTTTTATAAACTTAACTATAACACCCCACATCACATATTGCATATAACTCATATTTCATTCAAAGAAATACATGTATTACTCCACTTAGGTCCCATGGTACAAGAAATTAATGTACAAAATACACAATCCAAAAATTCCAAAATACAAGTTCTTGTACTACATAACATATATCTTCAAAACTACATTCATCCATAAGCTAATCTTCATATAATTATGCACATAGAAAAATAATTACATTTTCCCCTTCCCCTTACTATCAAGTGACCCAACTATTCCTGCAATATATATTTGAAAGAGAAAATGAGGGTTGGACCTGAAGGTCTAGTGAGATCCCTTTTTTCTTGTAATTGTAGGGTGAAGATTACCAAAACTTTATTTAAAATCAACTTTTCATATAAACAGAAACATAATCTCATGGTTCATGACGACCAACGCCCTTCTGGTTCTAATGACCAGATTTGACTTAAGGAAAGTTCATTTATTAAACATCAGGGCCAGAGCCCCTCTGGTTCCATTGACCTTTGCTTCTGGTCCTACCAACCAGAGTTCTTCTCTCAAATTAAGTTTACACTTATATATAAAAGGCTGATCCTCTAGTTCAATGACCAGAGTAAAGTTATGTACATAAAAAAGATGCAAATCAAATTTCCAAGTATAAAGAAAAGTGTAGTTAGAAAATTTGTATGACCATAGCCTCTTGTCCTACTAACCAGAATCTCTGGTTTAAATGCAAAGAACAGCCAGAGCTCCTCTGGCTCGTCTTGCTTTGCCAAAGAAATTCCGTACAAATAAATTCTAAGTTTGAATAAGAGAAAGAATTATAAAAAATAGTTTAAAATACAATTTTTTATGACACAGAACCTCTGGGTCTAGTTAAAGATTTGATAATAAAGACTTTTATCATAGTCAGAGATTTTTCGATTGTCCCTAAAGATCAACCCAAAATTCCTCTTGAATAGATTACAGAACAACTAAAGCCTCTCTGGTTCCACATAACTCTTTTCCAAACACTTTTAATCAAAAGCACGATTATCCCAAACCTCTGGCCATAAGCTAATTTTCCTCTTTTCAATAACATCATTACTATCATTTACAATAAGAGCAATATTCCTGAATCTTCAAATCACAAAGAAATAAGGACTCATAACCATTGCAATATTGAGGGATATAACAGTTTGAGCTATAATAATAATAATCACACACACAAATGTCACCCTTATATCCGAAGGTACACCWCTCCTTGATATGCCACCCTTATATCATGGTACACATCTCCTTGATATGTCACACTTATTTCTTCATCAAAATCTACATATTATTTCCAATCAGAACAGACTGAAGTCACAACCGTCCTGAAGGAACATAATCTATAGTTTTAGCCAATAACAGTTTCAAAACACTTTTATATCAAAACTTTGAAACTCAAGAACCAGTAGTTCTTGAATCCGCTTTTCAAAACTCAAAACCCTTTATTCCTTAAAATAGAATATCATCTCAACTGTTTTGAAAGAAGTAGATACTTCTTTATATTACAAAAATAGTTTCAAAACCCAGATTCATAAAGCTCAAATCAACTGCTAAAACAGTTTCCTTTCTTCAGCAAGATCATCTACCGAAATCCATATACTTCAAATATCAACATATAAGAATTTTAATAACAAAACTCACCTTATATACACAGATTTGCAAATAAATCAAACAACAATTTCTTCCAATAACCACAGATTCTTCAAATCACTTGTATGTAGGTTTTTCTTTCAAAAACCCACTTTCACCGCCACCCTCTTTTCTTTTTTTCAAGAAGATAAGTGAGATATAATTAATTTTATCCCCTTATATATTTTATATAAACCAAGGCGGTGCAAAAGGTTTTATATTATAAAATTCTCAAAGGCGGTGGAGGAATAAATATATTAAACCTCTCTTAAGAATATGCACACACCTTATAATAATATTTGCATAAACTTTAATTTATGCACATACCTCTAATGCCACAAATCATGTATACTAATCATGCATACATACGGCATTTATCAATAACTCATACATTCACATAAGCATATTTTTACATAATCAAATAATAATCATATAAGATTTACTCCAAGTGTTGTTGCCATAAAATCCGGTCATCACATTAACTAGTGATTATAGTGAATTGGTTGACCAGTCACAGACCCGAGTTTTTTTCCTGAGCGAATGCACCTTTAAGGTGAACCAAATGCCCGCAAGTTGTCCGATGTGTTTTTAGCTACATTCTACCATTTCGAGCGATTTTTTAAGCTTTTTGTTGATTTCAACGGATTTTTTGGATTTTGGTTAATCTCAATGGACTTTTTCGGTTTTTTGGTTGATTTCAAGCGACTTTTCGATTTTTTGGTCGATGTTCTTTGTATTTTGAAATATCCCGGAGCAACCTTCAAATTTTAACGAGTGCATCTTTCATACCCAAAAAAAAACTCCAGTTAGGAAAATAAGTGGATCTGGTGCAGGAGACTCTGGTTAGCGCTTAATAGGTCCTCCCCTGTGATTAATTACTGACAAGGCTTAGCAAACATACGTGGATCATTGAACTGCTCTAAGTAAAACTATGTGTTCATCTTTACTCTGTTGGTTAATTACAATGTAAATTGTATATAGTTGTAAGCCTATACATTACAACAAAATTAGATTTATTGAATGCCTAGAACACGTAAGTATCCTAATAAAGTATTTTATAAAACTTGTGTTATAGAAATATAAAATAGTTTTGTGTATCCAAAGATGTTACAATAAATTTAAAGAACTATTTTGGATGTTTTAAAAAAATTCTCTTAAAATAAATTAAGTGTCGTGTTATTAGTTATTTTATTGAACACAACTTGAAAAAATGCTCTATAAATATAAGTGTCCTATAAAGAGATGAGTTACAACCGTAAAAATTGTATATAGATGTAACCCTACGTCTCCCTAGTTACAACCGTCTCACGCGTATAATGAAAACCGTGACAATTGAGTCATATCGCTTTATCGCCACGAGAAATATTAAGAGAAATGATAGAAGTAAAACAAAGCATTTAAACACATATGTCAATAAGAAAATTGAAGATTAAATGTGTATAATTATGAACGTGTACACATTCAACATCTACAATCCAATTTATTGCAAGAACCCACAAACACGAAGATACAATTTATTCAACTGCAAATCGATTTGAACCACATTTCACTTAATTGTTACCCAAGAACTTCTTGAGCCACATAGCTGAGTTCTTCGGGTATCGTGTTATGTCGTTTTTGTAGTCGACGTAAACAATGCCAAACCTTTGGCTGTATCCCGAACCCCATTCGTATGTGTCGAGAAACGACCATGGGAAATACCCCTTCACATTTACCCCTTTCCTGCATGCCAAACCATCAATCTATAAGCAACTAAACACACTACAAATCAAGTTTTTAGGACGTTGAAAATATACTAATTTATAGAGCTTAAGTTTATGAGACCAAACAATTATGTATCATATATAAAAGTGTTGTAATAAATTTATATGAGGCTTTTAGGCACCTTAACAAGTTTTTTCATATAACATTATTTGAGAAAGTATGCTATAAAATATGGGTTTATAGAATATTTCTCAAAAATGTCCTGTAAAAAAGATAATACGACACTTTATTTTAAAGTGTCATAAAAAATTTGTTAAGACGTCAAAAACCATCTTATAAATTTATTGCAATGCTTTTATATACGATGCATAATTGTTTGGTTTTGTAAAGCAGACTCTATTAGGATACTAAGATATTTTTGTCCGTCCTATAAACCCGATGATATATATATAGAGGTTGATTCATATGAGAATTGTACCTATTTAAGAAAATAAGAAAATGACCAAGTCACATACAAAATCACATATGATTTTACATTAACCGTCAAAAAAAATGTGCGGGCGACCCTATGGCCGGGTGGCAAGGTTACGTGTATCACATGTGATTTTGTAGGTGATGTTAGTGTAAAATCACATGTGATTCGGCCATTTTCTTAAATATGTATCATTTTCATATGAACCCGACTCTCTCTCTCTCTCTCTCTCTCTCTCTCTCTCTATATATATATATATATATATATATATATATGGCGGTTTCGGTTGCAAACAAGTTCTAAATTTGTGAACCGAACAAAGGATAGTGCGCCTGCAAGTGTGTGATACATTCACGGGTTATTAATCATGAATAATTCACGAATGTTCACCTTCATTATTCATGATGAATGTGGACACCCGGATACACGTGTCGCATTCTTCTTTGTCTCCCAGTTCACTTCACGTTGGCAACCGAACTTTTCTAATATATATAGGTGGTTTATATCTATAATATATATTTATAGAGTTGGGTTCATGTGAGACCAAGGGTTTTTCGTGAGACCCGTAAGACCAATTTACGTTCATTGATCAACTTTATAAGTTAATGATTTAATGGTCTAAAGTTGCACGGTGGCAATTTTGTGATTATTGAGAAGTCTCGTGGCGTTTATGAATGTTCAGATTGTCATATTGTAGATCTAATCCAAGGGTTGAGAATTAGTATTAGGGGTCTCACGAAAAACCCTTGGTCTCACATGATCCTAAACCTATATTTATAATATCTATATATATCTATAGACTTGGGATCATGTGAGACCAAGGGTTTTTTGAAACCCGTAAGAGCAATTCTCAACCCTTGGATTAGATCTACAATCTGAACATTCATAATCACAAAATTGCCACGAGACTTCTCAATAATCACAAAATTGYYAYYGTGCAACTTTAGACCATTAGATCATTAGCTTATAAAGTTGATCAATGAACATAAACTGGTATTACGTGTCTCACGAAAAGCCCTTGGTCTCACGTGAACCCAACCCCCTCTCTCTATATATATATATACACACACACCAGTGAATACGCAAAGGTGACATTTTAAACTCACTTCATAGCATCCTTAACAGCCAAGATATGTCTATAATAGAAACTGACTCTTGCTGTATCATTGACGCCATGCTTCACTATCCCATTATCGGCATCACCATATCCTGTCAAAGAATTCGAGAAAGCAAATGTATGATTTCGTATAATTTCAGGAAAATCTATGGTCGATCAGTTCGAGTTTTCGATATACCGTTTTCTGTTATGTAGATGGTCGGGCTGTTGTACTTCTCTTTCATGTAGACGAGAAGATCACACAGACCTTTCGGATAAACGAAGAAAATACTCACGTCGGACTGCACAAGTAAACATCAATCAAAACTCTTTGTAAATTAGTTGGGATAAAAGAGTGAAATGTTGCTAATCGATTGAAATCGTATCGATATCCCATCGTTATATTTGGATAAAAAGACTTGGCGCGAAAAGGTTTGGAAATGAACTCACCGGCGTGCCAATAGGTCTCCCGTTTCTATACGCTGTTATAAAAACCGAAAGATTGATGTTAGTTTACGCGACAGGAAAAGTTGAACATGCACTACAACAAAATCGAGTTTAATTACAGATGTCAAAAATGTCCAAATATCCTAATAGACTGTTTTATATCTAATATTTTTCAAGAAAATACCAATTGATCACCCAAGAAAAACCTGGGTAATCGGCGTTGATTCGAAATACCCACCAACTTTTGTGACGGTTTTGTGATGAAACCCCTTTAATGACGGGTTTTGCAAGGGAAAAAATCCGTAGGTAAAAGTCTTCCATTTAGTAGTGTTTAGCCCCATGGGATTTATTCCACGTGTGTACTAATTAAGCTGTCCAAGACACCCACGTTACCGAACTATACAAAACTGGTTACTTTGGAAACGTACCGGTAAGATTCGTTCGACCATCGGTAGAAGGACTGAAATGGATAGTGTTGGCAGAAGGAATATCAGCTGCATAATTTGATGTGTAGTAATTGATTCCAATGAAATCAAAGGATCCTTTAACGAGCTTTGATTCTTCCGGACTAAATTTTGGTAACCTTCCTTGCACCAAGTGACGGACGCTTTGTGGGTACTCGCCAAAAGCCAAAGGGTCCATGAACCTATCCATTTGCAATCAAACAAATGTATATAAAACTCGACCATAGTTATCTGTATCTATACTATATTATAAAGTATTTGATAAAAAAAAATTAAAAATCATTTTTTTAATATACATAATATTGTTTAATGATGCATATTACTTAAAATTTAAGATTATTTATACTATATTATAAAGCATTTGACAAAAACTCTTAAAAACCGTTTTTATGCATGAATTACTGTTTATTGATGCATATTACTTAAAATTCAAGATTACAAGTAAATTGTGCATAAGTAAAACTTATTAAAGCTTCATATTTAAATTTGTGTAACTAACTGTCCATAAATATAATCAAATAGAAGATAAACATCTCATTCTAAATATAATTAAGATAATTATTGAGTTTTAACAAAATATTTAATTATTATCTCTATAAAAAACTTATATTGTTAAACAAAAAATAAATGGCTTAATTATTAAATCTAAATTAAATTATAATAAAAAATTAAATGAAGGAAATCACAAAAAAAAAGAACAAGAACTTTTAAATGTTTAATTTAATATTAAAGTTGATACATTTTTTTTTTTAATTTTATGATACATTCAAATTTTATACTTTATTCAAAAAATAAAATATTATCGTTTTTTCATTACCACATAAAAGCATATTATAACAACGACGTTGACAAAATAAAATGAAACATCAAAATTGAGATGTATTTTGTTGCATTGCGCGAGTACTCTTCTAGTAAGTAAATTATGCGTAAGTACATCTTATTAAAACTCCATATTTGTATTCGTGTAACTAACTAGAGATAAACATAATCAAATAGAAGATAAGCATCTTATTTTAAATGTAAAAAATCTAAAATATAATTAAGATAATCATTGAGTTTTAACAGAATATTTAATTATTATCTTTATAAAAGATTATAATTATTAAACCTAAATTAAATTACTTCGTCAATAAACCTAAATTAAGTTATAACAAAAAAAATTGAATTAAAGAAATTACACAAAAAAAGAACTTTTATATATATTTTTTTCCAGATTTTTATGTTATTTTTCAAATTTATATTTTACTAAAGAATAAAAACATCATCGTTTTCTCAAAACCACATAAAACCGTATTATATCAACATAAAAAAAAGAATAAAACGAAACATTGAAATTAAGATGTATCTCGATGCATTGCACTGTACAAATACCCTTCTAATTAAATAAACCGAGTAACTAATAGAATATGTGAGATCTTTTCAATCTTTTTCGGCAAGAGCCCTTGTATAGACGAAGCTAGGTTTAGATGTACTATCTAGTTGATATATATGAACTCCAGTGCTTATGGACGGACCTACAGTGGTGTCAACTGTGGTACGTGACATCGTACTATTTATTTGTCGAATGGTAATAAAATTTAAGTTCATAAAAGTTGCAACCGTGTTAATTTGTTGTATGTCACCGTATGTATTCTGAAACTACAATGAGAATAAGTTTTATTTGATAATGTTGGTTTGCAAGGGTTTTATTCCATCCCAGACTCAAGTTTGAATTTTATTTTTTAATTTTTTTTAATCAAATGGTGCTACTGTTTAAAAAATTTCCCTATTTTTGTATCTTATGGTCAATTGGTGTCACTGTTTGAACATTTTTTTCTTATATTTGTTTCTTATTGTCAAATGATGTCATCGTTTGAATTTTTCCCTATATTTGTTTTTTATAGCTAAATTGTATCATCATTTGAAAAAAAAAATTGGGTACGTCCCTACCAGAGCGTCCACTATATACGGAATTTTTTCAAACGGTGGCACCATTTGCCTAAGAAAATGACACTAACAGGATTCTAACTTGGGTCTCGGGTGGAATAAAAGTCTTACAAACCAACTCTACCAAATAAAACTTGTTCTCATTGTAGTTTTAAAGTACATATGGTGGCACACAACAGATTAATACGGTTGCACCTTTCACGAACCTAAAAAAATTTACCCTTCGACGGAAGAATAATACGGTGGCACGTGCCATTATATGCACCACTATAGGTCTGTCCATGCTCTAACACCATGTTCCACTACAACAAAATTGGTATTATATGACGCCAACAATAAATAAGTGTCCTAATTGACCAGTTTATAAGAAATAATTTATAGGACCAAAAAATTAAGCATCATATCTAAAGGTGTTGTAATAAGTTTATAGGATGTTTTTGCTTGTCGTAACAAGTTTGCTATGATACCTTTGTAAAAAACACGTCATATTAACTATTTTATAGGACAATATTTAAAAAAGTGTACTTTAAACACAAGTATCCTATAAAAAGATGGCTTTATAGGACATTTTCTCTAAAGTTTCCTATAAAATAGCTAATGTGACGCTTTGTATTAAAATTGTCCTAAAAAAACTTGTTAAGATGTTCAAAAATATCCTATAAATTTATTACAACTTAACGCCTTTAGATAAGATGATATATATTTTTGGCCCTATAGTTTAAGTCTTATAATGTAGTCTATTAGGACGCTTTACCGATGGCTTCCTATAAACCCAATTTTGTTGTAGTGTTCTAATCTCTAGTTTGATAGCCACTGTCTAACCGATGTAAGACTACTGAGACCCCGACGGTATGTATATCACTTACCATCCTAACATGAAATCAAGGGCTCGTTGTGCTGCTTTTTTGTTCGCTTTCCTCGGAGAATATGGAATAAACCAGTGGGATACTAGCGTTATTCCGATCACACCTTTTTGAGAAGCCTACACAAAATGCACCAATTCATCAACAATGGTGAACAAGTCATGTATGTTGTTGAGTATATATACATATACATATATATATATATATATATATATATATGTATCATTTTTGTTATATGTTTATGAAATCTTGACCTGGTACTTTTGTTTATAGAGTTTAACGGTGAGGGCGTGACAAAGAAGCATGTAATGTGCAACGATATAAGGCTCAGTGGCAGAATTCCCAGCCGGGCAACTGTTATTCATCCATGAAGAACATCGCCCGGGGGCAAGAGCTCCCATTTCATAACCATTAACAATGAAGACATAGGGCTCGTTCATCGTAATCCAATGCTTTACTCTATCCCCAAACTCCTTGAAGCACAATTCCGCAAAGTCTTGGAAGTCCTTCCTACACAAGAATCATCGGTTGATATAACCAAAACGTCCCGCTCGAATTGAAGTTGTGAATGATAGACTATAGATGTTCAATCAACGTCCTAATAGAGTATTTAATGAGATTTTAAGTATATATGACCGATAACTGTGGGTCGTTACAATAAGTTGTCACGATGAAATTATGTCCCCTAGCAAGTTGTACCAACTACCACTTAAAAAGTAAATTGTCCATATAAACTTTTTATAAGACGTGACTGTTAAAAAGTATTCTATTAGCATTTTTATAAAATTTGTTATGCTGGACATTATTCAAATTTGTCTTGTAACCAGGCTAATTAATAAACCGATTTATTTATTGTGTCGTATTTGATTACCCAATTTCGTTGATAGAACTTGTTAGGTCACTTATGTCATGTTGTATTATCATAACATAAGATGCACATTCGCTAATACCTATAAACTTAAAATCTTGTTATGTAACATATTATGAGGCTATGGCCAACAAGCTATCCTAAAATAAGGATAAGGAGTCGTTTACTAAACATTTATCCGTAAGTATTTATCAGTAAAAATTAACACTATCACTTACTTACCAAGTATGATATTAGTCAACAAAAATAGGATCTTATGCAACAATTTACCCGGTAAGCGCTAGCCATGGTAAGAGTCGTCGACCTCACTTATCGAGTAAGACTCTTGGTCCTTGTCTTGTTCTTACCGGGTAAATTTTTGGTCTTTGTCATACTCATTCAATAATGTAATGTGAGTTGGTAAGTACTTACCCAGATAAGTGTTTGATAAACGACTCCTATATAAGTTTTTACGAGAAGAAAATGTTTTGACCTAGATAGGATGATACTGTTTTGAACCTGATGATTGTTATTAAACTAAATAAAAAAACTTTGAAGGTTCAATAATAACTAAAAGCGCATAGTATAACAAAATTGAGTTTATAGGACCCCACTAGAAATGGTAAAAAAAACTCGAAACCGATAGTGAAAACCGAAAATTGAAACTTTCGAGTCAGGTTCAGGGATATCTTATCGGAGACAGGGCGGGGATCGGGGACATATTCGAGGATTTTAACGGGTTAGGGGATGGGGATCACCAGCCCTGTCCGGCTTGATATGTGTGTATATATTAATATATATATATATAAAAGAAAATACTAACATTAAAAATTTAAAAGATTTTTATCCATTTTAGCTCAACACCCCAAATAAGACCCACGAATTGAAAAAGTCTAGTTTATTTGTCTAATTATGAAATCGTGATGTTCGTTGTATGATGTTTGAATTTTTATTTACTTTTCTATTGTAATCTAATATGTTGTTTGAAATTGGTTTGATTATGTTTGAGACATTTGACTTACATCTTAAAAAAATTGTAATTTACTTTTAATTGTGAAAATTAACATATTGTAATTTATTTCAGATCGGTTCGGGGTTCGTGTTCGGATATAACCAACGGCGAACAGGGAAACCACGGTAAAATGGGGGATTTTTACCCTTAACAGGTTCCCCAACGGGGATCGGGAAAACCGCGGGGACCCGATGGGATCAGGGCGGTTACAGGGACGGTTTTAGTTATCGGTTTCGCAGACGGGGATACCAATAACAAGCCCGAACCGAGCCCGTTGCTATTCCTAGACCCCACCAATTTCAAGGCGTTCTAATAGACTGAATTATAGGACTCATTGTACGACCAAAAAATAAAGGGTCTTATCTAAAGGCGTTGTAATAAGTTTATAAGACGCTTTTTAGCGTCTTAACAAGTTTTATAGAAACACTTTTAATACAAAGCGTCTCATTAGCTATTTTATATGATATTATTTGAAATAATGTCTTATAGAAACAAGTGTCCTTTAAAAAGATGAGTTTATAAGACACATTTTCAAAAGTGTCCTATAAAATAGGTAATTGGACACTTTGTATTAAAAGTATCCTATAAAACTTATAAAGACACCCAAAAACGTTATGTAAACTTATTACAACGCTTTTAGACAGGACCTTTTATTTTTTGGTCCTATAAATTCAGTTCTATAAAGTAATCTAATAGAACGCTTTAAAATTGATGACGTCCTATAAACTCAATTTCGTTATAGTGACATTTAAATAACCCTCTTAAAATATATACTCACATTATTTGTGGGTGTAAAAAGCCACCATACTCATCTTGTAGTGCTTGTGGAAGATCCCAGTGATAGATTGTCACAAATGGTTTGATGCCTTTGGAGAGGAGTTCATTAATGACATTGTTGTAGAAGGCTACACCTTCTTTGTTTACCCCTCCACTTAACTTTCCACCTGAATGCCATTTGAATAAATTAATAGAGAAAAATGTATAAAATAGTAACCTACTTTTATAAGTTTTTTTATTATATATTGTACTTTCAGTTTTCTTTATTAAAACAGTTCAAGAGTCCATTAATACCCGTTAAGCCATCGACAATTTGCAGTACTTACTCGGTATAACACGGGCCCATGAGATGGAGAATCTGAAAGCATCTAGTCCGATATCATCCATCAGTTTCACGTCATCCTATTGAATTTCAAAATATTAACCAATCCATAAGTTTTGCAGTTTGGCCTACCCAGTCTAATTATCTTTTTTACAAACCAAATTGCAAGTGTGATTTTAGAAATTTTCCAAACCGCTTGGGGCATATAAACTGACTAAGAGGCCGTTTTATCAAACACTTATTTGGTAAGTGCTTACCGATCAAATTTAACACTATCATTTATTTACTGGGTAAGATTTTAGTCTATCAAAACAGTATCGTATGCATCAATTTACCCGGTAAGCGTTTACCATGGTAAGGGTCGTCGCCCTCACTTACCGGGTAAGACTTTTGGTCTTTGTCTTGCTCATATCGGATAAGATTCTTGGTCTTTATCATATTCATCAGGTAAGGTAATGTGACTTAGTAAGTGTTTACCCAGATAAACGTTTGGTAAACGGCTCCTAAACTAATAAAACCAGACCACAAAAATATGGTCATGTTTTATAGTTTGTGTTATTCGGATTTATTATTAGTTTTAAGTTATGAAACATTATAACATATAAATGTTGCATTTCAGTTTATTTCAAAAAGAGATTTATTTGTAATAATAATAATAACAGAAAAATAATAATAACAAATTTATATTTTTTTTTATAAACTAACTCCTTTCCATTTTCTTTCTTATATATGTTTAAAACTAATTGAAACTATTATAATTTTTAGATAAAATATGAAACATTTTATATCATTTCCAACGAAATCAGAAGGTGATTCATTTAATCATAAGAGTGGTGTCTGATTGGTTTAAGTTTGATTCTAAAGGTCAAAAATGTCCGGAAGTCCTAGATTCAAATCCAATGAGGAATAAAAATGCTCTTGTGGTCATGAAGGTTCAAATGCGATGACTCCAGGCTACCCGCAAAGCAAGTGGTCGTCCTGAGAATAGTCGACTCGCATAGCGGATTAGATATCCAGTTTAATAAAATAAAATAAAAAGGTGATTCGCTTAGTGTTATTCAAATTATTGGTAAATCTTGAACTATTTAAAAGTCAATATATCTATAGTTATGATTTAGAAGTAGTATTGTTATATATAAATATTGTACATCTTAGAAAACACTACAACAAAATAGCATATTAATAATTAACATGCTCAATCGTAATAATAAAATATTTAGGGGCCGTTTACCTAAATGTTTACCCGGTAATCACTTATCGTTAGGAGTCAAGACTATAATTTATTTTACTGGGTAAGATTGTAGTACATTAAAATGATAGCGTATGCAACAATTTACCGGGTATGGGTCGTCACCCTCACTTACCGAGTAAGACTCTCCATCTTTAATATTGCTCTTGTTGGGTAAGATTTTTAACTCTTGCCATGTTGATCAAATAAGAAAAATTACTCGGTAAACACTTACCAGGTAAGCGTTTATTAAACAGCCCCTTAGAATCTGTTTATTAGCAGCTTAATGAGTTTAATAGGACTCACAACTTATTCGATCAACTATACATGGTTTAATAATATAGAAATTAGCTTGTTCAGTAAGCTTTTAAAGGGGGTTTATGCATAAAGCTAAACTTTTTTCAAACCAACCCCTCCCAAAAACAGCTTTTTCCACTTATAAAAAGACATTCCCAAAAAAAAAATCTTTCAAATTTATACATACATATTAATTTATATAGACAATTTTTCCACTGTGGTTTTTAAATTTAAAAGACCAATAACTATATATCTTATACGAAAACGTTGCAATTAATTTAGTAAGCTAACGAATTATATCTTTAGTTGATAAAGCAAAGTTGAATAACGTAGGGGTCATTTACGAAACGTTTACGTGGGTAAGAGTTTACCAAGTCAAATTACCTTACTGGATGAATATAGTAAGGACCAAGAATCTTATCCGGTAAGAGCAAGGTAAGAACTAGAGTCTTACCCGGTAAGTGAGGTCGATGACTCTTACTACGATAAGCATATAATGTATTTTTTGTGAATTAAAATCTTATCCGATAAGTAAATGATAATGTTAAATTTTACCAATAAACGTTTACCAGTTAAGTATTCGGTAAACGACCCATAATTTGACTCAAACAATAAATTGGTCTATCAACAAATTATTTCTGTGAATAAAAACGTGATTCAGGATTTATATATTAAAAAAAGCTAAAAGAACATGCCAAATTAATTATTGGCCTACAACAACTATTGTCGTTTTTTATTATTTTTTATATTACATCTAAAATTAAATCCATATTTTATTTATAAATATTGAATGTAAAATATACTTTTTGATGTTGATATATGTGAGAAAAAAAATTAATATATAAAACACGATCTATTTTTTAATCCTTATTTTTCATAATAAAAAGTAATGTACTATAACAGTTGCAATTTGAAGATTTTTGCTAAGATGATAAACTTACAAGGCGGATCAAAGGTCTGTAAAGTAAGCCGAATGTGTTTTTAGTTGAATTCAACCATTTTGGGGGATTTTTTGAGGTTTTTGGTTGATTACAATTAATTTTTACGTTTTTTTGTTGCTTTTGAGGTACTTTTTACAGTTTTTTGGTTGATTTTTCTTATATTCTTAAGATCCAAAGCACCCTTCAAAGTTTACCGGTGCACTTTTCATACCTAAAAAATATTGCAAAAATAAATTGAACGGGTACATGGGATATAGGTTGGACATACATAGGTCTACCCTTGGATTTATAAAATATTGGGGTTCCTTTATTTGATTTTTTTCGTTGAAAATATCCGACCGACTGGGCATCTCCAAGGGGATGTGGATTACCGATGGAATTTTCCGCTAATGGATCCGGTGGTAATGATGATCACTGGCCACTGTTCCTTTTGTCATGTGTTTTGTTGGTATCAGTCTTTTTTAGTCATGACTATGAATTGATTGATAGACAAAATAACACAATAATTGCTCAAAAAGAAAATATAATTATTGAATTCTATATTGAATAATATTTTTTTAAATACATTTAAAATTTTATAGCTTCAAAATGTATATAATATATATATATATATATATATTATGTAATGTAAGTTATGAAATATATTAGATTTTATATACATCATGTCGACATTAAATATTAAACTAAATATTTTTAAAACTATAAAATTATAAATATTTTTTCTTAACAATTACATTAATTAGTTTACGTATGTATTTGTCTTTGAGATAAATTGAGATATGGAGATAGATATGAAATGATATATGCTCCATAACATTTTGAAAGAAAGCGTGGACTAGAGGTGTCGTGGTGGATCTGTCATTATTAAAGGGTGTTTGGGATTACTTATAAAAATAATTTATTGACTTATTTCAGTATGACATCGGTAATAAGCATTTTTGAGTGTTTGAATAAATAACTTATACTGGTGTCAAACCAATAATAATGAGTTTTTGAAGAAGTTAAACCTTTCTGATTTATAATAAGTTGATAAATGCTTTTGTAGAAAAGTATAAGTTGTTTCAAATAAACAATCCCAAACACCCCCTTATCAGAAATAATATTATTTTATCTTTGTAATTTTAAAATTATCAGATAACCATCATAGTTTATAAAAATATTTAGATTTGGTCTTTTTCTCTAACGACTATTAAAATGAGAGTCATTTTTGTTTTTTATCAATTTCTTTGTCTTTTACCTGGTTGATTTAATTATTTTTGTCTTGTGGTTTTTGATTGGGTAAAAAACAAAAAAATCGATAAAACTACAAAATCTTCTTTCATTTAACGTGATCTTTTTAATGACTGCTAGAGAGAGACGAAGTCCAGACGTTTTTATAAACCACTATGATTAACTTATAATTTTGAAACTAAAAGAACGAAAAGTGTAATTTTGAAAACTATAAGGACCAAATTTATAGTTTATTTTAAATAATAATATATATTTCTAATTTATATAAAAAAAATTCAAAATAAAATAACATATAAAAATATTGCCTTCAATATCATAAACAAAAAGCAGTGCATTAAATCCCTTACCACCAATTTGAAATAAATAAAACCAAACTACAATGATTGAATAGTAAATATATAAAAATCAAATTTTTGAAAGTAATGTATAGGCACAAAAAGCAATAAATACATATTGGATTTAAATATATTTTAGAAAAAAAGAATATGAAAAAAGTGACTAAAGTATTTGTAGATATTGTTTTGATGTTGTAATAAGAAATGACACGTCAACCACAAGGGTTGTGGTGTACTGGTTGAGGACCTGTAAGATATGGTCGAATATCCCACTACTTAGGATTCCATTCCTAGCGTAAACAACAATTGTGGTAACTAAGTTTATTATGAATTATTTATTGCAGTCAAAGTTTGTCGGGATTAGTCTTCCAAAAAAACGACACGTCAGCAATATGTTATACATGGACATCTCACGTGGATAACGACATTATCTGAAAACATGGTAACTGTAATGTTATCTAAATTAAATTAAAAGGTTTCTCAATTGCTATAATGAATATATTTTTCAAATTGTAAATGCTTTAATAAAAAAAAAATGAAAGTACATCGTTGCTGTAATAAAAATGTACAATGTTGTAATGAGAAAATTTGTTAAGATAATTACGCATTTAGCCCTGAAATAAAAGTTTTATGATAATTGACGACTATTTACATGGGTAAGCGTGAAGTCATTTTATAGTTTTTTTAAAGAACATAATCTTATGCCATAACAACAAGAATCTTAATTCTTAAATCATGTTAGTTCAAAACATCGTTTACAAGAAACACACACGTCATACCTTGTAACGATGATAAAAGTCGTCCGCTACATCTCCATTATCTCCGTTTATTATCTTTCCTGCAAACACAATGGTAACTATATCGATAAATTGATTACAAAAAAATCAACACCATCTGATCAGAATCTAAAAAATAGATAATCAAACTAAACCATAAACTACTTAGAGATTGGAATTCTGATCCATTTATAAAAGAGTAAATTACGTTTTTTTGTTCTTGTGGTTTGCTTAAAGTTGTTGATTTCGTTCTTATGGTTTTAAAATTTGAGTTTCATCTTTATGGTTTGAAATTCATTTCTATTTCAATCATTGAGTCCAAAATACTGCTTTTAAGTACGAATAACTAAAATAGAAATGAATTTTAAACCATAAGAACAAAAAAAGTGATAAATATAAATCATAAAGATGAAAAAGATAATTAATTATAAACCATAGGGATGAAAACTAAAATTTTAAAACCATAAGGACGAAAATAGAAATTTTCAACCAACCACAAGGACTAAAAACGTAATTTACTCTTAATATAATTTGTATAATCATATTTAATACATTAATTACTTAAAAAATTGTCTTTTTCACTTGGACAAAATGTTTTGATTAGGTGACTCGGATTAACTTCCGTACGTCTCCACTAATCCTATAGGAATAAAAAGTTGATTGACAACAAACGTTTAAATGTAAAAAAACATAATATTAATTGATATTAACCTAAAAGTCAATGGAAGGAGTTCTCAACGTGACGGGATGTAATACATAAACTATTGAAAAAATGGAGAAAAAAATTTATTGACAGGTACTTAATTAACTTGACCCGTTACTAAAACTAATAAAACCCATTAAGTTATTTGATCAGGTTCACGGAATACGGTAAAAAATAGAAAACTGAGAAACATCTTAGTTACTATTAATTTATATGGTATGCACACGTATACAAACAATTAGTTTGTTATGTACATGTACATAACATTGCACACATACATAGATTCCAGGAAACATTTTCAATTACTTGTATGCAGAATCATACAGATAAATAGTTATCAATATGTTTCTTGGTTTTTAATTTTTTTTTTAGTGTTTTCCTTTGAACCTCACTTTTATATTTATATATAGTCATAGGTTCATTTGAGAAATGGTAAGTATTTGAGAAGAGAGAAGTGATCCTAGTCTTTCATGTGGTCAAGATTTGCAGTGTTGACTGTGAAAAACCGGAGAATTCCTCGCATGGTATGCGGAAGATTGAGGGGTAGTTTCGTAACTTTTACAAATAGACGACAAAACAAGTGCATATACGAACCTGTTTGATTCACATATATGAACTATGTGTTCATATGCGAATCTTTATCATTCACATATGAATTATTTAACTAATTCGCATAGTAACAAACCATAGTAAAAAAAGGTTTACTCATAAAGAAAAATCAAGAAGACCGAAACCTGAAAATTGGTGGGAGAACGTATCCCAAATGCTGGGACCCTTTCCACCTTCGAATGCTGCACCTTCATACTACATACACCAAACACAAACCCACCCATTAACATTTTATCGATTTAAAAACCAGTCAACATCATATCTGATTAGAAAACGTAAAATAGTAGTTGAATTTATGAAAATCTAGCTTGATCGAAAGTAATCATGTCACATATACTTGGTAAGCTGCCGATGCTGCACCGAACACGAAATCTGACGGAAATGCAGTACGGTTGAAAGTAACAGATTGACCCAACAACATCATATTAATGAAGATGACCGCCACGAGAACCACCGGAGCAGCCATTGTCCGTTGGCCTTCCATGTGCAATGTGCTTACGACCAAAGTGGTGCTTCTCTCTATATAGACTTGATTTTGCACGTTACACACATGCTTTATTACTTATATCTTGTACCATAGGGTTGTGTGCTCCGAAGGGTAAGATATAAGAATTTATGTTTATAATAATAATAATAATAATAATAATAATAATTTACTATAAAGTAGATGTCTGCATCTCACCTGCAGTGGAATTTAATATTTTATTTTTAAATTGAGGATGGAAAATCAGTGGTATATTTTATTATAAAGTATATTAGAGATATAAAAATATTAGATAATAAGGGTGGTGCTTGATTGTTTTGAGTTTGACTCCAAAGATCAAAAGTATTATGAGATTCCATGTTTAAATATGAGGAAAAATAAAAATTCTCTTGTGGCCATGGAGGTTCAAATACGGTGACTCCGGGCTATTTGAAAAAGGAGGTCGTCTTGGGATTAGTTGGCTCGCATAGTGGGTTGGATATCCAGGTTAATAAAAAAAAAAAAATTGGTCCATGTGGTTTTAACATGATTATTGTAGTTTGTAAAATGTTCGGATTTGCTCCCTTCATTTAACGGTCATTAAGAATTTCGTTAAACAAAGGGTGTTTTTTGTCATTTTATTGATTTTTATTGTTTTTTATTCGATCGGAATCGATTTTATGATTTTGGTTCATATGGTTTTTGATCGGTTGAAAGATAAAAAAACGATGAAATGACAAAAACGTCTCTCATTTAAGGGAATTTTTTAACGGACGTTAAAAAGAGGGATTAAATCTGAACGTTTTTACAAACCACGATGATCATCTTATAATCTTAAAAGTGTAAGAACGAAAATTATTATTTTTTACAAACCACAGGGACCAAATGTATAACTTACTGAAAATATTATGATTTGTAAGTAGCATTCAGTGTTTATCTTATATTTAAACGTGTTTATTTGAATGAATTGGTTTATGAAGTTTAAACGGTGAAGATCCGACATTGAGGTGCCATATCTTGTCGTCGATGGTTATGAAGTTACGTGTAAAATATTAAGTTGTAAATTTAAATATTAAGAGTCTTTTCGAATGGTAAATATTTCTTTGAATATGTTGATATTTATGAAAATGACGAGAGTTCATTTATTATGATTTCAATATTTATGGAATATGACTAAGATTCATTAATTATGATTATTGTTTTATATGTAACACCCCATATTCCACATTTGCATAAAACACATATTTCATTACATAGAAACATGGATTACATCAAAAGGTCCCACTAGTACACGGATTGCTATATGTACAAAATCYACATATAAAAATTCCAAAACTAATCATGTACTACTACATGAATTACAACATGTATCTTCAAAAGCAGGAAACAGATTAGGAAAATAATCACATTTTCCCTTTCCCTTTAATATCCCCGGACCCAGCTATTCCTGCATTGCATAATTTAAAACAGAAAATGAGGGTTAGACCATACGGGTCTAGTGAGTAAATCCCCTGTTTGCAAATGCAGGGTGCCAAATACCAAAATATGATAATGTAATTTTGGCTTTAGAAAGATACCGCAATATAACAAATATGCAGTTTTCAATATCATATATAAAGAAGTATATTCATAATCTCACTTCTTTAAAATATCTCTAGACAGAGATCTTTCCCAGTATCAAAACTCTTTGAATTTAAAATACCATTCMTTTAATAGGAAAGATTTAAGGCAAAACTTGCCTGATATGTCAAACCATTTTCCCCTTCTCAATAACATCTAAATTATCACTTCTAAATAAGAATAATATCTTTAATTCATCAGGTCACAAAGAAATGATGATT
>NC_037541.1:6420815-6428194 GCF_001531365.2 Cynara cardunculus var. scolymus
CGCAGTTTACTTTTTCTATACTTTTACATTTAAGGAAATGAGAGCTAACAAAGTGCTTGGAAACTATTTTACTCATTTAAACATTGAGCACGATGATTTTTCTTCATTTTGATTCCCCCTTCCAGTTGGTTTGCCAATTGATCCCATAGATCTTTGGCAGACTCATAAGCGTCTAGAGATTGAAAAATCTCATTTGGAAGAGCCATGATCAAAAGCCACTTGGCTTTCTGATCCACTTCCACTCTACGCTTGTCCTCATCGTCCCAATCTCGATGAAACTTGAGAACTCTTCTGGCAGGTACTTCGACCGTATCGCCAGCAGCAGGAATACGAAGAATTAGTGTAGTGGGTACAAAAGGGCCGTTCAAAATCGATTCATAAAGCTCAAAGTCAAGACCTTCGTAAAAGTTTATCATGCGTATTTTCCATTGGGGATATTCTTCCCTAATGAGTGTTGGAGGTTTTGTCAGAGATCCAGCACTATACATGGAGTTCCACGTTTGACTAGACATTTTTGTTTAGGATTTTGAAAAGAAAAATTGACGTGAAAGTGATAGACAATGTGAAATTGATTTTCATAATACTAAAAGCAGACGTTTTTAAATCGATCAAAAATAAGAATGAATTTTTTTTTTTAAAAACGAATAATCAGAAATTAAGAGTGGTATCCTGATGCATATCGATCAACTAATCAATGAATATGATTAGTTGGCTTTGATACCAATTGTTGGAACCCATATACTTTTAATTCTCAGAAAACACAGTTAATAAAGAATATGAATGAAGTAAGAACAGTGTATTGAATTTGATCAAACGAAATATTCAATAGAAATAAGAATAGTAAAAGACTTGAATAAGACAGATGCTTTATTAGATGAAAATAATAATTCTCAATCTAAAATGTATTCTCACAAGAAATGGCTATTATCTAAGTCGGCACTCTCAGGTATTTTGAACCTGAGGAGGAATCCTTCTTATATACGCCTAAGTCAAACAAACTATGCTATTATTATGGATTGAAACTCTGAGTCGCTGAGTCCGCATCCTTATTGTTGACTACCCTTGAAAAGTGGAGCGGACCAAGTCAAGCCGCCTTGATTCTGTTTGACGCTTGCAAGAATGTCTGGACTATGTTCCATGGAGTTAGGAGACTAGAGGCTCTGCATGTACTATACAAAGGTTCTTCATATGCAGAGGCTCTGTGTCTGGAGTGTAGCTTTGCATCAAGCGCTTAAGCTCTTTGGCGCTTAAGGCTTGATCGTCCACGGAGATTGAGCGCGAGCTCTGTATGTAAGATCATTGACTCTTTGAGTAAGAGCTCTGGGTCTTGACTTTTTCTGCATGAGACCTCTTAGTCCAGACTGCTTCTAAAGACTAAGTCCTATGGACAAGAGTAAGAGGCTTCTTACTTACACTTTCACAAGATGGGGTCTAACAGCAAAATCTATACCCTCACAACACTCAGCTGAGGCACGAGGTGATCCTGGGGTAAGTTATGCAGGTTCTGACCGAACTATAGGATCTATCACTCTTGTATATTCTAAAACACATGAGCACTCTGATCGACATAGGCTAGAAGTTCATCAGGTATGTTCATGATTGAATCTACATCTTTAACTTCGATATATGGTCGTAGGAACTGTGTCTCATAATCTGGACCAAATGGACTGTCCAATCTAGAAGTAATGGCCTTGTTAGATCTCATTGTAGCTCTTATTATCAATTGAAGAAAACGTTGGAATGGAATGAATTTTCTAGCTTTTGAGGTGAACTTCTAGGCATGTACTAACTCAGCCAGTTCATTCCATATCGCTATTGTGTAGTCATAGTGTCAGTTGAACACTATACCGTGGAAGAACTTTAAGAAGGAACTGCTACAGGTGTCTATACCAACAGTTTTGGATGTGAGCATCTGTTTAATATAGAGAATAGTAGATGCCACACAAAAGGAAGATATTTTTTCAAAACTGCGACGGATTGTTCAGAACACTAGAATATCCAAGTCTTTTGATGTCGCGTCAGAGTTCCTTGTCAGTTATGAATTCTTCAAAACCGGGTGATCCGGCGGCAGAGTTAGGTTTTGGCAAGTTCGGTATCTTTCGCAACCTTCTTAGTGTAAGCTAGCTCATGAAGTTCTCAAAATGCCCTTGAAAGAAATATTGGTTTCCTTCTTTTATATAGGAAAGGGTATACCAAAATTGTTGAAGGTAAACCAAAGGGACAATATCCAAGTGCTTTTACAAACTGCTATAACCATCTTGTATTTTTGAAACTACAAGGACAAAAAGTTTATATCCGACAAACCAAGGGGATCAAGTTTGTAGTTCACTCTAATTTATATTTAGCTTTTAACTATTAGGTATAATTCTTTGTTGTTAATGAAGCATGTATGAACTAAAATGATGATGTCATTGTTTTTAGCTATTTAATGTTTGATTATATTGAGTTCTTAGCCCTTTATTTTTTTATGATGCATATGATTCTTACGTTTTAGAACATGTTTGTGACGGATTTGATTATCAATCTAAACTATATTGATAAAAACCTAATAAATTAAGAGAACAAACAAATTATGTTCAAATTCTAAATATATTGACATCATGATTATGTTGGGGGAATCATGGGTATTCTGAGAAAAAATACGAGGTTAGGGTTGTTGGAGGGTGGGGTTATTGGATTAGTCTAAATAAACTAAACATACGATAAAAACTGATTTAAAAACCCAACATTATTTCGATTCTATAAAGATGCTATTACCTATCATTGATTCCAAAAGTATAAACAGGTAGAACAAACTCGAATAGGTTATGGTTGTTAACAAGATATATTTTTCCTTGTATCTACACCGTTAGAACAAGCTCTTAAATCGGATCATAATCACAAAAGAATATGAATAAAATCTCAAACTCATAGGTGCAGTTAGCTTTATTGAACTAGAAAAAAACCATCGCAAAGCCATAAGCTTGTACGCTCGTCTTGTTAGGGCTTGATTGCAAGATTTCCAGAACTATTCGGAAACCTTATCAAGACCAAGTAATTCAAATGTTACTTTATCAAGGTTCCAAGACAATTACATATCTTGGTTCTAAATAGCAAATCTCCATAAGAATTTCAACTAATTGACCATTAAAACGAAAATGACATTGAAAATAAAAATCAAGCAAATAATATTCTCCTGAATGATTACAATGAATCAGAAGGTATAGACCATCAAAATCTAAGTAAAATAATGTTGAAATAAAAGGGTTTAGCCTCACATGGTTGAATTTGAGTTAGAAATTACAAAGTTGAATGTTTTTTTAATACAAAGTAGAACTCGAATGAAATACATTTAATCGACGAAACTCATGTTTGGTAGCTCATCTAACCAAATCGAAATCAACCTGCACGAGGGTAGAAATAGTGTCTCTTGCGAGTTTGGAGGCTATATTAGTCGTGTGTGAAGCTGCTCGAGGCTCTGGACCTTCTGATTTCAAAAGAGGAGGCGAGTATTGATGTGATTATTGCCAGTTACAAACTTGCATGAGTCTAGATGAAGTGTAGAAAGGATAGATAAACACATACGTTTGGCTACTTGTCTTTGCTTTTGAGCTTGGATTTCCTAAAATAAAAATAAAGCTTTAGTAAATATATTTTAGGAACAAAATGATAACAAAAAATGGGTTTTTAATTATGTTTTTGAGACATGAAAATATGGACATCAAAATATTCCCACACTTGTAACACTGACAGTCCTTGGGAAATATTAAGAATTTAGCACGAAGTAGAACTCACACGTTGACTTTTAGAGTTGATAAAAAAAAATGCATAGCACTTCAATAGCATGACTTAACCGACATAATAATAGTTGACAGGCAAGACAAGCCAAACATGAACACATGTTAATTCACAAACACCTTATGAAGAATACAAATATACTGTAGTCAATCATTAGCACAAAGATGTACATGTTTTTACCTGATGAATCAACTCACATGAAAAAATGTATTATCATAAGCTTGCTTCAAGTTTCAATTCTTCAATGCCAATAGAAAACACTAAGGCTAAATCAAAAAGACTTTACTAAGGGTTGTAACTTGGCTAAGGCACAAGGTAGGGAAAATTTGGTAAAATGACTAAAATTAGACTTTGGAATGAAATTAAGAGCAAAGGCTTTTTACTCCCACACTTTCACATCAAAGCAATAAAAAAAATCCAGTTTACGAGCTCTTGTTTTTTGCTAAGTAAACTATGGAGACAATTGTAATTCTTCTAAAAGATGGTCTTTATTTTTTATTTTTTTTCTTTCTTTTCAATACTTTGTGGAACCTCTAACAATCATTATATAAGCATTTTGGATGATGTAGGGGGTTTATAATTCTTATTCCCAAGGAGTCTAATTAAAAACTAAAGAATCTCATCCTTAAAGTTTTGTTAATGAAGTGTTTGTCTAGCGGTTAAGGTGGTGTATATGATAACGAGATGGATGGTTAGTCTCAAATGGGTAATTAAAAGGGATGCATGGTTAAAGGTTGTATTTTAGGATAAATGGTTCAAAAAAGTAGCAACAAAAATGATCTTTTTCATTTTCAGACCAGCATTACCTAATACAATCTCAAAGAGTCCTAATGCAAGTTCTAGAATGACATAAACATGGAAGATGAATGCATAAAAATGATTTAAGATTGAATAAAATGCTCAACCATAGCTCAAAAGCTCACTAATATGCATTGATTATTCAATGAATAAGACACTTGTTTCTTTACTTTTGGATAGCTTATTTTCTTTTATCCCAGCCTTGTGTCCTTTTTATTATGTTATTTTCCATTAGTTTATCCATGGATCTAAATTAAGCGATTTACATATTTTTACTACATTAGATGGCTAACTTGAACATATGTGCCTACTGTTTTTGTGCTGCAACATTCATGCAGTGTTGATCTATCTTAATTACAGATTTTTGGGATGTGGTTACTTGTAGTTGTGCTTTTGATGACTACATGGGCATAGATTGATGATTTTGAAAAAGATTCTAGTGGGTGGTACCTTATGTAGTTGTTATGATCACCTAAAGTGTACGTGTCTACTTCTTATATTAGCTTTTAGGAACCTTATCTTCTAGTTGGAATTTTGTTTTTTTTCTCCTCTATCTTTGTATAAATAGAGGCTCCTAGGTCTTTTGTTAAACATCCCAATTAGTTCACAACTGATTAGCTCTTAAATTCAAAGTTGAATTGAGTATTTCTTTAATTATAGTATTTTACTTTAGATTGCTGCAACATTACATTCTTGTCTTTATTTTCTTTACATTCCTTGCAGTTTACTTTTCGCTCTTTACATTCAGTCATTTAAATTCATGTCTTTACTTTCTATCATTTACATTTCTTGTTATTTACTTTCCATAATTAGTAGCAAATTCCATTAGCTTGGGTGTAAGATAATGGATGAGATGTTAAACCAAAGGAAAGTGGTCATTGTTTCACATTAATAATGTTCCCCTATTTGTTCAAGTTTTATAAAGCTAAAACCACTTCTTGACGAGTTGATCATTTTGAAAGTGTTAAATGCCATGGACTTAGAAATGGGCCACTGGATGCACGTCAATTCGAATAATATGGGAAGTAGACTTAGAAGAGTTACTGATAAAGGAGTTTATCATCTATGTTTTTCAAATTGATTATTCTTGACATGTTGATCGCTTATCAAAGTGTTAAAGTTGTGATAGACTCAGAAATGAGGTATTAAGAACACACCAACTTGAATGATATGGAAAACTACCGGAAGAGTGATTTTTAGACAAAGAAATTTGGTAATCTATATATTTTGAGGACACTATTTGACACTGTCACTGGTCTTGATACCACATAGGAATATGGGTTGACAGCTATAATATTAGTCCAATGGTGGAAGTCCAGAAGGAATATCCTGAAGATAGATGCTGGAATTAGTCATTATCTTTTGGAATTTGTGTTTATGTCTCATCACAAATCTTACACCCATGCTACCTTTATTTATTCTGTTATTTAAAGTATTAATTCAAACTATCAAAGTCTTGAAAATCGATATCTGAAATCATTTCTTTCATTATACTTTTATTAAGCTTTTACTACAATCCTTGTAGACAATACTCAGTATTCTATATCACTTTATTACTTGAAAGACGATATTAGGCTAATTGTATACTTGCTTTTAGTTCCTTTTATCATATGTCTATGGGTGTATAAAAAAGCTCCTACCACTCGCATGTGCATATTAGTCTTAAAATTAACAAGACTTACAAAGGCTATCTCTAATATGCTAATCATGACTACGCAAGCAAATCACAAAACCATTCATGTTATGATGCTCGTGATACAACAAGTAGGTAAACAATCAAATCATGTGTATCACTTAAATATTACTCAAAAATAACAAAAAATTTGAATTTTTTTGGCCCAACTTTACTAGCCTTAACAACTAAGAACAAATAACTCCTTCCTCACACTTAAAAATATATTGTCCCCAATATATTCACGCTATAGCATGGCCTATAAGTAGTAAATAACAAAGGAAACAAAAAATCTCCCCAGATTTGACGACTTTTGCCCAAGACATGGTGTATGTTGGTGCCTTCGAGCACGTTGGGGAAGTAGAAATCCAACTTCAAAAAGTGGAACATGGAAAGGAAACTCATCAGAACAAAACAACTAAACTACGAATGCATATAAAGCTATAAAATTGGTTGACTCCTAATTAGCGTCTTTTTTACATCGTTACCTTGACACTATCCCAACTAAACAATAATGAACATTTGCTCAAGAGACAACACATAAATATCCTTCAAGGAAAGGTTTCAGTCTACGCCTGTTCACCATAAATGGCTTACAAGTTTTCACGCTTTCAATTTCTACTGCTTCATGAGCATAAACCTTAACAGCAATAAAGGGCCCTAACCATAAAGATGTAAGCTTACTAAGAAATAGCTTTAGACATGAATGAAAAGTAAAACCTTTTGCTGACTAGAAACTCTTCTTGGGAAATCAACTTGTAATGAAAAGTTTTAGTTTGCTTCTTGTAGATCTTGGAGTTCTTATACATTTCGTTTTTGATTTCCTATAGCTCTTGAAACTGTAACTTCCTTTGAACTCCCGCCTCATCCATTTGCATATTATGTTGGAATCCTATAAATTATGTCCTTGATCATTTGTATGTTTATTTACACATATATAATTTTTATTAATATTATTTCATTATTGCATTTTGGTCCCTATAATTTCTGGAGGGACTTGAGTGCAAATATAAGGGAGTTAATTTGATGGAGAGTTACACCCCTTGGATTACATATATATAGTGGTGGTTATCCCTTTTTGTTTTCTCACGTTGCTTTTTCTCTCAAGACTCTCAATGAAATTCTCTGATCA
>NC_037541.1:6428339-6433960 GCF_001531365.2 Cynara cardunculus var. scolymus
ACTCCACCAAGTAAGTTTTACTTAATTTGTTGTATTAATGAATTCACATGTTTGATTAGGGATTCTTATGCATATGTTTGGGATTAAGTTAACATGTGGTATCAGTGCAATGTTCTTGATATATGCATGATTTGCCCTAATTATGATAAACCCTAACTTAAACAAATCTACAACGATGGGTATTTTTTTTATAAATAATACGTGAATTCGTTACATGTATGACTTCCAATTCTATTTCAATATTTAATTAATAATTCTTTAATTAATAATTCTAGAAGTCTCTCAATACTTGATGAATTTGGTGAGTTTTGATATTTGAAAAACACACAGCACTAATCGAATGAGAAGAAGAAAAGTGAATTGCAAATTTGGATTCTGTAAGTTTTAGTTTTGTAATTCTATGCCTCTGTGAATTCCAAATTTGAATTATATGCCTCATTCTGAATTTGAATTATGTGCCCTTATGAGATATGAATATTTGTATTATGATCTCTGCAAATCCTTTTGACATCGCTTTGGGCACTTTACATCCTAGTAACATGACTGATATGCCTTCTTATATATTTATATATGTATTTTGATTGTTTCTCCAACAATCATGACAATGCATAACAATGGTGATATATGTATTATAATTTATACTTAAAATTGTTATGTTAATCAAGATTAAATTTATTTTGGATAGTGAAACCAACGAGAACCTATCCGGAATAAGTGAAATAAATATATAATACATTGTTTAGATTGAAATTTAGGAGACCCAACGGAAACCTATTAGATGATTAAAATGATGGAATTTTAGCATGATTTGCCTATCTATTACATTGTTTACCCAACGGTACTAAGTGAAAGATATGTATGCGTAGTTTTTTATGAGATATTACACTAAATTATTGATTGATCCAATGAGAGATCAGTAATCTAGTATAATGTTAATATCGCCTATGCTTTGTATGTTTTAAATAGGCTTAATTTTATTTTATTGATATGCTTAATACCTTGTATTATGAATTATAAATTATAGTATCATCTTATAAATGCGGGCATGCATTTAATTATACTATTATGGCAGCATCTACTTTAACTACAAATTCCGGATATTTATCCGGAATTGAACCCCTAATTGGTACAAACTTCAACACTTGGATAGATCAAGTCAAATTGACTCTTGGAGTTATGGATCTGGATCATGCTTTGAGACTAGAACGACCCGCTGCCCTTACCGACAAAAGTTTGCTGGATGAAAAAAGGGCATATGAATTATGGGATCGATCAAACAGAATGTCTCTTATGATCATTAAAAATTCCATTTCTGTTGCCATCCGAGGAGCCATCCCTGACTCCGAAGATGCCAAAACATACCTTAACTCTGTAGAGGATCAATTTAAAGGGACTTCAAAGGCCCATGCTAGTACCTTGATCATTAAAATGTTGACTACCAAGTACAATGGGGTCGGTGGTGTGCGTGAGCACATAATGATGATGAGTGATATGGCAAACAAACTCAAAAGTATGGACATGGAAATTAGTGAAGGCTTTCTCGTCCACTTCATAATGACATCTCTCCCTTCTCAGTTTGGTCCGTTTAAGATCAATTACAACACTCAAAGGGAGAAATGGAAGATGAGCGAACTAATTGCCATGTGTGTCCAAGAAGAAGAATGATTAAAAGTTGAAAAACTCGATGTCGCTCATCTTACTACCACCGACTCTAAGAAAAGGAAGGGGTTCCCGAAGGGCAAAGGAAAGATGGGAGATAAATTCACTCCGAACAAGGTTCCTAACACCGGTGCAAATACAAGTACATTCCACGGAATTCTCAAATGTAAATTCTGTCTTAACAAGGGACATACTCAAAGTGATTGTCCAAAGTTTAAGGAATGGCTTGCGAAGAAAGGTAACACCTCTAATTTCATGATTTGTGAATCACTTAATGTTTATGTACCTTCTAATACATGGTGGATTGATTCCAGTTCCATGGTACACATTTAAAATTCTTTACAAGGATTCCGTACAATAAGGAAGCTGGAAAGAAACCAACGGACGGTTAAAGTCGGAAATGGCTTGGATTTGGGAGTTGAAGCAGTTGGTACACTTTCAATAGTACTAGAAGGTAGTCCGACATTAGAACTGTGTGAAACTCTATATGTACCAAGTATTACTAGAAACCTTATATTTGTTTCTAAATTAAATGACTATGGATACTATTTTACATTTGGTGATAATAAATGTATAATAAGATTGTATTTGAATGTTGTTGGTTATGGTTGTCTAGAGGGAAACCTTTATAAATTATGTTTGGATAACCAATTTTCGGAATCCTTATTGTCTTTAAATGTTTGTGATAATGTAAGGAAGAATAAGAGAAAACGAGATTTAGAAACTTCATCAATGTTGTGGAATAATATTTGGGCCATATATCACGAGAGAGAATGACAAGACTTGTGAAAGATGAAGTTTTACCAAATCTTGATTTCTCGGATTTTGAAAAGTGTATTGAATGCATTAAGGGAAAAACAACCAAAGGGAATAAGAAAGGATCTACTAGAAGTATGGAATTGCTTGAGCTAGTCCATACTGATAATTGTGGTCCTTTCCCGGCGGGAATTAGAGGTCAAAAATCATTTATAACTTTTATTGACGATTATTCGCGTTATATGTACTTATTTTTTATCCATGAAAAAACTGATGCATTAGAGATGTTCAAGACCTTTAAGGTCGAAGTTGAAAATCAACTTGACCAGAAGATAAAGGTTGTAAGATCGGATAGAGGAGGTGAATATTATGGCCGACATACCGATTTAGGTCAAAGTCCCGGATCCTTTTATGAATTTTGTAAAAGTAATGGGATAATCAACCAATACACCATGCCTGGTACTCCACAACAAAATGGTGTTGCTGAAAGGAGAAACCGTACATTAATGGACATGGTGCGAAGTATGCTGGCTAATACAAGTCTCCCAGATTTTTTATGGACCGAGGCACTAAAGACAGCCGTCCACATACTCATTCGAGTCCCTTCCAAATCTGTTCCTAAAACACCATATGAAATATGGACAGGAAGGAAACCGAGTTTAAGATATATGAGAGTGTGGGGTTGTCCGGCTGAGGCAAAATTATATAATCCTCAATCGCGAAAATTGGACTTAAGAACTATTAGTTGTTATTTCATAGGATATCCCGAACATTCAAAAGGATATCGTTTCTATTGCCCTTCACATACCACTAGAATTGTCGAGACGCGACATGCCGAGTTTCTTGAAAACTCAAACATCAGTGGGAGCGATGTTAGAAGATCTATAGATTTTCAATAGGAATATGAAGAGGCACCTACTTTACATGTGCCCGTATCTATTCACATGCCACTTGATACCTCGAATGAAAATATTGAATCTCAAAACGAGACAACTAATATTCCCGAGGTTGATCAAGCACCAAACAATGAAGCTTCTAATGATGTTTATAATGATGAACCTCGAGAACTTCAACCGGCATTACGAAGGTCACAACGTTCTAGACGACCCACTAATTATGATGATTTTGTCACATACCTACACAAAGCTGATTTTGACTTAGGGAAGAACGACGATCCGACCACTTTCCATGATGCCATCACATGCAACCAATCAACTCAATGGCATGAAGCCATGGAAGAGGAGTTAAGATCCATGAAAACAAATAATGTTTGGACGCTTACTGAATTACCTGAAGGTGCTAAACCAATAGGTTGTAAGTGGGTCTATAAAACAAAGTTAGACCCAAATGGAAACATTGAACGTTATAAGGCTCGTTTGGTCGCAAAGGGCTATAATCAAAAGGAAGGCGTGGATTATAATGAAACTTTCTTACCCGTATCGAGAATGGAATCTCTTAGGATCGTAATGGCTTTGGTGGCTCATTTTGATTTGGAGCTTCACCAAATGGATGTCAAAACTGCATTTCTTAATGGTGACTTACATGAAAGTGTGTTCATGTCACAACCTGAAGGTTTCAAAGCCAAAGGGAAAGAACATTTGGTATGTAAATTGAATAAATCAATTTATGGGTTAAAACAAGCGCCACGTCAATGGTACCTTAAATTTGACGAAGTGATGAAAACTAATCATTTCACAAAGAACCAAGTAGATCAATGCATATACCTTAAGATGAGTGGGAGCAAATTCATCATATTACTACTTTATGTTGATGACATCCTACTGGCAGGAAATAATATGGACATGTATGATACTAAACATTTTCTATCTGCGAGCTTCGACATGAAGGATCTCGGTGAAGCCTCTTATGTGATAGGAATAGAAATTCACCGAGACCGTGATCATGGAATATTGGGTCTGTCCCAAAAGGCCTACATTGAGAGGATATTAAATCGTTTCAATATGCAATATTGCTCATCCTCAGTGGCTCCCGTCGTCAAAGGTGATAATTTTGGGGCTTATCAATGTCCTAGAACCGAGGAAGAACTTGCCCAAATGAGACTAATTCCATATGCCTCTGTAGTTGGAAGCATTATGTATGCTCAAGTTTGTACCCGACCAGACATTGCTTATGTGGCCGGTATGCTGGGGAGATATCAATCAAATCCTGGCTTGGACCATTGGAAAGGTGCTAAGAAAGTCCTACGATATTTACAAGGGACAAAAGGATACAAACTAACGTATCGGAGATCGGATAATCTTGAGGTAATAGGATATTCAGACTTCGATTTCGCTAAATGCAAAGATGATAAGAAATCCACATCAGGATACATTTTCATGCTATCATAAGGGCTGATTTCATGGAGGAGTTGTAAGCAACAATTGACGACTACCTCGACTATGATGGCGGAATATGTGGCTTGTTATCATGCAAGTTGTCATGGAATGCTATTGAGGAATTTGATAGGTGGACTTAAAGTTGTACATTCTATATCAAGGCCATTGAAGCTTTATTGCGATAACAATGCAGCTGTTAGTTTCTCAAACAGTAACAGTTCGAGTGGTGCAGGATTGTATCTTGACACAAAATACTTATTTGTGCGAGAAAGAGTTGAGGAAGGAAACATTAGTATTGAGTATGTGAGTACACATGATATGCTAGCAGATTCACTCACGAAAGGTCTACCCCCTAAGGTGTTCACCGAACATGTCGTCAAAATGGGTTTACAACAAGATCTTGTATGATGTAATATTATACTCAATATATAATTAATTTACGTAACTTATGTACTATTTTAAAGCGCAGTAATTTGCTTATCCTCAAACAAAGTTTGTCCTTATTTATTTGTTTGTTTTAGTATGCACAATAACTTTTGTTTCAGACAAACTTATAGATACCATCAGGCTATATGTCTCTATGTTAAATATGCAAATGATCTTTCGGCCAAGTGAGAGAATGTTGGAATCCTATAAATTATGTCCTTGATTATTTGTATGTTTATTTACACATATATAATTTTTATTAATATTATTCCATTATTGCATTTTGGTCCCTATAATTTCTGGAGGGACTTGAGTGCAAATATAGGGGAGTTAATTTGATGGAGAGTTGCACCCCTTGGATTACATATATATAGTGGTGGTTATCCCTTTTTGTTTTCTCACGTTGCTTTTTCTCTCAAGACTCTCAATGAAATTCTCTGATCA
>NC_037541.1:6434205-6436378 GCF_001531365.2 Cynara cardunculus var. scolymus
ACTCCACCAAGTAAGTTTTACTTAATTTGTTGTATTAATGAATTCACATGTTTGATTAGGGATTCTTATGCATATGTTTGGGATTAAGTTAACATATTAGACTTCTTGACAACACAATAAGCCATGTTCTCTAATTTAACACATAGATGACCTGGTTTATAATAAACTAACCGATAAGGGGACATACCTATAGTTGTCTTGTACGCGGTACAATAGGACCACAAGTCATCGTTCAAATATCTGTTCCAGTCCTTGCGGTTGGGATTTATAGTCTTCTCGATAATTGACTTGAACTCCTTGTTAGAGACCTTGACTTGCCCATTGGATTGGGGATGGTACGTGGTGGAGATTCGGTGCATCACTTGATACCTCTTGAAAAGTGACTTGATCACCTAATTGAAAAAGTATGTTCTCGGATCACTTGTAATGGCCCTCAAAGTTCCAAACCTGGATAAGATGTTAGTTTTAAGAAAAGCTCAAGCAATTCGACTATCGTCAATTTTGGTGGCTTTGGCTTCTAACCATTTTGTGACATAATTGACACATAATAAAATATAGGTGAAGCTGGAGAGATGGGAAGTAGTCTCATAAACTCATTGTTCCACGCATCAAAGATTTTACAAATAAGAATAGGGTTTTGGGGCATTGTTTTACGGATTCCTTTAATCCCCATATTTTGGGAACCGATCATAACTCTTGAAAACATATATGCATCTTTAAAGATATAGGGCCAAAAAATTCCACAAAGTTACCAAAATGTCGTACGCTTTGGACCAAAATGTCCTCCACAGGCATATTCATGACAAAACCAAAGTACATTGTATAGTTCCGGTGTGATGTATACAAAGTTACCTTTTCAAACGAGAAAACTTCATTTCTTCATTATTAAAAAGCATATGATTATGTTTCTCTGTAAGTTTGTATACCTCACACCGGTATCTTTCCTAAACAAAATGGCCTTTCAAATATGCTTGATACCCTAACCTCTTAAGATTCAAATTATGCCCCCTTCGTCCCCCGAAACAACTTCTAACAAGTCAAATGTCTTCTTAGTGAGAATAACCTCTTTGCTACACGCCAAATATCAAGTTGTAATTCGGCCAAGTTTGTTGGTTTTCCTGTTTGATACACGAACATCAAACCTGAACCGTTTAAAAATGCTTGTGTGTGTAAAAATCTTGTTAAGTTGTGGGTAAAAATGGAAGACAATAACACAATGTAACCAATCAGATTCACCATTGAAAAAATGGATTCATCAATGCACACTAAATCAACCCCACAATATATGTTTATGCCATTCACTATAGTCCGACGCGATACAAAAAAACAAAAATACGATCATCACTGCATGCAACAAGCACTCATCCATTATGGTGAAACCCAAGAAAAACAGCCAAAAATGTGATTCACCCATGCATGCAGCAAACATGCATTCATTACGGTCAAAACCCTAGAATTTGTTTTTAATTGAACATAATTCCATACAAAGATATATATATATATATATATATATATATATATATATATATATATTGGTCAAGATCAAATGTTAACCATCATTTTTGTGTTAACCTTATTAACTGATCTTGATCATCCAAATCTATAATCAATGGTTAAGAATAATCAATAAAAAAAAAAATTTAAAGTTTGAATTTTAATGAGGCCTAGTGAACAATGATGAAAGGGGCATTTTGGAAAGAAAAAATACACTTATCAAGGGTATTCTAGTAAATTAAATTCATTTGTAACTCCCAAACAATTAATTGGAAGTTACAAACAATCAAATCCCAAAAAATATGCATTCATATTATTATTATTATTAGTTTTACTATTGATCTTCCATGTTCTTTCTTGTAGGAATTTCTAAATCGCATAAGAAACACGGTAGTAACAATTTTTGGTATTGATCAATTTGAACACAAATGAACTGTGAACACAATTTGAACAAAAATGAACAACCGTGAACACAATTTGAACACAAATGAACCGTGAACACGATACGAACACAATATATAAATATATATATATATGAACACAAATGAACACGATATGTGCAATTTTTGGCCCATATATTCACATACATAGACGTTCCACAAAATTAAGGTAGCATTTGTTAATTTGTGTTCATCTGTTAATTTGTTCAAATTGTGTTCACGGTTCATTTGTGTTCAAA
>NC_037541.1:6436983-6452782 GCF_001531365.2 Cynara cardunculus var. scolymus
TGTTCAAATTGTGTTCACGGTTCATTTGTGTTCAAATTGATCAATACCGAAAATCGTTACTACCGTGTTTCTTATGCGATTTAGGAATTCATACAACAATGAACATGGAAGATCAATAGTAAAAAAAATTAATAATGTGAATGCATATTTTTTAGGATTTGATTGTTTATAACTTCCCATTAATTGTTTGAGGGGTTACAAATGAATTCAATTTACTACAATACCCTTGTAAGGGTCAAATGAACAAGACATAAACCTATAAGAATAATGAAATTTGATTGGTTGAGAGAGTTTTCAAAGTTAACACAAAAATGATGGTTAACATTTGATCTTCCCTCTATATATATATATATATATATATAGAGAGAGAGAGAGAGAGAGAGAGAGAGTTGGGTTCACGTAAGACCAAAGATTTTTCATGAGACCCGTAAGACCAATTTATGTTCATTGATCAACTTTATAATCTAATGGTCTAAAGTTGCATGGTGGCAATTTTGTAGTTATTGACAAGTCTCATGTCAATTTTGTGATTATGAATGTTCAGATTGTAGATTTAATCTAATGGTTGAGAATTGGTCTTACGAGTCTCACGAAAAATACTTGGTCTCACATGATCACAAGTCTCTCTCTCTCTCTCTCTCTCTCTCTCTCTCTCTCTATATATATATATATATATATATATATATGGGCTTATCAAATGAGAACTATTTTGTTTGTGGTAACTGTGAGATCCAATAAATAAATATATATATATATATATTAGCTCAAAAAAATTAGGTCATAAAAGAGAGAAGTTTTTTTAGTATCTAATAGGACTCAAAAAGAATTTGGTATTATATTAATTAGTTACATTGGAGAAGAAAATATGTAAAAAAAGTAATTGGTCACTCACTTTATTGTATTGTTTATTATTTCTGTAAGTTTTTTTAATCTAGTATCATTCATCTCCTGCCGACTCTTTTTTTATTATTTCGTCTGCATGAATTCTGTTTTTGTATTAGAATATAGTAGATTTTTTGTTATTGACTAAGAAAACTCATACCTCCATTTTTTTGATATAGTGGATATTTGTTTGGAGTAGGCAATAAAGATTTCTAAAACCCGAAATGCTTATCAAATGCTTTGATAGAAATTCCAGTTTCTTCTTTTAAAGAAATTGCTCTTAGAAGCACGCCCAAGGAAGTTTATGTACCAGGGACGGGCCCAGAAATTTTTTTCAAACGGTGGCACCATATAATTAATATAGTGTAATATACATCTAAAAATAATTACAAAAAATATGGTTTTTATAGTACCGATAAACAACTCCTAAACTTGTACCCGACGCGTCTTCATCTTTTGAAAACGGTCAATATATACCCAAAAATAGGGATGGTTTTGGTTATTTGGGCTTTGTTTTGTTTGGGTTTTAATTGCACCATTTGGATTTTAGGGAAATACGGTAGCACCTTCTAAAACGATATGGTAGCATCGTTAACAAACCTAAATTTTTTACCCTTCGGCCACGAAATAATACGGTGGTACGTGCCACCCATGCCACCACACCAGGTCCGCCCATGTTTTGTACAACCATCATACAATGGAGTATTCGTTTCTGCTAGCAGTCGCGAATAGGCATCAATGACTTTGGAAGTAACAATGTCCACATCATAAACTGGAGTACTCTCATGGACGATTGATTCACCATCATTGTACCGCTCACGAAACGGAAATGCATCTTCCACAAAATTTACAATACGATTGACATCGTGACTCGAAGACGCTCGATCACGTATTATATTCAACCTTCGTTGTGATGCAGTATGTATATTTGTAACTTCACCATGTTGATCCCACATAGTATAATTTTTCATTATACCAACATTTTTCAAATGGAAAGTTATATATGCCTCATTTTGAAATAACATGTTGCCACAATCTATGCAGGGGCATTTATAATAACTTTTCCAACTCACTGAGTTCTTTTTAGCAAATTCCAAAAATGCATATATTCCAAAAATGTATTTTTTCTCTAATCTTTTTAAATTCATCCAACTTTTGTCCACATCTTCTGTCATATCTATATGCGAAAAATAAATGCATGCATATAGTAAGAGCTATAGATATTTTAGACACGTAGTAATCTAAATTTACATGAGATAAACATAAAATAACTACAAAATTAGACAAAATACGATAATAATTACCTAATAATCTTTAAATGGCTTTTGATGATGAATACAACGTTTGTTGGAAGACAAAACTCACCAATATACTCCAACTCACATCCCAAGCCCTTAGAAACAAAATGTTGGAAATGAAGATTAGATGTTGGAAATGGGGGAAACTACAAATATTTATAGCTGATTTTCATTTTAGACAACATAGAAACAAGAATATATGTTGCCTAAGACAGATCTAAAGCAACAAGCAGAATAGATTATATGTTGTCTAAGTAAATGTGATGGATTTATCGTACAATGCCAGTTGTCAACCTTAAAACTTATGTCAATCTTAAAACCTTCAACTATCGGGAGTTATTATGTTTTTAAACTTAGGCAACATAGAAACAAGAATATATGTTACCTAAGTAAATTATGATAAATCATTTCGTACAATGTCAGTTGTCACCTTGGAAGCATAAATTTGTTTACCTTAGGCAACATAGAAACAAGAATATATGTTATCTAAGTAAATTGGGTTGAATTTATAATTTTTACCTTAGGCAACATAGAAATAGGAATATATGTTGCCTAAGTAAACTTTGTTGGATTTATGTTTTTACCTTAGGCAACATAGTATAAGAATATATGTTGACTAAGTAAACTTTGACGAAGTTCAAAAAAAATATGAGCGTCCAACATTGAACTAAGGCAACGTAGGCTAATATGTTTCCTAGGATACATGCAGGCAACATAGATTATTTATATATTGCCTAAGGTCACACTTACGCAACATAGAACCATATGTTGCATTAGAGAAAACTTAGGCAACATATAATAGCCTTTGTTGTCTTAGTGTATCTTAAGCAACATAGGCAATTTACATTTGTTGTCTAAGACAACATATAGTGTATCATTCTGGCTAAGGAATGGAAAATCATTCTCCTGTTTCATGAATCCAATTCTAAAGATGGGAGAAAAGATAAAACTAAAATAAAACGGATTTTTAATCAAGTTGAAGAAACTTATTCAATGGTCACTGCTAATCGCTTTTATCAATCATATGAGACGGTCCAACTTTTATACATGTGTATGTGTGTGTGTGTGTGTGTGTTATATATATAGGATTTTAAAACTACCTTTATTTTATCATGCATTATTGACTTTCTTATTATCTATCCTAAATTGACTCCTTAGGGACCCGTTTACCAAACGCTTACTCGGGTAAGTGAACAGCAAGTCACATTACCTTAATGGATGAATATGGTAAGGACCAAAAATCTTACCCTGTAAGAGCGAGACAAGGACCAAAAGTCTTATTCGGTAAGTGATGGCGACGATTCTTACCACGGTAAACACTTACCAGGTGAATTGTTGCATACTATACCATTTTGGTGGACTAAAATTTAACCGGGTAGTAAGTAATAGTGTTAAACTTTACTGGTATCTCAAGCTATATAACCAACATGAGTTTTTGATTTCAAAATTGATGGTTTAAAAAAAGTTTATGTGAACTCTAAAAGTTTAAAACGGTGATTAAAAACTTCAACACGAGATGAGATAGAAAGCCAACCGATTTATATGATTTACATAGTGTTTTACTACAAAGAGCCAACATTGTAATCCCAAATAATATCAACCTATATATCAAAGGTATATCATAGAATGTTTTTGACGGTGAAACGGATTCACAATACTATGTATGAGTGATACGATAGATAATATTAATTTATAATATTTATAAACTAAATTTACCTTTAGGAATACTCTAGAAAACGGTTTTATACGAAATTATTCGTATTCCCATAATTCAATGTTATTTCTGATAATAAAAATAATACATTGAAGATCTTTTTGTACATACCCAGAGCTTGTTTTTGCATCTCGTCCAAGACTTATAAAATATCAAAACCGAACTTGCTCCAACTCGTTATAAAAATACAACCATCAAAACACGATTCATTAAAATATTCAAAAAGAAACAAGAATAGTTTACAACACATAATAATTATAAGTAATTTACAATTTTTATATAAACAAACGATACCTAAATAAGAGACGTGTAGAAAGAAAAGAGGAAAGTTTGAATTGATTATAAATATAAGGTTTTGACCATCACCACCAATTGATGTAAAGATCTCCGCCACACTTTGGGTAACATGTCATGTGAATGGTCCAAATATAACATAATACCATGATATACGTGGCATTAATTTGGTAACCATTAGGGGATCTAATTGGTCAATGGTCACCAAACATGATAACATTCATCTACATAATAATTTACTATATATTGCATATTTAGCAAATAATTCCTTCCTGACATTTTATAGGCTTTGCAAACTAACTTTATAAAAAAAAAACTTGTTTTCATTGTAGTTTCAAAAAACATAAGATGTCACAACAAATTAATGTAGTTGTACCTATCACTTAACTAACTTTTTTTACCCTTCAACGGATAAATAATATGGCGGCACGTGTTACCGTTGGCACCACTATAGGTTCGTCCATGTCTTGGGTGAACGTAAAATCAGGGCCCTCAATAAATACGAAAAAAGATTCAGTAGTTGTTTTTTCATTAGTAAAAAAAATTGAATGCAAAAAATGTTAATAATTTATAGATAGCAATAGTCAATAAAAGTAATTAAGACAACATAACCAAATAATAATAGTAAAAGAACTAGAAATAGATAAATAAATAAATATATATATATACATATATATATATATATATATATATTCAACAAAAATAAATAGCAATAGCAAGCACATGAACTTAACACTGAATTGTTGAAACACGAAAACAGTCAAACACATAGAGATAGCAACAGTCAACAACATTGAACCTTGGTAAGAGATCAAATAAATTAGAGAAACAATAGACAATCGCATGTAACGAATGACCAATTAATTTTTTTTTTCTTCTCCAATATAATTAGTTAATATATTAATAGGTCTTTATTATCTACTAAATTTTTTTTGCCTCTTATTATATACTACAATCTTTTGGGTTTTTTTTAATTTTTTTTACTACTACTATATATTTAGAAAAAAATTTAGACCCTTAACATTTTTGAGCCCTGAACATGCATCAGTGCAGTGATTTCTAAAGACAGCTAATAACTAGATTGAATAAAAACCAAATTGTTGTATTAAAAATAAGTGAAATAATTTGAAATATATTCCATATTATAACCAACAAAAAGTGTTCCTGTTATCAATTTCAAACTAATTATTATTTTATTTTAAAAGTTATTATATATTTAATATTTTAATAATTTTCTCATAAATGATTAATGAATTTTAAATATTGGAATTTGTTTATTCTTGATTTGTTTATGCGAAGCATTTAATTGTAGGAATCAGTCATTAACATGTACGGTTGCTTTAACTTCTGCTGGTTGTACTTCTCTTACAAGTTTTATTGATATATCAAAATCATGTTCATCCTCCATATTTAAATTCTTTTTTCGTTTTATTTCATCTATATTGTCTTATAAATCAGATTTATGATAAGTATTAAAAATAATTTTTAATACACAAAATACTATACATTTATACACAAAGTTTTAAAAATAACTCATAATGCTTTAAGTACTACTACTTTATGCACTCAGTTTTAAAATCTCTTAATCAAAAATTAAAATTACATATAGTGCAAGTTACCAATGCAAATTATTACATTTTCTTTTCATGTTCCCAAGATACTTTTGACATGTTCCACTCATGCATTCACCCTTTCATACCTCTATGTATTCTCATCCCCCAATGTGAGATTCAAACTGATATTCACCATTAGTTATTAAAAGTTCTCTCATTCATCTCTCATTCAATTGCTCTAGAACTCTCGGTCTCGCTCTCGAATCTCTTGATTCTTTGCTCTTGGTGTAAATCAAACACATTTGTGGAGTCGTTTAAATATGTTGGATTTTAAATATATTGGATTTTAAACTGTCATACAATTTTTTTCATCGATAGACTGTAATTGGCTCCATAACTCTTATTCATTCAAATTGTATTAATATATAAACACCAAGTGTAACTTATCATCGTTAAATCTTCTCTAATAAAACCAGTGTGAAACTCCAAAATCGTTAAAATTCACGGCTCCAACCACATTACACGGGTACACAACTAGTTATATTATAATATAAATGTCAAGTGTGTGTTTTAATTTAAATATGCTATTGTGTTTTAAATTTCTTATAAGTTTGAAACATAAAAAATAAAATCTATAATATATCATTAAATAATAGATATATAATATCAATAAATACTATTAGCAAACCATCATTTTATTACAAATAAAAGAAATGTACATAAATAACTATCAAATTTGAGAGGGGTTTTTGTATTAAAAATACCTCAACTATCCTTTTTTATTAATATTTTTCTTTCATATCTTTTTCTTAAAACTCTTTTACAAGTGTGGAGTATTTATGAAAACAACTTTTCTACTGTTTAAAGTGGATGTAGAACTCTTATCCCACCAATACCTCTACTTCCTTTTATGGGTTCCTCTTATTTAACCCGAGTTATGGGATATGATGAAAGAGTTGAGTTTCGGTGAGAATGAAAGTTATGATGAGAAGAGTAAGAAAAGATCTTCATCATTTGATCAATTATAATTGAAGAGTTCCACTAGATCAATACTAAGCATCAGATCAATTCTCTTCTAAGACGTAATTCATAGATTGGTTTGAGATTAAAAGTAATCAAAGATCCGAATCTCTTCTTACACTTCCACTTTAACTCATATTCTCACATGATATTTCGTCTATGATCAAAACAGAAAAAGTTATAAAAACAACTTAAAATGGTATATTAAAATGATATATTAAAACGATATATTAAATATTTATACATTTGATAATGTTAAAGCTTACTTACTTGCCATTCGTTTCAATCAATTCAATGGATAATATACAAATATGAAACTCAAATTAGATAATTTATTTTGAATAAATTAAAAAGAAAATATTAAAAATATGCATGTTATTGGAACAGTGAGTAGGGTCTCGTTCGTATTTCTACTTTATGAATTCCTTTCTTGATGTGCTTGTAGTGGGAAACAAAAGCTTGTCTTGTCCAAACTTTAATTTCAATTTTATATATATATATATATATTTATTTTTATTCTTTGGTTTTTGCTTAATAAATATATTCTATTTTTGTTCACACTTTATATTATGTTTTTTTTTTAATAAATGCACCTTATTTTGTTTATTATAAACAGTAAAACATCACATTTGATAATTAAAATAAAGGTAACTTGAATTTCTATTAAGAGAATAATCGAAAATGATGTTCTAAATTGTGGATTTTGAGTTTGAAGATAGGTTAAAAGAGTATGGTGCTTTGCCACTATGTTAACCTCGGATGAGGTCTAAATGTTAATTTGACGGTTGTTTTTAGTTTATATTTTTTTGTATAAGAATGGAGGAATATCTATCGAATAGAAATGATTGGCAAGCGTAAGTGGTTCGGAGCTTAGTCTGTGAAAGGGTTGATTGCCTCCTTTTGGTACTGTACCATTCTTTGATGTATTCAAAGCTTTGAAAGGTATAACATCTTATGTATCAAATCTAAGGACTTTTAGAAAGCAGTCTTCAACAATCCCTTTTTCCGTAAGTTAAGAAGTTAGACCCATGTCATTCTAACATCTAATCCATGCCATTATATTTAAATTTAAAAAATCAATCGATTTCTACAATTAAAACCTGAATTAACAACTGTTAAACTTCATATATTATAACTGATAAAACAAATTAACTAACATGATTTGTTGGTAAATAATTTTGTAAAAGGAAACTGTAAGTTTTGCCCCTCTCTCTCTCTCTCTCACTAAGACACACATAATATATATATATATATATATATATACATATATATATATATACATATTAGTTGTGTATCTGCACAATGCGGCAGCGTATAAATTTTATATAAATGTAAGCGAGAATATCGATTGACGATTACCACAAATAAACACATGATTGTTATAGAAAGACCAAGCCAAATGGAAAACGTTTTTCTTTCAGTTTGAATATGAATGTGTTATTTTAAATGAATATAGATATATTTTTGGCAAAAAAAATTGTTTATAGCCGGCATGTTAGCCAATAAAACTCGTCTTACAGAACTCCTTGACAACATCAACAAGTGATAATTGAAAGCTGTCTGCGATAAGCTGAAAGCTGCCTCTTCAGTGACAGTTGAAAGTTGTCACGATAAGGTGAAAACACAAGCTGAAAGCTTCCTCTTTAGTGATAGTTAAAAGTTGTCACGATAAGCTAAAAACATAAGCTGAAGGCTGTCAGCAATAAGCTGTCAGATAGTTGTCAGCGATAAGCTGAAAGCTACCTCTTCAGTGATAGTTGAAAGCTGTCACGATAAGCTGAAAATATAAGTTGAAGGCTGTCAGCAATAAGCTGTCAAATTAGCTGAAGGTTATCAACAATAAGCTGTCAGATTAGTTGAAGATTGTTAGTGATAAGCTGTTAGCGATAGCTGAAGACTTTCAGCGATAGTTTACCTTAAAATTATATTGCATGCTACTAACCTATTCTGCACAAAGATATAAACATAACAATCTTTATCAATTTTGAAATTAAAACAAATCTGTTTGACTCTTGAAAGTAAAAAATAAACACTAATTGTAGGACGGAGATGATAAAGAATGTAAAAACTGCATGCCTTAATGATCTGAAGAGCTAGAAAAGCAGCCCATATGACTATTAGAGCCGTAAGCATCTTCAAGCATAAGTTGACCTGAAAAATTTGCTGCAAATTTCAATAGAAAAAATATTTAGACGTGAAGAAAATGACTTAACTGAAAAAGGAAAAATATTATAGTTATCACCATTGGTGTCTTCTCCTCTTTAGAAATCAGTGGCTCTATGTCAATCAGCACTAAGAACAAATTAACAAAACGATTCCAAATTCGAAAACTTGCACTTTAAATGCTTATTAATGTAGTATATATATATATATATATATATATATATGTGAAAGAATTAATAACAAAGCTTCTCTATCTGCTACTTTTACTTCTTTATTCCATTTTATTTGTCTTTGATGCTCTGATTGTGTTATATAACACTAGTGTTTGACATCGCCGTTGTGCAATGACGATAATTTTTTTAAAAATTTATTTTAATTAGCTAAATGAGTCGATGATCACATTTATATATTAAACTAATAAGAATCAACATTACCTTTGATATATGAATCTAACTTATCATTATTGGTTGTTCTTTTAATATTATATATATATATATATATATATATATAAAACTTTTATTTCTTATGTATCAATCTTTTATTATATCAAACTTTGTGATTGATTCAAAATCATAAAAAAAATATGTGAAAATATTGATTATAATCATGAGGTGTATTAATAGAATTATTTTACTATAATACATATCAATTTATCTTCTACATATAATCTCATAAAATATTTATATTCACCAAGCAATAATTGTGTTGTTATTTACATTGATATAATTGTTGAATATTTTTGCAATTTTCTTATATTAGTTTATGATATACTCATTTGCAACATTGGTCAAGAACCTCATTGAAACCACTTTTTTCCTACATGCGATTGTAAAAAGTGAAAATAATAACTAGTATTCTGATCATTCTAGATACATAAGAGTCTGATTGATTTGTTATTTTTTCATTTGACTTGTTCATGCTTTTTAGATTTGTTTTAGATAGTTCATAGTTTGGTTTATTTATAAAAAAATCCTGAAAATAGAAGTTTTAATAAAATTATGTAAAATAAAAGATATGTATTATATTGAATTTCATATTTTAAATATAGGGATGGAAAAGTCTTTTACATATATCAAATATTTTAAAAAATCAAAAATCTAAGAAAAAAATGGGTTTCTAATGTTTAGAGGATAACACCTCATTATGTTTGGTTTCTTCTTTAAGAATTAAAAATATTAGAAAATAATTTCCAAACTCAATGCTAAAAAAGAAAAAAAATTCACAATACACCAATCAACATCAACAAAAACTCATATCATATTTGTTTTCATGAATGACGACTCAAATCAACAAAAAAACAAATCACATCCACAAAACTGAATAAAGAAGAAGAATTGGGAGATTAAAAGAGATTATTATGCTAAACAATGTTGCCTTATTCCATCAAAGATTCATATGCCACTTTATCCACACAAAAAAAATCATATGCCTACATAATTCCAACTTTAGTGTGAATTCTCCGACTAAAAGACGAAATACTATACTTACATAAGCAAAAACTCATACTACGATTAGTCTAATTGAATGACGCCTCAAATCAACAAAAATGCAAATCACCCCCACAAAATTAAAACTGAATAGAGAGAAAGAATTGAGAGATTAATAGAGAGATTCATATGTTTGTATAATTCCAATTTTAGTGTGAATATATCCAATTAAAAGACGAAAAATACTATACTTACATTAACAAAAACCCATATCATATTTCTCTTATTGAATGACGCCTCAAATAAACAAAAGTGCAAATCACCTCAAAAACTGAATAGAGAGAAAGAATTGAGAGGTTTTTTTTTCCTTAAACAATGTTACACTATTTCTTCAAGGATTCATATGTCACTTTATCCACACACAAAAACTCCATATGCCTACATAATTCTAACTTTAATGTGAATATCTTCGATCCAATTTTAGTGTGAATATCTCCAATTAAAAAATGAAAATACTATACTTACATTAACAAAAACTCATATCATATTTCTCTTATTGAATGACGTCTCAAATAAACAAAAGTGCAAATCACATCAAAAACTGAATAGAGAGAAAGAATTGAGAGGTTTTTTTTTTCTTAAACAATATTACACTATTTCTTCAAGGATTCATATGTCACTTTATCCACACACAAAAACTCCATATGCCTACATAATTCCAACTTTAATGTGAATATCTCCGACTAAAAAAAGAAATATTATGCTTACATAAGCAAAAACTCATATTATGATTTGTCTTATTGCATGACACCTCAAATCAACAAAAATGCAAATCGCATCCACAAATTTATAACTGAATAGAGACGAAGAATTAAGAGATTACTAGAGAGATTATCATAGAGGTGTACCACAAAATTATACATGAATAGAGATGAAGAATTGAGAGATTAATAGAGATGTTATCATAGAGATGTACCACAAAATTATACATGAATAGAGATGAAGAATTGAGAGATTATTATAGAGGTGTACCATGAAGAGAAGATGAAAAATTATAACCGAATAGAGAGAAATAATGAGAGTTAAAAGAGTACTTATTAGAGGGAACATGAATAGGTTGAAATAACCTAATTAAAGGATCTTAAATGTGAAAATGAAACATAAAAAACAAATATTAAAGTAGAAGAAGCTTGAGAAAACGAGAAAAAAGATAAATCATTTTCTTGTTTTGAGAAGAGGCCACGTCATTGCATGTGGTTTCTTCTTTAATATATATAGATTAAAATAAAAATAAAACTAAAAAACTGAGCTGGGGATGATGGCTTTTCATAACAATGAAATCGAACTCACAACCATTAATGATATGATTTTGATGCTCCTCCAGGAAACTCTTCCTTGGAAAACAATAAACATCTTGCTTATGTTCTCGAATAAAAAGATTCTTCTCTATAATCCAAGAAAACTTTATACAAGAAATAAAGGGTAAAAGAAACTTACCGCCGACGAGATTGACATATACCCGTTGGAGGGGTTCTCCGGTGACAAAATATATGATAGTGCATTTGTTCCGGTGTTGTTGCTGCCGAAACAAGAAATCCCTGAGAATCCGAGATTGTAAGCTGGAGTTCCGGCCTCATCTTCGTCTCCCCAGCTCGTTTCCGATATCTAAACCGATAGAGTCTTGTAGCCTAAAGAACCCAGATCTATGTACACAACATCGATCTGAGCAAACAAATTGTTGCTGAAATCATCAATTCCGTCGGTGGGCTGAAACAAAATATTGCCCAACTATTGTAACATTGAAAAACAAGAAGATGTTTTTGATTTGATTTTGACAAGACCATCAAAAATTGTTCAAATGGAACCAGAGAGGGGACGATGAAAGGAGAAGAAGTCCGAAAATATGCAAACTTTGATGGTTTAGGAAACCCTAAATCAGAGATTTTACCATAAGATATTTTTATTTGATTTTGAATTGGGATGTGGGAAGGATTTCATCATATGCAGGAGATTTTATTGATTTGAATTTTGAATTTGGGTTCGTGGGAAAAGAAGAGGGTTTCAATAGAGAGAGCATTTTGGGAAGGCAAAAGTTTTAAAAACCTAAACCTGAAAACGCAAACCTATAAAAGCAAACATAAAAGCTTTTGTTCCAGGGAGAAATCCCAAATGGGAAGGAAATAATTTTGAACTTGGAAGAAATTGAAAAAGTAAAGTTGAACATGAAAGGTTTCGACGGTGGTGCATTGAAGAGTTGTACCTCATGCATATCAAGTTGTGATTAAGAGATTTTTGAAATATATGCATTAAATAGCAGTACCTTGTGCTTAAATACTTGTATTTAAGACTTTAGCCTAAATGCTTATTAATGTAGTGTGTATATATATAGAGAGAGAGAGAGAAGAAGATGAAGGATCATGCGAGAAGTTAAACATTTTGCAAGAAGCCGAGAACTGTGATATCATATATGATTAAACTTGTGTATCATATATGATATCACACTTCTCTCCTTCTCACAAAATGTTTAGCTTCTATAGGGTTGGGTTCGAGTAGGAATGAGAGTTAAGGTGAGAAACGTAAGAAAGATCACCACTCTTGGATGCACATTAGGATGAGATGCACCAAGATGAGATGCATCAAGATGCATCAAGATGCACCATGATGAGATGCATCGAGATGCACCAGATCAATCCCCGTATCAAGCGCGATTCATGGGTGGGTTTAAAATTAAAGGTGATCAAGGGTCCAGACCTCTTCTTACATTTCTCACTTTAACTTTCCTTCTGACATGATCCTTCATATATATATATATATATATATATATATATATATAGGAGCGATCAAATGCAAACCATTCAATTTGTACAAACCGTGCAAACCGCATTCAACCAATCATAATTTTTCATATTGTTCATTTTTTTGTAATTATGAGAGGTTGACTAATCATTTTTATTGTGGAGGGTGTTAATCATAGATATTATCATCTTCATTATTTTAATTTTAGATAAATACATGAAACAGTTTCATTAAGTATTATATGAAACAATTTCACAACCATATATGAAACAACTTCATCAAAAAAAGTATTATATGAAACAATTTCACAAGATTAAACAATTTCATGAAAAAATTTCATAAGATTAAACAATGAAATCGACAGATGAATGTGGTTTGCACGGTTTACACAAATGAGGGCGATTTTCATATGATCACTCCTCTCTCTCTCTCTCTCCCTCTCTCTCTCTCTCTCTCTCTCTATATATATATATATATATGCTAGGGAAGGGAAAAAAAGGCTACAAAGGAAAGTGAGGAAGCACAACGTCCACCAACTCGTTGTCCGCTCCCCTTCACTTTCCTTCGAGTGCCCATGCCATTAGACTATGTATTGGGCTCTATGGCCATCCTTGGCCTTCTTCCGTTTTCGATAAAAAAAAAAAGAAAGAAAAAAAGAAAGTAGATTTGGGCGTTCTAGCCAAAACGATCCTATTTCAGCTATATTTATATGTGTGTGTATATGTATAGGGGAAGGATCGTGTGAGAAGGGAAATTAAGGTGAGAAGCGTAAAAAGACATTTGAACCCTTTATCACTTTTAATTTCCTGCCCACCCATGAATTGCGCTTTAAAAGGGAGTTGATCCGTTGCATTTTGCTGCATCTCATTTGTGTTGACATTCAATTAGGATCGATCCAAGGTGGTGATCTCTTCTTACGCTTCTCACCATGACCTCCCTTCTCACCGGAACTCAACCCTATACGTATATACACACACACATATATAGGGGCAAGTTCCACCAAAAACCTAAATTATTGTGAATTGGGGGACAAAGGAGAACGCATCACATGTCTTAGACATTCACAAGTTAGTCATCATGAATGATTATCAATTCATCATCAATCATTGCATTTTTACATATGTTTGCTAATCTACTTTGTCCCACATTTCACAACGAATAAAATGTTTGCAATTGAACTTTCCTCTCCAATCTCTCTCTCTCTTTATATATATACTTATATATATATATATATATATATAGACGCATGATGTTTTACAAACTCAATAAATCGTACAAATTTAGAAACCCGTTTTCATGTCTTGTTTTACATATGAAACAACATGTTTGAAAATGCAATATTTTTACAATATTGTTTCATATGTGAAACGTGCATGACTTTATGTGTGGAAAAAACAGTTTTGAACGTTTCACTTATGAAGCAACATTGTATAAACATCACATTTTCACATATTTTTGCTAATCTACTTTATTTACCATCACTACTCCCTCCTCTTAGAAAAAGGGTTTTTACTAACACCCTTAGTTCCAAAATGCTTGAAGAATTGCAAGACTTTGACATAGGTCAAACCTGTGTGCTTTTTTCTGTTAATCCTAACAAAAGGCTTATCAGTATCAAATAAGTGTGCATAGGTCCAATGTCTTAGCGACATCCAGATTACTGATAGAGCCCATCCTCTCAAGAGATCTGGGGTTCATACTTCACCAAAAGTGAGGAGAGCGTGTGAGTTCAATTGTCATATATAATGCACTTCAAGAAAATAGAAATTATTCAATTGATCTATACAAAGCATGTTTTCAAGCCAAAAATTATAGTCAAGAGTACATCACTGACTATGAACATACTTTTGCACCGGTTGCTCGAATTACCTCAATTTGTAGCTTTTTGCCATTGTTGCTTCTTGCAGGTGGCAGCTCTATCCAATGGATGTGAAAAATATTTCCCTTAATGGAGATCTATCTAAGAGTGTATATACAAGCCTCCCTCCAAATTATCTCATACACCTAGCTATGTCTACAAATTATGCAAATCCCTTAGGGTGCGTTTGGTGCGCAGACAGGATTGGACAGGACAGGATGGGACAGGACGGGACAGGACAGGACAGGACAGCTGTTCAGTGTTTGGTAAGACAGGACAGGACAGGACAGAACTGGTTAAAATGACCAATTTACCACCAGTGAGCTGTTTAGTGTGTTTTCACTACGAAATGCATTCTGGTAACACTGGTCCTACTACCACTACAGCCCTAATAAGTACTTCAATTAATTAAGTTTCATAACTAACTAAGTTTTTCATCAATTCCTATTTTATCTAGTTTCATAAGCTATATTTCACACATCATCTGTGCATACAAACCAAGAAAACAGGATTCAAATGGAAGATGCRCATCAGAATCTATGATATACAAAAGGGTATTTTGCTGAGCTGAACAGGAGTGATGCTGATTAACAGAGATAGAAAAAAACGAAGAGAACTACTTTCAATTAACCAAGTCCCCAATACCATAACATACAAGAAACCCACTTGATGAAATACTCACCTCTCTCCGATAGTGTCGCTTGAATCCCACCTGGTCTTTTACTTGCCTACTCACAAACAATCAAGATCCAAATCAAAACCCATCCTTCAACGAATCAAAAAAACTCAAACTA
>NC_037541.1:6453042-6479069 GCF_001531365.2 Cynara cardunculus var. scolymus
AGTCGAGAGGTACCGTCGATGAAATCAACAAAGTCGAGAGGTACCGTCGGTGAACACAGTCGAGAGGATGAAGGAAGCGATGGAGTCGAGAGGTACCGTCGATGAAGGAAGCGAACACAGTCGAGAGGTACCGTYGATGGAGTTGATGAAGGAAAGMGATGGAGGCGGATGACAAGGGGGATGGAACCAGAAGCGAGGTGATGAGTCGGGTAGGGGAAGAAGGGGTAATGAGGGAAAAAGTTTTGTGTTCCACTTAGTTCCAGGGGTAATGGTGGAACAAGCTTGTCCCATGCTTGTCCAACTTAGTTCCACTTAGTTCCACATTTAGCCACACCAAACGCAGGACAAAAGTGTTCTATTCTGTCCTGTCCCACCCTGTCCAGCGTACCAAACGCACCCTTAATGGCCTTAAATAGGCACCTCAATAATTGGTTTTCCAACTGGCTGCTATGAGTCTGCTCTTTTCACAAAATCACAAATACAAGTGTTATTATCCATATTCTATATGATGCTATGATTAGCACATTCAATGACATATAATGACATAAGGGCATCACTACCTTCAATGATTTTCTTTCTTAATAAGTTTAGATAAAGGACATAGGTCACCTTCATAATTTTCTTAGCTTGAGGTAATTTTTCATGCCTCATGTCTCTATCTCTATCAAGCCAAGTATGCATTAAAACTTTTCTCTTGAGTCATTTATCTGATAGTAACATTACCTCTATTTCTCATAAACAAAATCTCATACTCGCTTCTGGTGATGGTTTTACCTCCTAATCCTATATTCTACTACCAGCTTGTGGGATCCTAAGTATATTTAACATGTTACTCGATTATATTTTGGATTTGTAGTTTATATTGTCATATGTATCTTATGATATATCAAATTTACAAGGTTTTATGGGCTACACTTCTTAGCTACTTCTTCTCTAAACTTCATGCTTTCACTGATGTCGATAGGGATGGTATTATTATAGATCATCAATCTACCATTGATTAGGGCTTCCTTATTGTTTCTTACTCACCTCGTAGCACAACGAGAAACAATCCCTCACTTTGAGATACTGTACTGAAACCAAGTATTGAGCTCTTCTCGACACTACGTTTTTATTTCTCTAACTTTGATGGCTACTCACTGATATGGATGCTCTTCAACCACGTTTTATAGATGTTCAGTGGAATAAGCACAATGCCATCTATATTACCTTAAATGACATGTTTCATTATTGGGGTATTTAAMGATAGCACACCGTCCCAGAAATAAAGTAAAACAATGAGCTTTATCAATCAAATATGTGATAATAAAGTAAGAAACAAATGTAGAACAAGGAGATCATATAATATACAAATATGAAAAATCGAATGAATAATGAAAGCAAACAAGTAAACACTCATGATTATGGTGGTTTACACCCACAAACAAAAAGAGGAATTTTCTGGCAGCATTTCTTCATTCCCGTGAAGAGGGGGCTTCACGCTACTGAAGCAGGGCAAAAAGTGTCATGGCATGCGTCCTTTTTTAATCTGATTTGTGTCTTCTTTTCCCCTTTTTCTCATTTGTTTTCTATCCTACTCACTTTTCTCTCTCCCGTTTTTGGTTCTTGACCATTTGTTACTCCCAATCGATTTCTTCAAGGGTATTTGTGAGATTAAGATCTAGGGACTCAAACTTTGTAGAGTGGAACTCATACTATTCATCTTCCTCTCCATTCCCACAATTGTTCGCCTAGTTTTGGTTTTTTCCTAAGATTTTTTTGTAAGTGGATCATAACCTTCTAAACCTTTATTATTGTTAAAACCTTTCATTTTAACCTTTTAGAACATCCATTTTGAGGTACCTTCCATGTTTTGAAGTTTTGACCAATTTTGGATATTTTGGGTGATTAGAGGATTTGACTAAAGTTTGTTTTGAATCTGAGTTTGGGGTTACTTTTGGTACATCTTAATGCTTTAGTTGTCACCCAGATAAAGTTTCAAGAGGTTGGTGTTGATGGATCTAAAGCCTTCACCAGTTTGGAAGCTAGAGATGGGTTTGGAACCTAGGTTTAACTTAACCTAGCAAGAAGAGTTCAAATTGCTTTGTGAAAACTATGTACCTGCCAAATATTTATTTTGAAGATTTAAGATACCTTTCTTGATGTTTATCAATTAGTCAATTTTGATGAAATATGCATCTTGAGTATATTTGATATTATAAATCATGTAAGATGCTTATATGTGGAGCTTTAGACATTTTGATAACTAAATTATAAATGCAGATTCCTTTGATGATTTATCTGATAAATGACGATTGTTTTGGTGTTAATGCATTTCAGTATATTTGGTTTGAAAACTGCATATGGTTATGTTATGAGACATTTTGGGAATTTAAATGGTATGAATTCGATTTGAAAATGGTTTGTCCCAACCAATGATGGTTTTTGATCTAATCATATCTTTAGGACATGTGATAGCATAAACGTTGGCTAAATACATTTTTATTTATTACAATGGGTTTTATTTAATAGTCAAATTGAGTTGTTGAGCTTTTGGCTCGCTTTTGACTCAAATGAGTCTCGGGGAACATTTGTCCGGTTTAATTTCTCTATGTTAAGCTTTGGAGTTATATGTGGTTGTGGCATATTTATTTGAAAAAGTTACATGCTTTGAGTGCGTTATCATTCAATTAGGGTCATGTAAATTAGACTATAATGTAATGAATCCATAGACATAGGAGTCGGTTAGTTGGTTTTAAATAGGAACATTATCCCTATTTTGTAGCTAGAAATATTTAGGATCAGCTAAGGACTCTAGGTATAGTCAGTGGGTGGTTGAATTGATGACCATGTGATCTATAGAGAAGGACTCAAGGTACATAATCAAAGAGTTGAACTTGATGGTCGTGTGAGCCGTAGCGGAGGACTTAAGCTGTCGATCTTAAGTGGTTGTGCTTGCTGACCGTCAAGCCAAAATAATTATTATTTCTAGTGAATGGGTATGACTAGGATCGACATAGGACTTGGACTATAGACCATAGGCCATTGAACCTGATGATCATGCGATCCCTCGTAGAACTTTCTAGCATAGAATGCGACTTACTTTTGTATTCGCCATATTCGATGGATATTAGTCTCCTCCGTCACTGAAAGGCGTTATTTTGGATATATCATCCATGTTTTCGGTGTTGTTTTGAGTATGGAGTGTATCCATAAATCATTTTTTTAGTATCTTGGAAATATATTCATGTTTTGGGTATTTTGGATGATAGAACTTTATCCATGTTTTCAGTATTTGAGCATTTAATCTCATTCATGTTTTGGGTGAGTATTAAGCTTTGCCTTCAAAACAAATGAGTATTTTAATAAATGAATTTTCATCATGAGAATAGTAGGTTTTTAAAGAATGTGCTTTTATACTAAATATATTTTATTTTGGAAATTGTGATTTAAGTAACATCATTCTGTTTTACCGCGTTTATAATTATGATGAAAACTGCTTGAACTCATTAGGCGTTAAGGGTAACGTTTTTCTTTGTCTGCATGTGCATCAGGTCCTTGAGGGAATGATACTAGCGACACTGTGAAATAATGAGTGCTAGTTAGAGACACGAGAAGGAATTAGCTATCTGGGGCGATCTTTCATATGTTGGAGATATCGACTGTTGTTGGGTTTTAATAACTCCCGTCCCTAATTGTAGACTTGTATGAGGTTTGGAATATATTATTTTGATGTTAAATCTTAGATCACCATTATAGGTAATCCATTGTTGACTTATAGAAAAAGATTAAATCTTTATTTGATGTATTATAGAAAATTTAAATTAGTCACTCTTTACAAAAAATTGAGGTGTTACAATTGTTTTTTTAATATAAAACACTGATGATAATTAATGAATTGTAATTATTTTCAATAAATATTTAAATCATAAAAAATAAATCATCATCATTTAAGTGATTGATTTGTATATATTGCATAGTTTGCATTTGATTTGTCATGCATATAGATATATGCATTTGGGATCACATGAGACCAACCTGTTTTAGTGAGACTCGTGAGACCAATTTTTATATTTGAAACTTCACAGCAAAACACTGTGAAGGTAACCTTCACAGTTTTCTACTGTGAAGATTCATATTTTTTTTATCTTTTCAGTGTTTTACTGTGAAGTTTCAAATGTAAAAAAGTGGTTTCATAGGTCTCACGAAAACAATTTGGTCTCACATTGAACCCAACCCTCTCTCTCTATATATATATATATATGTGTGTGTGTGTGTGTGTGTGTGTGTGGTCGGGTTCTGGTGAGAAAATAAGTTATGATGAGAAACGTAAGAAGAGATCTCCACCATTGGATCAATCAAAATTGTTTCATATATGGTTATTCCCATGAAAAAATGAAATCGTTTCGTTTATTTCTCCAAAATTAATTTAATGAAGATGATAATATCCATCATTGACGCCCTCTACAATAAAAATTACTAGTCAACTTCTCATAATTAAAAAAAAGTGAAAAACATTATGATTTGTTGAATGAGTTTTGCACGATTTGTACAAATGCCTTGATTTGCAAAGTAAACCACCCCTATATATAATCATAGGTTAATTTGAGAAGTGGTAAGTATTTGAGAAGTAGAGAATAATCCTAACTTTTCACCTGGTCAAGATTTGCGGCTTTGACTGTGAAGCACCAAATAATTCCTAGCATCGTGTGCAGAAGATTGAGGGTAGTTTCGTAGCTTCTACAAATAGGAGGCAAAACAAGTGCATATGTGAACCCGTGTAATTCACATATGAACTATATGTTCATATGTGAACCCGTATAATTCACATATGAACTATTTAACTAATTCACGTATGAACTGTGTGATTCACATATGAACTATATGTTCATATGTGAACCCGTATAATTCACATATGAACTATTTAACTAATTCACGTATGAAATGTATGATTCACATATGAACTAATTAACTGATTCACATATGAACCCGTGTGATTCACTTATAAACTAATTGACTGATTCACATATGAACCATGAGTTCACATATGCTCTTATAGGTAATATGCAAATGTTTGTCGCATATTTGTAAAAGTTACGAAACTACCCCTTTATTTACCACTTCTCAAATGAATCTCTCTCTCTCTCTCTCTCTCTCTCTCTCTCTCTGTATATATAGGGGCAGGCTCGAATGAAAAAAACGATCAATTTACAACAAGGCAAGAAGAAATATGGGTCACACAATCCATTAATTAAAAAAATACTATAAATAAAAAATAAAAAATAATTTTTGAAACGAGGATAATTATCATTTTGAATTGAATAAATTCTAAAAAAATCTCATTATATCATTTGGATTTATTTATTTTTTACCTTTAATTAATTAATAACTTTTTTTTATCAAGTTTTATTTAAAAAAATTACACACTTTCTGCAGTACATCAACGTGACATGAGCGTGAAAGGGGTTCCATTAGTTATGTATCAATGTTCCAACAAAAATAACTTCACAATTTTCATCAAATATCTCATTTGATATCTACGATTAATTCATATGTGATAATTGTCGATATTTTTGTTAATCATATGTGATAATCGTAGATATTTTTGTTAATCATATGTAATTGTGCATATTTACATTCATAGATCTTTTTGTGATGTAAACATTATCACATGTGATGATACATCAATCATATTCAGACGCATATTATTATATGTGATATGTACAAAAATTCCCGGAGTGGATCATATAGACCATATGTTAAACGAAATTTATTACATGTGATTCAGAACGTGGATAAAAAGTTAGGGTAAAAATGGTGAAAAAAGATTATTAATTAATCGTAGATCTCACAGTGATATTCGATGAAAATTTTGAATTTTTAATCAAAGTATATCTTTAAAAAAAAGTTATATAAAATAATTATGATTTTATTCAATTAAAAAATGAAGTGTTGCAACGATTTTTACAAGGAAAATCTCCAATAAGAGGACGGACGGATCAACCAAAGTGGTGGTTGGAAGAAGGCGGAAAATTTTCGATGCAAGACCTCAAAAGGATTGTAAAGGAGAAGGAAGCTACAAGAGGGGAAAGGATGTGGGAAACTATATCGTCAAAATTGGTGCCTAAGAAGGTATGCGTTTTCATGTGGAGGGTTGAAATCGGGGGAATTCCTTGTCGAGGGATCCTCGACAAGATGGGGATGGATCTCAATTCTTTTCTCTGTCCAAGATGTGGAAAAGAAGTTGGATCACGCCTTGGTCAATTGCAATGACGTAAAATCGGTTTGGAAGGAAATCTTCAGGTGGTGGCATTTAACGAACGTTGAGCCTACCTCGGTACTCGATATCACTGCAGCAGATTCACAATTGGGCGTGAATTTGACTAGTAACGAAACATGGACAACAGCTTTTGGTCGATCCTTTACATGATTTGGATGCACCGCAACCAGATTGTTTTCAAGAGTGGGAAAACGGAAGTTAACGGAGATGGTGTTCGAAACGCAACACAAATGCTTCGAGTGGATTGCAGGTAGGTCATGGGGCAGAAATTTGGACTAGGCGTCATGGATCATAGGTCCAGTGGAGGCAGGGCATTAATCAGCCGTTCGTTTTTTTTTCTTTGTGTGACGGCCCCAATCAGGTCCCTTTTTTGCATTCGCTTTGGTCGTTCCGGTGTGGTTTGCGTTTTGTTGTTCTCATCACTTGTTGGTTTGCTTCTTGCAAACGTTCGCTGGGTGTAGTTTTTTGTTTCTTTTGTTGTACCTCTTTGTTGTACTGTTTTTGGTTGGTAATATATTGGTTTGCGTATCTAAAAAAAGAAAATGAGTTGGCTTTTCGCATTATCCTTCTCCTCTATCTCTCTATATATAATGTACCAAATTTGTGACCAAGATAGTGTAAATCAACAATATTATATTTTGTGTTTACTATTTAAAAAATATTAAAATATGAAGAAAAACAAAATTATGTATGCAAACAAATGGTGTGTTCATTATTGAGATGCGTTTGGGCAAGAAATAAAACTTATTTTATTTAAAAATTCATTATTTAAACCTCTATTGTCAATATTTCAATGATTAAATTTCGATATTTCTTTTTTTTTTTTAAAAACTGTAATTTCCATCGCCACGTCATTTCAAATTATATAACATTTAATTTTTTTAAAAGTATTATAAAATTCAAATTTATTATATTTATAACTTTTTTTTAATCATCAATCACCTTTAATTTCATAAAACTAATTAGCTATAACTAACTAACTAAAAAATAAAAATAAAATCTACTACCTAATTTCCATAAAACTTAAAATCTATACACTCGTTTAGGAATGTTTGAGATTGTTTATTTGAAACAACTTATGTTTTTTTACAAAAGCATATCAACTTATTATAAGTCAGAAGATTTTAACTTCTTTAAAAACTTTATATTACCAGTTTGACACCGGTATAAATTGTTTATCCAAATAGTCAAAAGTGTTTATTACTGGTTCCATACTGGAATAAGTCAATAAATTGTTTTTATAAGCAATCTCAAACACCTCTAAAACTTAAATTTATCCTTGTTGTTTTAAATAATTTAGAATATCTAACAACTTCTGTAAAATGAATTTTTTTTTTCTTTAAAATAGATAATAATAAAAAAAATCTTTAAATTTAATTTTTTTTTTAAAATTCTAAATAGGAAAAAGGAAATGAGCTTTTTTTTAATTTAATAATCAATAAAAATTAAATTAATATCATTTTCTACCATATTTTTTAAAAAGATATATTGAGATATTATTAAATTTTATGAAATAATATAATAAATTATAAAATCTTTATAATATAAAAAATATAATTTATTTTAACGATTTTAAATTTTCATTCTCTCTTTTAAAGAAATTAAATCTTAGAAACGAGAAGCGTATCACGTGATACAGTTAGCTTTGTTGCAATAAATGGGCACCAAGAATACGAAAGAGCATCTGCCATGTGGAATGTACGGTCAAAGCCGGTGCCAACAAGGGGACACGTTGATCCTCTCTGTTTATTTTGACTTTCGTTTTCTCTTTTACAAACCTTTGACTGTTGTTTTCGATGACATATCCTCTTAAAGTCAAAGATATAAAATTTTAATTATAAAATATTCTCTTCGTTATAAAAGAATATTTAATAAAATTGTTTAAGAAAAAATTAATACCATATTTTTTTTATTAATCTGGATATCTAATCCGCTATGCAAGCAGACTAATCCAGTACGACCATCTGTTTTGCAGATGGTCCGAAGTCACTGCATTTAAACCTTCGTGACCACAAAAAGATTTTTATTCTTTCTTGAATTTGAACCTGAGATTTCCAGGTACTTTTAACCTTTGAAGCCAAGCTCAAACCAATCAAACACCATTTTTGTGGTTTACCACAATTTACTTATCGAGTGATATCATTTGTTGTATTATCTTATCGTTTTGTAAATATCAACTTTAATATTTGATGGATTTATTTTACGATGGTTTATATAAACCATAAGTATGAGTTGCATTTCTTATGTTATAACAAAATTGAGTTTATAGAACATCAATAACGTATGACATTTATAATACCGAAATTTATAGGACCAACACATTTGTGTATCTTATATAATAGTTTGTGCTAAACTTATAAGACTTTTTTAGGCGTATTAACAAGTTATCTAACACGTTTTTAAAACTAAGTGTTGTATTAGTCATTTCATATGAATATAATATCTGATTTTTTTTTAATAAAACAAGTATGCTATAAAAAGATGTGTTTATAGGCAATGGCGACTCAATAGGTGGGTGAGGGCATAAATGAAAAGCTTAAGATAATTTTTTTTGCATAAAAATATGATTTCATTAAAACAATATAACAAGTCACCTTTCACGAGACCCCGTCTTTTGAAAGCGGTTAAGTACATCATTATTCGTGACATTGCAACCGCTTGATGTGTTTATAACCGAATCCCATTTTTTTGAGAGATTTTTTAAAGTTTTTTGGTTGATTTGTGAGATTTTTTAATTTATTTTTGGTTGATAAGAGAATTTTCGGTTGATTTCGGTAGAGTTTTTCGGTGTTTTTGTTGATTTTGAGAGACTTGCTCAGTTTTTTTGGTTGATTTCGTAAAATTTTCTCGATCTTTAGAATTTGATTTTCGATATCTTTTACCTTTTCTTTAGGCATCTGATTTTGTTTTCTTATGCATCTAGAATTCTATTACAAGATAAACTGTTTTACAAATTAAAATTAACTACACAAATTAAAAAAAAAAAGAACACTTGATTGATTAAACAAATTAACACTAACAAGAAATGGAAACAGAAAACCCATTGTTTATAGATGTTTTTTATTAAATTTCGATTCAGTCCCTTCACTTTCAAAATATTTCAAAACACCTTTTAATTTTTTAATATTTTATAACAAAGACCATTTAAAAGGAAAAAAAAAAGGTTAAAGACTTGCTTCATATGAGGCTCAAAACTGAGACCCATTAGATAAGACATTTGACTAAACTTACAACTACCATCTCTCCTGCCTTAAACAAATAGCATTAATCTGATTTGCAAATATTTAATAGCACACTCACAATTAAGCGAGTGTACGTCTCATTTTTTTTATTCTTGCAATGATCAAGTGCACAGATGCATGGGATCCCGCACCATACTTATTAGATCCGTCTCTGTTTATAGGATATTTTCTCAAAAATATCATATAAAAGATTGAAAATTTCCTGAAAAAAGTTTAATAAAATACTAAAAATTGTCCTTAGAATCTATTATAACACGTTTAGATAAACACATAATTATTTAGTATATTATAAAATATGTCTTTTGTTAATATTACATAGGGATGGGTTCACGTGAGACCAGCCTGTTTTCGTGAGACCCGTGAGACCACATTTTTACACGTAAACTTCACAGCAAAAACGCTGTGAATGTTTAAAAAAAGTCGAACCTTCACAGCAAAAACACTGTGAAGGTTTTAAAAAGTTATCTTCACAGCATTTTGCTGTGAAGTTTCAAGTGTAAAATGCTGGTCTCACGGGTCTCACAAAAACAGGTTGGTCTCACATGATCCCAAGTCTATATATATATATGTCATCTTAATGAAATACAATAAATAAATAAGAGACAACTTTATTGAGCTAATTACGGCAAAACCTCATCAATAACTAATATTTTATACCGGCGTATATATAAACATTTAGGGGGTGTTTGGGATTGCTTACTTGAAACAACTTATGTTTTTTTGTAAAAGTGCTTATTAACTTATGTGGTATTAAACCGGAGTTTTATAAAAAGTGTTAGAATTAGCTTATAGCGGTATCAAAAAGCAATAAGCTGATAAGTTATTTTTTAGTGTTTGACAAATTTTGCTTATATCTGTAAAATGACCAAAAAGAACAGTCTTCCATATTATTGACTTATGAAAGTGTTTGGGATTGCTTATTAACTTATTTGATTTTTTAACATGTAAAATTTTATTTTTCATCATTTATAATAATATATTTGATAAGATTTATATCAATAAGATTAATAATTAACAAATATTTATACCAATAGCCGTTTGATTTCTTCATAGATTCATCAAGTTACTACCTCACACTCCACAAAAGGGTATGTTTTGAGGTTCTACAAACCCTAAATCCAATCATTTAACAACCTACCAGTTCTCACACATTCAAAGATACAAAACCCCAATATCTTGACAACATTCGTCAAAGTCTCACACAAATAAGACGAAGAAATTGGATTTCAACTTTCTAAGGGTAAAATCGAGGGGGAAATGGCACGTGTATAGCGATGACATCAGGATCAATGGAGTCGATGAACTTGGTGAACTCAGACCAATTGTTTTTAATCCGAAGAAGGAAGTTGTTAGCATTCCAAGTCAAGAACTTAGTGGGTTCTTTCTTTTGGGTCTTTTCATCATCATCTTCAATTGGTGGTGTTTTGGTTCAGCATCGTTGGCTGAGGATGGTGAAGAAGAAGAAAAGAGAGTGGGTTTCTAATTTCTTACGCTTTTAATCCCTCTTCAATCTTTTCTTTTTTAAAATGAAGGGTGGGGTTGGTTTTTCTTTTTAATTTTCTTGCCGTTTACCAAAACAATTGGCCTGAGTTCTGGTGTATCAGGGGTTAGGGTGGTGTAGCCAAGGATGGTGAAGAAGAAGAAGAAGAAGAGGATGGTGTAGCAGGGGTTAGGGTATCGATCTGTTTGGAGGAATCGATGGACGATGATGATATCTGGAGGACGATGAAGGGTCTGGAGGAAGGGATATCGCTGGAAGGTCGGGAGGGGATGTCGATGAAAGTTCTGGTGTAGAGGAGGAAGGGATATCAATGGAAGTGGTGTAGAAGAGGAAGGGATATCGATGAGATACATGTGATCTTGTATTGGAAAAATTAAACAGGGTTAAAATGGTAAATCGGTGATAAGTTGATTTTCATAAGTCACAATGAACTAACTTATCAAAAACTGCTTATTACCGGTTTGACACCGGTATAAGCAGTTTTTTTTTTTCTTACCCAAACACTAGAAAATAGCTTATCTCTGGTGCCAGACTGAAATAAGTTAAAAAGCCGTTTTGATAAGCAATCCCAAACACCCCCTTAGAGAGAGAAACTAGAACAAGAAAACTTAAACAACGTTTACCAAACGCTTATCTGGATAAGTGTTTATCAAGTAACATTATTTCAGTGGATGAATATGATAAGAACCAAAAATTTTACCCGGTAAGAGCGAGACAAGGACCAAGAGTCTTACCCGGTAAGTGAGGGCGACGACTCTTACCACGGTAAGCGCTTACCGGGTAAATTGATGCATACGATGTCGTTTTGGTGGACCAAAATCTTACCCGGTAAGTAAATAATAGTGTTAGATTTTACCAGTAAGCACTTACTGGGTAAGTGTTTTGTAAACGGCTCTTTAATGTAATTTTGGTAGATAAATTGACATATACGGATATTTGATCAGAGGTATAACGGAAAAGACTATATTTTATATCTAGTCTTCTAAAAGTAACTATTTTTTTCATGGGATCATCCTTATCAATTTTTTAGAGTAAACTATAATTTTGTATCGGAATGAGTTTTTGACTTTTCCCTTGCTGATTTTTTTATTTAATAATTACAAATTTAATTAATTATTAAATTTTAATTATTGATTATTAAATTTTCAATTATTTATTAGAATATTACAAAAAATAATTAATAAAACCGAATAAAGTCCTAGAAAATGGATTAAGGCCCAATAAAACCGAATAAAGCCCATAAGACCCATTAAACAGAATAAAGTCCAATAAAATTGAAAAAAGTTTATTAAAGCCCGATAAACTCAATAAAGCCTGATAAATGGATTAAAGCCCAATAAACCCGAACAAAACCCAATTAAATGGGTTTAGGCTCAATAAAACCGAATAAAGCTCCATATAACACACACATACTATCTATACATTCACATACGTTTAAACATATATACATCATCCGATTTATTTATCTTATATATACATCGATCCAATTATGGTTAGCAACCAGCACACATCGTGTATACATATGTATATAACACGGACCGACAGATATATATACATATAACACATACAACATCGTGTAAACATATGTATATTATAAGTCCCAAATATGATCAATCTTCCATTAAATCTTCAAATCAACAATGGCAAAAATGTTTTCTATTAAGAACATGTAGAAGGAGTAGAGAGAGAAAGTCAATACTTCAAGAATGGTCAAACTATATTTACGTAATCTGATATTACAATGAAGCATCCTTCCAAAGATTACAAAGACTCGCCCTTTATATAGGGTCAAACCTAAAAATAAAGTCAAAATCAAACTATCTAAGAAAAGTCAAACACGATGACTTTAACACAATTATAGACAAAATTAACTTTCAAGACGAATACAATTTAATATTGAATTTCAGTCCTAACATTCTCCCCCTTTGTATTCAGACTTGAAAGAATTTCCGCGCTTTGAGTCTCGTTTGAACTTTGTTGCATTAAACACACTATGTCTTCTTTCCTTAAAAAAAAAACACACTATGTCTTCTTCAAAAAAACAATAATAATCTTCAACTTGAAACTTCAAACAATCATTTGTTGAGAAAGATCTTCTAATATTATCCCCCTCGAATGTAGAACAACGATGATCTTCTCTTTTGATAATATAGATCAGAAACAAAACCAATCTTCAGAATTGATCATCAGCAAACTGTTGTAAAATGGATCTTCACATTCAACATCTCTCAGTCATTATAGCATCGAAATAATTTTCTGTAATCATCTCCAGTGCACTCCTTTTGAGTCTTTTGCCATCATTGAAGTTACTCTCCCTTGATCTTTACATCAAATTCCCCTTATAATGATCAGAATTGGACATTTTATTCATTATTACATACTTCCCCTTATGATGAAATGAGAATCATGACATCATACACATGAATGAATGAAATTTCCCGTGAAAGCCGTCAATTCATGAAATTGTAAGTAGATCTTTTCAAATCCACTTGTTTAATCTTTTCAGATTAAGGGAATGAGAAGATAATAACCAATTTCAACGAATGAAATTGTTTTCAATCTTATAAAAGATTGGTCTGTGAGTATAACAGATATACTCAGTTTTTTGATGTTCATCTCACCAGGTCTTCCATTCAATCATTGATAGCTTAAAAATAGCATGTCTATGAATGTTTTGGCAAAATAACATATAAAATGCAATCTGTGTAGTGTAGAAAAATAAAGCAACTAATGCTTCGGTTTAGGCTCAAAAAGATAAACCGTGTGGACTACACAAATTTATCAGACTCAATTAGTGATCAAAAAAACTTGAAGGGGGGACATATATCCTTCTGTTTCAATATCAACTTTCTCCCGAATGAGAAATTGATAGATGATGAGTTGCGTGCCCCAAGTTTTATTGAAACACTTATCTGTTGAGAGATAAATGAGTACCTGGTGGTGTTGTGACAAGAATTGGCCTGACTTTTTTCAATATTAGTCTCGAAAGAATTGAGAACTAATAGATTGTGTGGTATGCCCGGATTTTAGAAGTTTGGAACAGGATTCTTATGTTCTTTTAATCCTGACACAACTCTCGTCTATTCTTTTAATCTCACAACAACTACCCCTCCCATTTTTATAACAACTACCCCTCCCATTTTTATTTTAGTCTCAACGCACAAACCCTTTTGTATATAAAGCTCACTCAGATATGGTTGTCCTCATGAGTAGGTTTGTCGATTCTGACATTCCATTGAGGTATTTCTGATAAGCACTCAGTCCCTCCTAAAAATTTACAGTATGCTTAGTTGGTCACAATTATTGATCAAAATGTTATTGCAAATAAAGCACAATGATCAGATATAAAACAGATCAAGATATTTGGTTTTTAAGTACAATCAATGAAGGAGTGATACGACAACAATCAGATTATTCAGACTGTGAGAGAAATGAACGAAGATCTGTAAGAACAAGTTTACAGATTATGAATATTCAAAAAATTAGCAAATGTGTATCAATCAAAGAAAAAAATTCAGAAAATAAACTTTGATTACTAACGAGCGTATTATCACCGAAAATGATTTTCAATTTAATAGACGTGATAATAACAGTTTCAAGAATAGCTGAAACAGGTATTGGAGTTATGTACGATGAAAAATTACGCAAATAAAATCTCAGGAAATATTTGTTCTATAAATGTACTCGTTTTAAAAAAAAGTATTCACTTCCCAAAAACATTTATTTAAAACTTCTAGAGACTCTCCCTAGAAAGTAGATTATAGTAATGTTTCAGTTAAACTAAAAAAAAAATTAAAATAAATAAATAAAGGAAACATTTTAAGCACGGGTCCTAAATTGAGTGTTTAAAAACCACACTCGGTAAAACACGAGTCCTGAATTGAATTGTTCAGAAGCCTTGTTTGGAACATATTACAACTCCCCCTGCATTAGTGTATCACTGATATGATATTCTGATTAGCACAAAATTGACACACTTGCAAAATCAGATCAAATAGATTTTGGTACCCAAATGAATTTGGGTCCTATTTTGTTAGTATCAGGTTGGGGTATGTTGTAACTTCCAAACCATTTATTTCTAGTAGATGTTTTCTTTTTAGCACTATTAACAGAATGATTATATACATAATATGATTCTTACCAGTTATTATAATCATACCTGTTCTTACCTTTCCAGATGTTCTGATAGCTGTTATCTCCATGCCACCTATTGAATATTTTCTTATTGATAAAATCATTGGTTTTGCATGTTGAGCACATAATTCTTCTCTTGCTAAGATTGATCAGATCATTAGTGGATCTCACAATACAAGGAAGAACAGAGTTAGTAACAACAGATGTATGAGACGAAACAGAATAAGCTTTATTAACCCAAATGCTTTTAATCTTAGAAGATTTATTGGGTGATCTGATAACATACCCTTGATAATACTGATTAGAAAAACGAGAATAGTTCTTAGAAACAGTTGATTTAGGACTACTTGAATAACTGTTCGATTTGGAACAGTTATAGAAACTGGTTTTACATTGAAAAGGAGAACCAATTGAGCTTTATGCATAAGAAAAGTCTTTGACTTTCTGTAAAAGCTGGTCTCTTTCAACAATAACTAAATCAAACTTATTTTTAAGTTCTGTTCTCATCTTCAGCTCAGTTTCAAGGTCTGTCTTCAGGTCAGACAATTTCTTTGTAGTGTCTAGGAGTTTACCTTCTAACTTTTTTTGAAGCATTTCAAACTTCCTTTTCTGATTTATTAACTCTCTTTTCTCTTCATCTGAGCTGCTCTTTTCATTCTCAGAAGCGATGTCAAGCCACTTTTTCTTATTAGCAAGCTCTTTAGCAATAGTTGTATGTTTCTTTATAGTATTCTACTTATCAAGAGCAAATTGCTTCATATCTTCATTTAAAGCCTTCTGCTTCAGAGCAATGCTGGCTGATAATTTCTGTATTTGGCTCTGACACTCTTCTGAGATGTCTTTCTTCTCTTTATCATTCTTGGCACGTTCCAAGATGATCAGCTGCTCAAAGTCTGAGATTTGCTTTAACAACATTTTTGCGTTCAGCTCGAAAGAGTTTATTTTATTCTCATAAGATACACGTTCAGCTCCAAATTTTCTTTCTAGTTCAATCACTCTCTTCTTCTCTTTCTCCAAAACTTTCCTTTCAGCATTCAAATCCTTTTTCGCTTCTAAAACTTTTTCTTTCTCTCGTTCCAATAACTTCCTTTCATCAAAAACTTTCTTTTCAGCTTCATGAAGTTTCTCTGTAAGCTCTTCACTCTCTTTAATTTTCTTTTCTGGAAAATTTCTTACAACATTCAGTTCAGACTCAACTTTATGAAGTTTATTGACTAAATATTGTTTTATCTTATTTGAACTTCTAATTTCATCATCTAACTCTCTCCTTCCAGAATCCAAAGTTCTCTCCTTTTAGAATCCAAAGTTTTCTCAAGTTTATTAATCTTATACTTGAAATCATTCTCAACTCTATCCAATGCTGCTTTATGCTCTATTTGTAAATTTGCAATAAATTCCACATTAACATAATTCTCAGAAAATATGTTTATGTATTTTTCTTTATAGTCTACTATGTTCTTCTCCAGCATGGAAATCTGAATTCTCAACTCTCTATTCTCCTTCTCTAGAAAAGCTGACATTAAGAAAATCAAGATTGATCAAATAAAGAATCTATGCAGTTCAGGAAAAATGATCAAAGAAATACAGTCTAAAAATATTACACAATTACTCTAAAAAAATACACACTTCAAACAATTCTCAAACAGATGAAAATTTCACAAACAAATTTCAATACTCAAATTCACGAATAGATGAAAAATCAGTATGAATCAATACCAACAACAATCCATGCAAAGTTTTTAATAATGGTCGTCTGAATAAGAAAAACCATGCACATGCAATAATAATGGCTGGACTTGGTTAGCATGCAAAAATATCAATGTCCAATCAAATTTGTTCAAAAAATCACACTATCGTCCGAATACTTAATCCGCTCAAGATGATGACTTAATCCGCTCAAGAAATATCTCTAAAACGCTTACCAAAATAAAATCTAAATCTCTCACCAAACTGCCTCTTAATCCGCTCAAGACAAGCTCTAAATTGCTTACCAAAATAAGCTCTAAATCGCTCAAAACACTCTCTAAGTCGCTCACTACACAACCTAAATCGCTCAAGGTTGAAACACTAAGTAAAATCCGCTCAACACATAGCCTAATAATCGCTCAAGAACCAAGCCTAGCTCGCTCAAGGGATGTGCGATAAAGGATTCAATCGCTCAAGCTTGAAAAAACACCAAGTATAAATCGCTCACCACAAGGTTTAAGTTGCTCACTACACTATCTAATCCGTTTACCACTAGTTCCTTATCCGGTCAAGTAACAGCCTAAACCGCTCACTGCATGGTCAAGTCCGCTCACAGAATGGTCAAGTCCGCTCACTATGCAGGTTAAATCGCTCACCTAATGAGATAAATCGCACAAACACTACCTAAACCGCTCAATGCTATCTCTTAATCCGGTCAAGAAGAGTCTTAAATCGCTCATTGCATATCCTAAGTCGCTCAATGCATGGTGTTAAAACGCTCACTTCATACGTTAAATCGCTCACCACATTAAACTTAATCCGCTCAAAGATATCTTAAATCGGTCAAGACTGCTCAAGAATGATATAAACCGCTCACAACTTGTGATAAATCGGTCAATGCAAGAACTAAGTCGCTCAAAGCATAGTATAAATCGCTCACTACAAGCTCTAAATCGCTCAAAGTGTGGAATAAATCGATCAACTTACTGCCTAAAGCGCTCAAGACAGTAATTAAATCGCTCAAGAAGAATGAATGAATCCGCTCAAGAAGTGATCTAAACCGGTCATGGCTGTTTAATGAGTAGCTCTAAATGGATCACTATACTTTCTAAATCGCTCACCATGCAGGTTAAATCGCTCACTTAATGAGATAAATCGCACAAAACACTAGTTAAATCACTCACCTCACAACCTAAATCGCTCACCTCACATGCTCTAAAACGCTCAACCTATGCACTTAAATCGCACACCACATGATGTAAATCCGCTCAAAGCATTGATCTAAACCCGCTCAAAGGGTGAGCTAAATCGCTCACACTAAATCTAAACCGCTCAATGAAGAATTAAGATGCTCCACACCAACACTAAATCGTTCAAGCTTGAATCTCTACTCAGCCTAAATCGCTTACTACTATGGTCACCACATGATCTTAATCGCTCAACACAAGCTTTAAATCCGCTCAACACAAACACACCTCATGAGATAAACTGCTCACAACTAAGAACTAAGACACTCAAGTTTAAATCGCTCAAAGCATGCTTTAAATCGCTCACTACATGGTGAAGTCTGAATCTGGTCAACAAGATGAGAAGAACCAAGCTAAAACACTCAATGAAGTGTGGAAGAGTCAAGCGATTTAAGAAAAAACAAGATCTAAACAAAAATTCATTCAAACTTAGATCAAACTAACACACAAACACAAAAACTTACAAAAACTCATACAAAAATGGATCAAATTCAAGATTTTATGAGTTTTGACCAAGAACACAAAGTTTTTCAAAAATTACAAATCTCTTCAAATCTTTAATATCGATGATCAAATCACAAAATCAAAAGAATAACAATGATTCATGATGTAAAAACACACACAATGATCATCATTTTAACAATCAAACATCCAAAAATGAAAGATTTAAGATGTAGAATAAGGATGAACAATCAAGAACAAGATGAATATTCAAGAACAAATATGATCTTTAAGAACAATATGATGAATCTCCAGAAAAATTGTGCAATTCTTGATGATATCTTCAATCAATTTCTCTGCAAATCTGCTCTGATACCAATTATAAGTCTCAAATATGATCAATCTTCCATTAAATCTTCAAATCAACAATGGCAGAAATGTTTTCTATTAAGAACATGTAGAAGGAGTAGAGAGAGAAAGTCAATACTTCAAGAATGGTCAAACTATATTTACATAATCTGATATTACAATGAAGCATCCTTCCAAAGATTACAAAGACTCACCCTTTATATAGGGTCAAACCTAAAAACAAAGTCAAAATCAAACTGTTTAAGAAAAGTCAAACACGATGACTTTAACACAATTATAGACAAAATTAACTTTCAAGACGAATACAATTTAATACTGAATTTCAGTCCTAACATATATAACACGGGCCGACGAGTATATATACTTATATCACATGCACATGTATACATACGACACCTACACATAAAAATGTGTACGTATAATACATAAAAAACAAGAAAATAAGAAAAATAGGACAATCCCTCACTGATCTGCGAGGAATCAACGAGGGAATTGGCCAAAAACTCATTCCCTCGCTGATCCCTCACTGATCTGCGAGGGAAATAATACTCAGAATGATTAAGAGACTCTCGTGATATAGTGCAAAATGAAATATAATTGTTTGATAATTCTATACAATGAAATTAAGGCTCTGAATAGTTAAGGGAGACCCATGACACAAAATCATTCAGAGGGTTTTAGAACCATTAAGAGACATACCTCTTTTTTTTGCCAAACAAGATGTAACACCCATACTCATATTTGCATATAACATATATTTCATATAAAAGAAATATAGATTACACCATATAGGTCCCACTAGTACAAGGATTCTATATGTACAAAATTTACATAGGAAAAATTCCAAAAGAATATCCATGCACTAACACATGTATAGCAACATATATCTTCAAAATATATTGGCAACAGGCTGATCTTCAAAAAGTAGATAACATATAAGGAAAATAATTATATTTTCCCCATCCCTTTAATATCCCGAGACCCGCAGTTCCTGCAATGCATATTTTTAAAATACAAAAATGAGGTTTAGATCGGAAGGTCTAGTGAGGAAATCCTTTTTTTGCAAATACAGGGTGAAGATCACCAAAACCTGATAAAACATCTTTTATATAAAGTTAAGTATATTTTAACAAAATTATGCAAATCTGTTTATTAGCCAAAAATATAAAACCAACAAATGCTACAACACATAGCACAAATGTAACATCTTGGAACTCTGTACTCTAAACAGATTTTCCATAAAACTCCTCTGGCTCAACGGGCCAGAGCTCCTCTGGCTCTTTGTTCTATTTAAAAAATATTTTGAAGAAGAAATTTAATTTTAAAAGACAGAGTTCTGATACAAAGCTCGGATACAAAGTTTAGACAAAATACGAAATGAATATTTTCAAGATACAGAGCCTCTGTATAATACATACAGAGTTTCTGGTTCATAAAATTTCCAAAACATTTTAAAGTCTTTCCATATGACCAGGGACCTTTGGTCCTTCTAAAAGACCAACCTGAGTCTCTCTGCATCATTCTCACACTTATTTAAACTTGATAGAAATCATTTAGAAATCACAGGCAATTAATGCCTCTAGTTATAAATCGTTTTCCCTTTCTCAATAACATCAAAGTTATTATTTCTAAAGAGAACAATACCTCCAAATCATCAAGTCACAAAGAAATGCTGATTTAGAATTATTGTATATGATAGTGATAATAACAAGAGTTGTAATACTAACCACACCAACAATTGGCACCCTTATATCCATAGGTACACCTCTCCTTGATATGCTACTCTTATTTCTTCTTCAAAACAGGGTTCCTTACCATTCAGTGCCCTGAGAAGTATTAACAACATTATTGTCAATATCTGAGGTTAATGATTAAAGCCGGATTTGAAAAGATTTCAGAACTGTTTGATTGATTTTTGTATTTGATTGGACTAGTTAGAGTTTCAGTATAGGCAATCATTAATCTGGAGTTTTCTACAAGAAGCTAGACCATTGAGTGCCTTCACTCATTTTTTTTACTTGATCAATCATAGGTCTTGAAGGTTTGCTATCGATGATTTGGAAGTTCTGGAATAATTAGATCTTTGAGTGTTGTCATTCATTCTTCAAACCTGATCAATTAGAGGTTTGAAAGTCTACAATCATTGCTCTAAAGTTATGGTTGTGATCTAGAGTTCTAAGTGCTAATAATCACTCTTCTTGCTGGGATTTTTGGATTTGATTTTGATTATTCAGTCTACTGAAAGTTTAAAGGAAATTGGCTTATCTTTTTTGGTTGACTTGCTATTCTTGAAGTCGTGAGCTTAATGTTTATTCTTCTCTCCAGTTCTTAATGTCAAAGGTGTTTGTTTTGGTTATTCAAGCTGATGTTGATCCTCTATTGGATCAGGATCTTAAACTGAATGCTTATTCAACTTGTGGTTCATAGAAAGATTCTTTGTCATAAGACTGGTTTCACTTAAATGTCACAAAACGCACACATTTATCTGTCCCATAGTTGGATGAATCATCTGTTGTGGCGTCAAGTGGCAATTCGGAGGTTCAAAGCTTGTGTTGAGTTTTCTGCAGATAAAGCTGCATTTTTTTTCAATCGGTGGTGCTGATTCACATTGGATCTTATCTTAAAGTTGAAACTAAAGAATAAGAGTTGTATTTAGGGGGGAGCTTGAAGATTTCATCAATGTCAGGCACACCAAAGTTTTCTAAAAGAAAGTAGGGAGAAGACCTAAAGGCTTCCTGATGATGCTTGCTTTATAAGACTTTAGAGGGAGATTATTAGGACCAAAATTGTCCTAAACAATCTGAAAGTTTTATTAAAGCAATTTGGGCCAAGGACGGAAGATTCAGAGATATGCACTGCTAAATTGATCAAGTCTGGAAGAGCAACCAGAGAACCTCTGGACGACCAACCAGAGCACCTCTGGACGACCAACCAGAGCACCTCTGAACACTAAGTCCTTTGGCTATAGACACCAAGTCTTTAGAACCAGTGCCCCTTTAGACGAACTATGCTCTGGACACTAAGTGTCAATATAACCAGAACTCTGGTTGAACTATGCTTTGAAAGACTATATTCAAATCTCTAGAATTAAAGACTTTAGCGCTTTAAGTGTCAAAAATGAAGACCTGGAACCAAGAGCTCGAATAAAGAGCTCGGACACAAAGGGCATGAAGACCGAAGTCTTGAGTACAAATTGCTAAATACTAGGATACAGAGATCCACTCCCAGACACAGAGCCTCTGCATAGTACATGTAGAGCCTCTAGGTCTCCTACTTAGCCCTTGTGTGTGAAGGTTCCACAGCTCATCTTATAAGCGTTCCAGTCTCTATTCGACACGTATTCAGAAATGGTTATTTCAATCAGACACGTGGAGGTAGCAGATTGGCTGATGCGTTGATTTAGCAAATATACCATTTTTAGAAGATTCCTTATTTGGTAAGGCCTGTAAAAGGATATTTCCTCTAAGGCAATAAGTACAATTTGGAGAACGATTCACACAATGATTACACATGAGAGTCGATTAGGGTTTTGAGAGAGTTTTGTAATCTTCCTTTCCATTCAATAAAGAAAATGAGCGGTTTCTATTCATCATCTTCTACAATCTCTCCTCAATTACTGTTTTAACCTTGATCTGTAGTGGATCTGGGTCCCACATATGATTTCTCAAGCTATCAATGATTGAATGGATGTCCTGGTGAGATGAACGTTATACTGAATATATTTGTTGTATTCACAAGAAAATCTTTTTATAAAAGATTGAAAATGGTTTCATAAATTGAAACTGGCACTTTCCCAAATTCTTGATCTAAAAAGATTAAATAAGTGAATTTGAAAATATTTGCTTAAAACTTTATGAATTATTGACAAAATTTTTGAATCATTCATTTCGAACTACGATGTTTATGCTCCTCATTCACATCATAAGGGGGAATAGATATCAAAATGAATGAATTCATCTGAGTCTTTTCTAAAAAGGGGGGAGTGAAGATTATTGAATGAATATTTTTGCTAAAGATAATTGACATGTTGTGATTAAATGGGAGTAAATGTGAAGGTTATTTCTTATTTGTTTTTAAAGGGAAAATTGAAAGAAAATTGAAGATAATTACAAAGGAAGATAACAAGTCTGTTTTCTACAATGTTCAGAGGGAGATTGTTTAAAAGTTAAAGAAGATTATTGCAAGTTTAAAGGGAGATTGATTTTTTCTACAAAAGATTATTCTTTGGGGGAGTTCGTTAAAGAATGAAAAAGATTGTAAAAGTTCTGAAGATTTGAAGAATGTTTGAAAGTCAAGTATAGAAAGAGTTTTCAAAGGGGAGATTGTAAAACTTGAAAGATAAATCTGTCAAAGTTTGTTGAAGATCTCTGAATGAATTCTGAAGATCATTGCTGTTAAAGGTGAAGATTTAAAGATCTGAAAAATTTGTTGTTTTTGGACTTGAATCCAAAGGAGGAGATTGTTGAGATAAAAATATTGTATTCAAGTCTTCGAGCTTAAAGTGTTTTAATATGCTTTTATCGTAGTTTATATTATGTGTAAACTAGATTGTTCTCTTGTATTTCCTTGGTATAAATAGGTGGTTGTTAGTTACATTCTTAGCATCAAATTAGTTGCATACGTGAGATCATTGAGAGAGCATCAATAACACTCTTTACTCATGTTCAAAGTAATATACATGCCGACATATTTAATCCCTCAATCTGTGTTCATGATCTTGAATAATTGATGTTATTGACTTGAATATGGCTAACAGTGCTATTAGTTTGGGCTGCCATTGATGGGCAGGCGTTAGGCTAAGTAGATAGGTTGAGAATGTGACAACCATTGGTAATTAGAATGATTTTAATTGTTAAAAGTAGCCATTGGATATGTTTGATTTAGATCTGTTATGCTGCAGAAATTTCTACATATATAACCTCACCCGTTTTTGTTTTGGTGAACCATAAAAGTGATTTCATTCGCTTAGGGATAAGTCACATGCTAATGTCGACACCCCTCCCCCCTCATGAGGAATCTCTTTAGGAGCATGCTAATGTCGTCATTTTGATTTCAGGACCTCCCAGGATCCCTCTTATGCTATGGCCGGTAAATGTAGCAGTAGTCCCGAGAGATCATAGATATCAGTTCAATAGCGGAGGTATGTTGATTATATTCTTACGTACTTTCTCATTACTTTCATTGTGAACAAATTATTGATTTTGTCGAATATTGAATATTTACATATACCGGAGTTGAGAGAGAGGTTCGCAAGGGTAGAGGAGGAGGCACAGTTGGGGGAGGAACGCCATCAGGCCGAAATGGAGGTTGAACGAAAGAGTAGGGCAGATCAGGAGGCCGAATAGAAGAGTACGGTAAATCTGGAGGCCAAACAGGCTAGACATGCTACCAAGTTAGCTGAGCAGATCGTGTTATCAGAGCATTTTATCATTTTTATGCAGTAGTCAGGATACGTTTTCTCCCCTCCCCCACATTCCGGTAGTTAGATTGTATGAATTTGATATTTTAAATTGTATGAATTGAATATTTTAAAGTGTATGAATTGGTTAATTTTAATTTGTTGACAGTTTTGGTTTGTCGTTTTATGGCCAAGTTTTGTATAAATAAATATAGGAGTTATGTAATTATAAATTATTTATTTATCAATTTATTAAAAATTAGGGACGGATTATCGATGGAAAATCTATTGCTAAAAGTTCATGGTCCCTCGCTAACCCGTCGCTAAAAGTTCCTCGCTAATCCATCGCTAAAAGACCCCGTCATTGAAAAAATTTCGTCGCTAATCCATCGCTAAAATAATTCCATCGCTAACCCGTCGCAAATCCGTCGCTTAAAGTTTTGAATCGCTTATTCGTCTTCACATCTTACTGACAAGGTGTGTGCCCAGCTAAAGGAAGATCACGAGTAGGCTGGTACCAATTTCTTGCATAAATCCGTTGCTAATAGCATTACCTATGAGCTTTGGACCAACGGACTAATAGCGACAGAGCAACAATGGATTATGCCTTTAGTGACGGATTTGCGACAGATTTTTCTGTCGCTGATACTCATCATTTTTGTAGTGAATGTGCATCAGGTCCTCATTGGAGAATGGTTCTAGCAACACTTAAGAATAGTTGAGTTCTACTTAGAGGCACATTAAAGACTTAGCTAAATCGTGACGTCTTTTATACTCTCGAAAACTTTAGAGATAGCGACCGTTGATGAGTTGTAGTAACAACCGTTCATAACTTAGTTCTTTTTAGGTTTGATTTGAATGTTGTGGACCTTTAAACTAGTTACGCTTTGTAAGTAACTCAAGAAACCCAATTGAGATTTAATTTGGAGTAATTATATAGTTACATAAAAGTTTTAGATTAGTCTCTCTTTTCCAAAGATTTTAGGGTGTTACAAATTTCATAGTTTTAAGTGTTGGGATCGACTTGGGATTCCATCTATGGACTAGTATAAAATCAAACATTAGGTTTTCATCTCTCATAAAATGAAATTGAGAACTTAGTAACCCTAATTTGAGTTGAAAAAGTTTTGCTGCTTCAGTTTGTAATTTCTTTTCATTATTGGGGTGTTCTCCTATGTTTTGTGTGTTTGTCGTTTTTCTTTGGTCGATTGTTTCAATATTCATTGTGCTTAATTGCATGTTTTCGGTCATGTTTCGTTTTACGCATTGGTTGTCGGTTAACATCATTTATTCAATTGCATTTATAAATTTCAACACTTTACTTATTTTGGAATGTGCTCAAATCCCAACACCAGTAATATTGATTTTTAATTCTAAGGAGGAATAAAAATCCTCTTGTGGTCACGGGGGTTCAAATACGGTGACTCCGTGATATATGCAAAGCAGATGGTCGTCTTGAAATTAGTCGGCTCGCATAACGGGTTGAATATCCAGGTTAATAAGAAAAAAAAAATGCTGATTGATATCTTAACATTTTTTTTCTAAGAAATTGTTTTTCGCTTCTCATTACCCCAAATTAAACAGTCGCAATTTTTAATACAAATTTTATATTTTTTATTACATATTTAATGAAAAAGCATGAAACGTTTTAAGTACAATATTAATTAATGTAGATTCTAAATTATTGGATGTTAGTTATAATAATTCTTTTAATTTTCAACAAGATTACTCATTTCATACAATTATAACT
>NC_037541.1:6479203-6551351 GCF_001531365.2 Cynara cardunculus var. scolymus
TATATATATATATATGGTGTATACTTCAATAGAAAAGATGTATGCATATCTTATTTTTACCCCAAATAATAGATGTTTTCATAGTACTTCTACTTGTGAAAAAAAGTTTTGAATTGTCGATATTTTTTGTTTTTTGAAGTCGTAAGTATTTTGAAAAGACACTGACATAGAAAAAAGATTAGAATGTGATGACGGGTAAATAGCAATATTAGTAAGAAGTAATAAGAGAAGGTAAAAATTAACCAATTAAACAAGTATTAGAACCGAGGATAAAATACTAAAACACGAAAACGTTTAATATGGAATTAATACGAGGACTGTTAATCACTTAAATTCTTGAGATACTATGGGTTAAAATAGGTCTAACCAAGTTTAAATTTAAAAATCGTGCTTAATGGTATATAATTACTTCATTTATAGTTAATGGCTCCATTTTTCCTATATATGGGTTTATTAAAGTTGCTGGATTTTGACGTTAATTTGGTGAATTAAAAGGTGTATTTATGAATGTACACACGTACTTTTAACAATTATTCTGAACCCATGCATCATATCTATATGTCGAGCAACGGTAGGAATGAGTACACCATGTATGTTAAAAATAAGGGTATTTAAGTTGATAAAATAAATTAGATATATACTTTAATGATAGAGTAGCATCGGGGACCCGAGTTTGTTTCTCTGTGTTTCACTTTTTGTCCCTAGATCTTTCAATTTACAATAAGAAAGAGCTTTCTCTATTTTAAATATGTATAGAGAGAGACTTGAGATCATGTGAGACCGGTCTGTTTTCGTGAGACTCATGAGACCATTTTTTTACATTTGAAACTTCTCAGTGTTTTTGCTGTAAAGGTTCGGCTTTTTTTAACTTCACATCGTTTTGCTATTAAGTTTTAACTGTAAAAAAGTGGTCTCACGAAAATAGGCTGGTCTCACGTGAACCCAATCCTACACACACACACACACACACACACACACACATATATATATATATATGTATATATATATATATATAAGAAAGGGTTCAAACGAGAACACCTTAATTTTATGAAAACGCAAGAACGTCTTTTATTATAGTCCATCATATGTGATACTAAATAAGGGACATGGACGACCTTTTGGGGCGACTTAGGTTGCAAGTCAATTCGCCCGCATACCACTATACTTCCTCACGTGTATTATCAGATGTGATAAAAAATGTTCTTGATGAGGTACTATAATCTATCACATATGATATATATGTGACTCTATATCATAAATGTGGATGAACTTTGGTGCGACCTAGGTCGTAGGCCAAGTCGTCCGCACACCGCCAGGTATTATCATATGTAATAAGGATGTTCTTTTTATAAAAATGAAGGTGTTGTCGTTTGAAACTATACGATATATATACCATGATTAATTTGCAACTCATATAAATCTTAAACCTTTTGCAACTCCCGTCTTAACTTAAGTGTTGAATTAATGATAAGTGGTTATTTTGTTTTTATTTATTTAATTGAAAATATTGAGCGTGCATCAATTGTAACCGTCGATCGTGAAAGCAATGGTTAAGATTTTGGTTATAAGGGTTGTAAATTAAACCACCCCTGTACATACATACATACATACATACATACATACATACATACATACATACATACATACATACATACATACATACATACATACATACATACATACATACCNACCTACATACATACATACATACATACATACATACATACATACATACATACATACATACATACATACATACATACATACATACATACATGTTGATCTGAACCACCGTCGATCTGGACCACATCCGACCACCACCACCTGAAGCAACACGGACCACCATCGACCTAAACCATTACCGACCACCAACGATCTGAATCACCTCCGGACACCGCCGACCACCAACGATTTGAACAACCACTGATGTAACACCCCAAGATCACATTTGCATATAACCACATACTTCATATATCATAAAATACAATTTACACATTTGGTCACATTGTATACAAAAGGCTACACTACAAAAGTAGTTATCAAATTTTTTTCCACATAATCTCAGTACAAAAAATTATACACGTAACAGATATTCAGGTACAAATCACATCATCCCAAAATCCACATGCAAGCAATCATAAATCCCTCTATAGTTTTCCTTTCCTTTTATCGTTTAATTGTGTCTGACCTGTAATGCACATTTTAGAACACCAAATAAGGGTTAGACTATCAGATCTAGTGAAAAATCTCTTTGATTGCTATTACAGGGTGTAAATCACCAAAATACTTTTATAAACCCATGTTTGTATAAATGACAAATAAACAACGTTTTATCAAAACAAACCTCTTTTGTCGCATCAATAATGATGAGACAACACCCATTTATCGTGTAACACATAAACTTGTCGCATTATAAAGATAAAAATCATAATTTCCTTGCATCACAAGGGTCAGACAACCCCATTTTCGTGCATCATACATGTGCGAAAACCCACCTCATCACATTCAATATATGCGATAAACACATCTTGTCGCATCAATAGGGTGTGACAACCCAACTTGTCGCATCACAAGGATGCGACATACACCCTTCTCACATTACAAGCATGCAATAAAAGCTTCTCATCGCATCGATAGGATGCGATAACCCAAGTCATCGCATCATAAAGATGTGATGACATTTTTCATATGATCCAAAAATCCAGTTTTCACATTCAGTTGATTATGCCACCCTTGTCCCAAAATACACATTTCCTGATTATGCCACCCTTATCCCAAAATACATTTTTCTTGTTTATGCCACCTTTATCCCATAATACACCTCTCTTGATTATGTCACCCTTATTCCAATCAGTTGATATATACATATCAAAATACAAAATTATGCTAAGAATAACATAATAACAATTTCAAAACAACCCTATGTAAAGAATCATACGATTCTTGTTCAATCACTGTAAGATGAAAGTTTTTAAAATAAAACTTACCTTGATTCACAGAGATGCAAATGAACAACAACAATTATTCAAATTAATAATCAACGAATCAACTTCTTTCTTTCTACTCTTTCAGTTTCCCTTTGCTCTGCTCAAAGAACACACACAAAAAGTTTTCCCTTACTTCTCACAATACCCCATGAGATAAAGCAATTATCTCATCTAACAAACATATAATAATAAGAGGTGGTGAAGGTGATTAAAATATTTAAGCACATAACCAAATTAACCCCCTCAACGTACCACCATTATTCGAAAACAACCCCAAACTTTATAGCCGATAAACCGGTTATCACATTATCCTCCTCTCAAAAGCATTATGTCCCGGAATTCGTTTAATTAAACAGCTGAAGATATTTTGATTTTATCTGATACTCTAGTTCCTAAGTAGCTTCTTGACCCTTATGAAAACATCACTGGACTTTCACCACACTGTTTTCTTTATTCTTCAATACCTTTGTCTTCCGGTCAGTGACGACCTGTGGGGATGTTGATCCTCTCTCTCAGTGATTTGATGATAATCCCTTTTCACTTATACGTTGTATTTATTTCTGTATTTTTAGTTCCAGCGATCTTCATTGATTATGTTCAGTGATCGCTGAAGAACTTGCATCGTAATTCTATCAGAGACAGCAATACTTCAAGAAGACAACACTCACACCAAAGAACCTTCAGCAAACGTCGAAGACTGAAACTGAAGTTAGAGACTGACGAGGACGTGATATGAAAGGGTATTCAGTGATTACAAGTCTGTGTACATATGTGTGAAGACTGCTCAAGCTTCAGCGAATGATGATGAGACCTTCAGGTCATTCCAGCATTCAGCGATCAAAGGGAGCCTACCATATTGCATTAAATGTTCATTTAATGCACTGGGTATAAATAGAAGTGTTTCTTCTCCATGCAGAGTGCGCGCAACTCACTTTCTAACCCTAATTCTTACTTCAAGCATTTTCTAGCTTAAGTAAAGGATCTTCTTTACAACAATTTCTTTTCTTGTATTTGCTAAGACTTTGTGTGTAACTAAAGATTGTTTAGATATGTTTTTACTACTTTATCTTTCCGCAAACAATCTTGTAAAATCTGTATTGATATTCTCTATCAATATATATTTTAAATTTGAAAATACTGTGTTTGTATTCATCCCCCCCTTCTACAAACTGTTTCTCTTCTTGTAGACCCTCACGGGACCAACAGGGGATTTCACGAAGTTCAACTTGTTATCAATTTGAATCTCAGGTAGTGATACAGCCATATTCGGATCAGCTAAACACTTCACAAGTTTGAAACATGGAAAGTGTTGTGAATAGCATCGAGTTCCTCAGGCAACTCCAATTGATACGCTACTGTACCAATCCTTACAGATTCTAAATTGCCCTATATACATTGGACTGAGTTACCTATTTTCCCAAAACGTATAATACCCTTCCACCGTAGAAACTTTTAACATCACATAATATCCTATTGAAAAGTCAATCGGTTTTTCGGCGTCTATCGTGATAGCTCTTTTGTCGGTCTTGAGCTATCTTTATTCTTTCTTGAATTTGATCTATCTTTTTAGTTTTTATTTGAACAATCTCTGGACTAGCCAAATGTTCTTCCCACACCTCATTCCAATACAACGGCGTTCTATACTTTCTGCCATACCAAACCTCATATGATGCCGCTTGGATGTTGGATGATAACTATTATTGTAAACAAATTTATTCAAATGCAGATGATTTTTCCAAGATCCTACAAAGTCGATGATACAAGCTCTCAACATGTCTTTGAGGGTCTGAAGTTCTTTCACTCTGCCCATCAGTCTGAGGGTGATATGTTTGTCCCACTTTATGATCAATCTTCATGAACATTCATGAGCAATGGCAAGAACACTTGAAGGTTTAGAGAGAAAAAGTCAAACTAGTCAATGTGTATTATATCTCTTAAATATACGTAATACAACAATTAAGCTCCCTTTTCCTTATACCATTACAAAATCCCTTACAAGACCTATTTATAGGTCAAATTATAAAAGCACAAGAGTCAAAGTCAACACATGACTTATAAAGTCAAACACTCTACAATTACAAATATAAAACTTTCAATACGAATATAATTAACTCTAAAATTCAACCCTAACATTCTCCCCCTTTGTATTCAGGCTTAAAAGAATTTGTACTCTTCGAATCCCTTCTGAAACTTTGACGACGCTTTAAGCTCTTTATGGCTTCTTAAGCTTCAAAACAATCTTCTAACATTCATTTCTTTATGTTCTTCAAGTGATTTTCTCTTGAGAAAATATTTCAACATTCTCCCCCTCGAATGTAGATCAAAAACAATATTCTCTTTTCATAATGAAGAACAATAATAGTAATAGTCTTCTGAAATAATCTTCGAGATATGATCTTCAAAGAACTTCTTCATATGACATTCACTAACATTCTCCCCATTACAAATATTCTCCCTATTGAGAAATATCTTTCAGTAAACTCTTGCCAATATGAGATCTTCACATTCAATTTCTCTCAAACATTGTAGCACAAGAATAATCTTTAGTCGTTGCATTCACACTCCATGAATCTTTTGCCGATTCCCGATCTTCAGAATTGATTATTTCATTCATTATATAATACTCCCCCTTACGATGAAATAAAAAGCATTTACATCATACACCAGTAATGAATGAATTTTCAATGTATGTCGTCAATTCGTAAAATTGTAAGTATATCTTTTCAAATCCACTTGTACAATCTTTTCATATTTTGAAGATGGGAAAATAACCAATTTCAACTTATGAAATTGTTAACAATCTTATAAAAAGATTGGCCTGTGAATATAACAAATATATTCAATACAACGAATGTACTTCATATATGAGACTTTTTTAGGTTCATCTCACCAGGACTTTCATTCAATAATCGATAGCTTAATAATACAATATCTATGAATGTTACGACAAAATAACATATAAATTGCAAAATTTGTGTAGTGTAGAAAAAATAAAGCAACTAATGCTTCGATTTAGGCTCAAAAAGATAAACCGTGTGGACTACACAAATTTATCAGACTCAATTCGTGATCAAAAAGACTTGAAGGGGGGACATATATCCTTCTTTTTCAATATCAATTTTCTCCGAATGAGAAACTGATAGATTGTGAGCTGTGTGCCCCAAGTGTTATTGAAACACTTATCTTTTAAGAGATAAATGAGTAGCTAGTGGGGTTGTGACAAGAATTAGCCTGGGCTTTGCCTTTTTCAATATTAGTCTCTAAAGAATTGAGAACTAATCAATTTCGTGGTTTGCCCGGATTATAGAAGTTAGAACATGATTCTTTTTCTCTTTTAATCCTGACACAACTCTCGTCAAGTCTTTTGGCTCACAACAACTACCCTCTCATTTTCATTTTAAGCTCTGCACACAAATGCATTTTGTATTTAAACTCACTCAGATATGGATATCCTTATAGGTAGGTTTGTCGGTTCTGACATTCCATTGAGATATTTTTGTGAAGCACTCAATCCCTCCTAAATTTACAATGTAAAAGCTCAATTGATCACAAACAATTGATCAAAATATTATTACAAATAAGCTCAAATGATCATATAAAATTGATGAAGAAAAATGTAGCGTTTATGCACCATCTGCTGTACCTTTTTCTATTGACAAAATCAGTGGTTCTACATGTTGAGCACATGATTCTTCTCTTGCTAAGATTGATTAGATCATTAGTGGATCTCACAATACAAGGAAGAATAGGGTTAGTAACAACAGATTTATGAGACGAAACAGAATCAGCTTTATTAACCCAAAACAATTTTAACTTTTGAATAATAATTGGGTGATCCAATGACATACCCTTGATAATATTGATTTGAAGAACGATAATTGTTCTTAGAAACAGTTGATTTAGGGCTGCTTGAATAACTGTTAGATTTAGTCATAAAAGCTGGTTTTACACTGTGATTGAGAACCAGTTGAGCTTTTAGTACTAGAAAAGTCTTTTACTTTCTTAAGTAACTGGTCTCTTTCTACAACAACTAAATCATACTTCTTTTTAAGTTCAGTTCTCATGTTCAACTCAGTAACAAGTTCTATCTCTAGATCAGACAATTTCTTTGAAGTATCCAGAAACTTACCTTCTAATTCTTTCTTCAGCTTGTCAAAAACTTTCCTTTCTTTCTCAAACTGCTTTCTCTCTTCATCTGAACTTCCTTTTTCGTTTTCAAAAGCAATGTCAAGCCATTTCTTTTTCTCTGCAAGCTCTTTGGCAATTGTTGCATGTTTCTTAGCACTATTTTTCTTTTCAATAGCAAACAGTCTCTTTCCTTCAACATCTCACCCCACTGCAGGCACTGTAACCCCTGTAACCCAAGCCGTACCCCTAGCCAAAGTACCTCTACCCCATCTGATTCCTCATCAACCAACCCATCACCATCAACCGATGAATCCTTACTAATTCTAGGGCGCTCTTCATCACCTCTTCAACAACAACCCTCAACCACACCAACTCCCATGCAACCAGAAGCACCAATTCCCTTCACTTCATCACCAACACCACCCCCATCACCAACACAACCAGAACCTACCATCACCAACACAACCAGAACCTACCATCACCAACACAACCAGAACCTACCATTATCCAATCAGAAATTAGCCAACCAGAACCCTCACTTCCCTAACCAGAACCTTCAGTTCCCTAAACAGAACCATCACCCAACCAACCAGAACCACCCGCAACCCAACCAATACACCAACAGTGCTTGCGGATATTCCCTTTTCTTCAAGGCAGTCTCCATCGATTGATAGAGTACAGGAAGTCATTGCACAGATGGAGACCTTAAGAAGAAGTCCAAAAGTGCCACCAAGAGAACCCATCATGATGGAGAACATCCATCAGTACCTCTATCACGATTGCGACGAGCATATAGTCCTTAATCCCCCAAACCTGTGTCCAGAATCAATGGACTTAATCAGGCACAGGTTCGTGAGGTAGATGACTCAACCTCCACAGGTCGTCTTCTCAAACGATGGAATAAAGACGGTCCATGACATCAAGCTATGGACTTCTGCAAACAAAACCATCAAGTACATCGAGTACACCATGGAACATGCTCATAGGATGATCTGCGTCTTCAATGACAAAGATCTTATAAATCTCAATCCATGGGACTTGATGGACTTCTATGGTCATACCACTCAACGTTAGGATCATGGGATAAGGTATGGGATGGCGCAACGAGCGATTGTAGAGACGATGGGAACTCTAGTAAAGTTCAGAGCAAAGAATGACTTTCAAATTGCGCTACAGCTGGGCATCGAAAGACTCTCCTGTACGGTTCCAAAAGAAGACTTTCCTGGACTACAGGAGAAGCTCTCTTCATCAGTATTGACTCAACCAGAAATGGGCTTAGTCTTCAAGAATGAGTTCAGAACCAAGAAATTCTTCAGACTAACTGAGGCCTTCAAGTATTCGACAAATACGCTTGAATGGTTTCAGAAAGTTATTCAAGAGAGACTAGGCAAAGACTACGTGCCAAGAAGAGAGGGACAAGAGGTGATTCATGGGCTCTCCACAACCATACGTTACAGAAGACTGATTATGCGATTTTGGAGAATATTCAATGGAGACCATGATTACGATGTAATTTTCTTTTCCCTTACTTTTACTTTCGTATTGTATGAAACGATCCATTTTCAGTAAATGAAATTTTCTGACAAAAAGGATGTTTCTACTAGCTTAGCCTTGTGTACATAGCTATTCATTTATCTTTCATAGATAGCTTTTGTTTATTTTTAATTACTTAGGGGAAGATTGTTAAACCCCATAATTCCTATTTATAAAAGTAATGAAAAATGCACAAGTATGGAAGTCTAGAGACCCGATGGAAGACAATGCTGAAAAGATCCTAAGTGCTAAAGACAAACCAGAGATGCTATGAAAAATCCATAGGTGTTATGAAGACCTGAAGCACTTAACCTGATAATCATCTACTTGTGAAGAAGTTCATTAGGTTGATGAACTAGCATCTCCGTTACCCCTCTGATTTACAGCAACTAGATGAATCATCAAGTGTCAGTTCAATCAGATATACTCTAGTCAAGCAGATATATGAAGAATCCTGATTGAACATCCTACCTAGAGACAGTGGGAGATGACCCATCGACAACTGAAATTCTGTTACGCTAGGTAGTTAAAGATAACTTCCATATTTCTAGATAAACATCTCTTTCTTGTTTATCTTATAGATATCATTTACTAGATTATTATCTCTTAGACTAGATTGCTAGTATAAGTAGCTTTCATATGTCTTGTAGATAAAGTAATCCTTCTCAATATCATTATTATAGTGAAATTTCTTGAAAGCTTTATACCTTCATGAATATCATTGAAGCTGTTCTTCACTTTCTTCATAGATACGATAGATTTAGGTTCTCAAACGTAAATCTTTGTGTTATATTGAGAGATTTGGGATCAACACGAACTATTCAACAAGGTGTCTGATATGTGTTGAGAATTTAACACATAAAGCACTTGTTTTACGTCTGTTTAGTTAGAATAATTTCATTTCATTCCCACATTGAGTCATTTTTATTTATTTCTTTATACATTTGTTATTATGAAGCTAAATATTGTGGTTGACTTGTTGGTACTCTTGGATGAAGCTAATATAGAATTTTTTTGTGAAAACAGCAGGATGCTACAATATTGATGCAGCGTCGATCTGATTCATGTACAGCTTTTTGGAGGGCTTAATGGTTAAGACGCTGACTTTTTGACTAGTGGAAGACAGTTGTAAAAGCTGAGTATTTAGTTAAAATCTGATGTTTAGACTTTGGTTAGGCTATTGTACCTTTTAGTTACTCTTTTGTTATTTTGTAACTAGCTTTTGGAAGCTTAGCCTCCAAGTCTTTTATTTTTGTCATTTAGTGACCCCTTTTGTGTATAAAAGGAAGGCTTAGGGTGCATTCATCTATGATCTATTAATCCATCTTTCATCCATTGTATTCCATTTCATTCGCTAGTATTGTAAACCCTCTCCAAGGGTGGTTTTTATTAATCTTTTGAAGTTCTTCATCTTTTCTTCTTTAATATTCTCATCTTTTATTTTACGTTCTTTATTTTACGTTCTTTTACGATTATTGTCATTTACATTCCGTCAATTAATTTCTGCAATTTACATTCTCATCATTTACATTCCCGTCATTTATTTTCTCATCATTTACATTCCTGTCATTTATTTTCCGTCATTTATTTTTTACTTTCCGTTATGAGTAGCTAAGCTTTTATAGCTTGGGTGTGAAACGGAAATGTGAGATTTTCAAACCAAACGAAAGTAGCTAAGTGTTTTCGTAAACGACGTTCCATTGTTTCATTCGAGTTTTTATAAAACCAAGCACACTTCTTGACGGGTTGATCACTTGAAAGTGTTAAAGTGCAATGGACTTAGAGATAAGCCATTAATAAGCACGTCAACTTGAATGACATAAGAGGTAGACTTGAGAAAGTTGCCGACAAGGAGACTTGTCATTTGTGTTTTTCAAACTTAGCTCCCGACGGGTTGTTCTCTCTTCAAAAGTGTCAAAGTGTGATAGATTCAGAGATGAACTATCAAGAACATGCCAACTCGAATGATATGGGAATCGACTCGAGAGAGTGATTTTTAACAAATAAATTTGTTTATCCATATATTTTGAAAACACTATCGTGTCACTATCCCCGGTCCGGACACCACATAGAGATATGGGTGGAAAGCTATAAGATAGTGCAATGGTGAAGTCCGAGAGGAATGCCTTCAAAATAGATGGTGGAACTTAGTTTCGAAACATTGCTTGCTGTAGCATTCTTATATCATTGGCTGCTGGAATTTGTGTTTGGGTCTCACCTTAAGTCTTACACCCTTGCTTCTTTTATATATTTTGTATTCTGTTTTGAATCACCTTAAAATCAAACAAAAGTCTTCAAAATCGTCATATGAAATCATCTCTTTCATTGGACTCTAATTTAACTTTGGCTACAATCTCCGTGGACGATAATCCGGTACATGTACCACTTTATTACTTGGAAAGACGACGGTGGGCCGTATTGTATACTTGCTTTGTGGCCCAATTTTATTAAGTCTAAAGGTGTGAAATATAACCGACCAGTGTCCGAGATCGTCGAGGTTCCTCCTCTACCACAGAAGCCCTCTCAAAGAAAGAACCTTTCTAATCCTGAAGATGGTGCATCCGATAAGAACAAGCATGAAAAAAAATTATCAGTGGATGAACTCTTCAAAGATAGAAAGAAGCCAGATATCTTAATGTTGAATTTGTCACCGTCTAAGAAAGGTCTTTATACACTCAACACATTGCATGTAAAACCTGAATATGGACTTATGTTTATTGACTATGATGGTCAATAAAGGTTTCAACGAGTATTTGAGCTCCATCTCTGCCCAATAGATCACCTTGCATATCTTCGAACTTGGTTGAACGAGGACATCTATGGAGAGATGATGGACCGCAAGATTCAAAAGAAAATACTCGGAAGAAAGATTCAAGGAGAAAATGTACCTGACTACATCAGCTTTGAGAATCTAGATTAGAAAAACTTTTAGTCTTGTAAATCTTGTATTTTTTTTGTCTTTTCTTTCAGTGTATAGCTTTTATTTTTTAAGCCTACCAAAACCGATTGTAATCAGTTGTAATATTTTCTCTTATAAAGTATTTCAATAAAATGACCAGTTCACTGAAAAGATCCCTAAAAAGAGTAAATGAGACAAGTACTTATGATTTCTATTTATTTCTTACATTCGCTGACACCTTTCTAGTCAGTAAATATGCTCTTAGTATCCAATTATTAATATTATGTAAGTTTCTTCTTTTCTTGTAATCCTTTACGATTAAAGTAAATTTCGATAGTAAACTGTATCACTGAAAAAGATCCCAAAACAGTTAAAAATGACAAGTATTTTACTAGTACCTTTTCCTTAAAAATGACAAAATGTTAGTGTTAGTAGGTTCTACAATTATTCATAAACCCTTAATCACAACCCGAATGACTTGAGCAATGGTACAACATACTCAACCTGAATCACAACTCATCTCAAATATATTGAATCAAAGAAACCCTTAAAAGCATATGGGTTAATGCAGATCCAGAGCTCCGAAATGTCAACCTTTAAAATAAGCAGCTAGGTCAAACCCTAGTTGTAAAATGGAGAAGCCAAAGGAAGACCTTTATACAAGTATAAAAACGTGTGGAAAGGTGTCGGTGCGACCGGAGGAGAGACGGTGAGAAATGGCGGAGGCGGGGAAGAATGTAGTTGGGGCAATTGAGGTGATTAGGAAAAATCAATCGTGAATTACGAAAATCTGAGGTTTACATTTAAAATTTGAAATGATAAGAGAGTTTTTGATGGTTAGATGAAAATCATGGGAACATAAAAAGGGTCAAAATTTGATAGGGGTTAGATGGTTTAAATGAAGAGGCAATTAAGCAAAGCAAAGCAACAACCAATTATCCTTTTCGTTTTCAAGTTTCAGTAGTCTACTTCATTCATTTACATCATCAACCACTCATTCCATGCAAAATGCCTCCTTCATTTACATCATCAACTATATATACAGATATATATTCCTTCCAAAAAAGACAGAACATCATAATCATCATCAGGCTATCCAAATTAGATAACAAAATGAGGCATCAAACATGCTGTAATTGTGTTCAGACTACAGAAAATGGTGATCATGCACTTGAGTGTTCTTCAATATTTGACTCCCTCTCAAACCAGTAACTCTCACTTCGTCGTTCGAGTGTCCATCTATAAACACATTGTGATCTGCACCCATTCAAATTTAATTATCAATAATGAATTATTATTATCATCAACTACTATATATCTTGTTCGTTGACATCCATACCTATGTGCACCCAAACAACTTGACCATTTTCAATAATATACAACTATCTACAATCAATCCTAGGGCCTCATTCGTCATATTACAGCACAAAGATAAATCCAAACTTTTTTCGCAAGTGATAAAGCAGTGTGGTGCCCAACTTGAAAAACAATAAACAAACCAACCAACCAACCAACCCACTTATATATCTATATATAACCCATACAAAGATGATGAACAACCGAAACAGGTTAATGTAATGGTTGTTAAAAGAAGGTAACCTCATCAACATGATTAAGCGACAGTTCCTTCAAAGATTCTCCACAGGCTTTCAACGTATGCAGCTACAGCTTCATCACTATCACATTATTGGATAATTATCAGCTATCTTATAAACCGAAACCATGCATGGTAATAGAAGAAAAACAATCAAATAAACACACAGTTACAATGTACCATATTCAATTGTGTGATTGTAGAATAATAAATCCAACCACCTCAATCTGATCAAAACAGAAGCTGATATAGAGCAACACCTGTTGAAACCAGAACATAATCATGTAGGAACATCTAAAGCACATACACTATCCTAGAATAATAAAAGTGAATCGATGATTAGCAAAATTAAATTACCTGGGTCGACCGTGAAATGATGAGAATCGGTAGAGAAAGCATAAAGATTCATGCCCATCATTATGATCAAGTTTAATTCACTATAGGCAAGCACTTCTAACAATGATATAAACCGAAAAATTCTAACAATGATATAAAACCATAAATTCAAGAATATAACTCAAATGATATATTAGTATAAAAAATAAACAAAAGACATCAGAACCATGGAAACCATTTACCCATTATCCTAAATCTGAGAATTAACTCAAACTACCGATCAATCTTTATTCTATTTATATTCAAAGCAAAATTATAATCAACTTATACTTGGCACAACAACAGACGTTAAGCAATGCATCAAACAAACATAAATCCTTCTTCGAGGAATCTCTCTTCGACGTATTATCAAACATGTAGAAGAAATAATAATAATAAAGAAGAAGCATAAACGATCATAAAGTAGATACCTTTATACATACTCTTGCAATTGAAGAAACAAAGCACAAATGATGATGGAAATGGCAATGTCCCACCAGTAACCATATATTAATTGAAAATATATTAAATCTTTCAATATCCTGAGCTCAATCTCAATCTCCTGTCAAAACTCACAAATGATGAAACAACATTTAAATTGAAGTTTGACCCATAAAAGAACATGTGAAAAAGATATATGTGCAGAAAGATCCATTGAACTGGGACTTCTAATGATACTAATTGGGAAAAAATACTCCAAAACGCTGCAAAATTGAACTAACAAACCCAACGTCGAAGAAAGAAACCTAGGTTACAAAATCAAAAAAAGTCTGCAAAATCGAAAAAAGAAACCCATACCTCAAATCGATAGCCAAATCGATACCTCAAATTGATAGGAAGAGTACAAATCGAGAAACTACACAAAACGACACAAAATTTAAAGTTAACAAGATTATGAATCGATAAAAAAACTACACAAAACCATCAATTGAAGATTTATCTGAATCAAGAGTATCAAGAAAGATCATGAAGCGATATACGATGAATCGAGAGTATGGAGCGACATAGGAAGACTGAGAGCGATTCGCACCACTAAAAAACCCTGAATCGATAGAATGAAGCGTCGTTTTGGAGGCCTCAATCGTCTTCTTGGGCCTTCTTGGAAATCCTATGGAAGCATGAACTTGTAGAAGGGGCTGCCAAACTGATGTGTAAAAGGTTTATGTAGTATAGAGTAGTTGTACCTTAAGATTTTAAACTTGTATTTAAGACTTTTATGAAATTTGATTTATAAGGTAGTATAGATATAGATTAAAGTTGTGCAAAACTTAAACTTAGGAAGTTTCTAGTTCTTTCATACTCCCCCAAATCACAATAACATGAAGTAGCAGGCTCAAATTTCCCAATGGACTCAAACATCGTCGCTGTTTCTCTAAGATAACTTGAAGCAACTTCAAAATTCATTCCCCGTATTTGTTCAGCAGATGTTCTGAGACCCGAAGCCTTGGCCAATTTCTTCCACATCCTGTCTCCAGCTCTTTCAGAGCACATTGTTGCCATCCCAAAATTGTTCTCAAATTAAAGCTGAAAAACATATAAAGGTTGTGAATAACAAACAAGATGACATACTTAATAGCAGCATGTTTCAACCAGTTAAAATAACAGTAAGAGATTAGATTTAACCTTTTTACCACGCTCTCACCACTCTTGAGGGCTGCTTGCAACCCGCATGGCCTGTGCCACTGAATCATCAGGCTTCTTTAACTGGACCGATTGAGATGGATGATTATATAGAAGTGATAAATTAGGGTTTCAAGGAAGAATACTCGCAAATAAAAGCAATTCGATTTGAAGTCCTTCGCGGAGACTCCTATTGAATCTGGTATAAGGTCTTTGGAACAATAGGAAGGCTATCTAAGATTAATAGATAGGGATTGCGAATTTAAAATTTAAAGATCAAATTATGAATGATGAGGGATTATGAATCGTTGTCTTGGGGTTGGAGAAGGAGGAGAGGCAGAGATGGGGAAAGAGGGATTATGAATCGTTGTCTTAGGGTTGGGGAAGGAGGAGAGGCGGAGATGGGGAAGGAGGGATTATGAATCTGGTATAAGGGATTATGAATCGTTGTCTTGGGGTTGAGGAAGGAGGAGAGGCGGAGATAAACTCCTTGGAAATAGAAACCTCGTAAATAAAAACTATGCATTGAAAAATTGTACTTCAGGTTTATAAAGATGTAATTAAGAGATTTTTTAAGATTTTATGCATTAAAATATTGTACATCATGTATTACAAGTTGTTTTTAAGACTTTAAGACTTTATGCATAAAAAGATAGTAATTTATGCATTGAAGGTTGTTTTTAAGACTTTTCTCAAATTTGATTTATAAGGTAGTATAGATATTAGATTTATCTTGTCCTTTTACATACAAAGGACAATCTCATACCTCTCAAAGTAAATTACTGTATAGAGTATGTTATCTCCAAGGGTGCTTACCTACTTTGTGAAAGACTATTGTTCCTATACAGCTAAAACCTGTATATCCACAACAAAGGACAAGCTCACCTCTAGAAGCTTGCCACATGATTTGTACCTTATGAATTGCATTTAATGCAATGGGTATAAATAGCTGAGAAGTTCTTTCTTCTCAGTAATCTTCCCATCTTTATCCAAGCCAAGCTTCCTAGCCTTAAATATTATATTACCCAAGAAGATACTTTTCTTCTCTCAACCACTCTAACTAGTGAAGAGCACAAGACTCTCTTAACATTTTCATTTAGCAAGTCTTTTCTTTCTTGCTTTCTGTAACTTGTGTGTTTCTTTGATTGTTTAGATAAGTTTTGTACCTTATCTTTTTGGCAAACAATCTGTAAAATTGTGTATTGATCTTCTTTATCAATATACAATTTTTAAAAGTGAAAGTTGTTGTGTTTATATTTATCCCCCTTCTACAAACTGTTACCTACAAACTCTTATAGATCTGGTTGGGACCAACAATACATATATAGAGAGAGACTTGGGATCTTGTGCAACAAGACTGTCTTCGTGAGACACACGAGACATGATTTTTACACTTAAAACTTCACAGCAAAATACTGTGAAGGTAACCTTCACAGTGTTTTTGTATGATATTTTGTTGTGATATTTCAAGTGTAAAAATCGTGTCTCACGAAAACAACCTTGTCTCACGTGAACCCAACCCTATACATACATATATAAATATATACACACACATATATATATACATATACATACACACACACACACATATATATATATATATATACATATATATAGGGGTCATTCAAGGTAGAACTGTTTAGTTTGTGATAACTGTGAGATCTAATGTCAACTACAATTCAATGATTAAAATAGGAAACTAAAATTTTGGTAATTTGACTTAAAAAAAATTTAAAGGGCATTTTAGGTATTTTAAAAATCTTATATATCATCTCTCCTCTCTTCGTCAAACTTTATTCCGACGAATCTTATTCCGGCAAACACATGATGCATATTGTGGTACGCTTTATAAAATAACGGAAAAACACAGTGTGATACACCATAATATATTGTGTTACACTTCGTAAAACAACAAAAATATATTGTGATACACTTAATATAACGACAAAAATATATTGTAATACCATAAATACAACTGTATTACCACTGTATTACACATCTCCAAAGAGATCTAAGTTACATCCAAAAACCTTACATCTTCTAAGTTACATCTATGATGATATCTGGATTACATCTCCGAAAAGATGTGGGTTACATGACCGATCTGAAATGAGATCTGAACAAAAAACAGAAACCAAAACCGGTCTAGATGTGCAGAAACCAGATTTCTTGGGGTAGGAAAAACTAAAACTGATCTGGGTTGTTCAACAAGGGGGAGTCAGACCGGTGAAGGTGAGAGTTGAGGAGATGATGGTCGGTGGTTGGAGATGGGCAGAGAATACGAAGCAGCGGTGGCCGATGGCCGGAGATGGTAGGAGAAGGAGGCGTCGGACGGTGTTGGGCAAAGTGATCGGTGTAAAGTGTCGTACGAGAGAGGAATCACGTTTTGCCCGGCGATGGGGAAAGAGGGTTACAGGTGGTAATCTTGTCCATTCATATATATATATATATATATATATATGTGTGTGTGTGTGTGTGTGTGTGTGTGTAAATATATCTATTTCAAGATTAGAATACTAAACTAATTAAAGTAAATTAAATATTCAACACAATTTATTAGTTTACCCTTCTACTTAAAATAAGAAATCATAATAATTATCCTGAATGATTGGTTCATGTTAGATCTCACGGTTACTACAAACTAAACAATTCTAATTAGAACCCTATATATACATGTATATATATACGAAAACTGACCTATTTTTCATAGAGATATGTTAATTTATATATATATATATGTATATATATATATATATGTTTATATATATATAAGTTGATGTATCTATACGAAAATAGGTCAATTTTAGTTATATTTTATTATTAAGAGGTTAAAATTTTAAAAGAAGAAATCGGTTCAAATTTGCCACCACTCCAACCTCCTAAATATTTTATCAAAATAATTATTTTCTTAATATTCTTTGTAATCATATTTAACTTCTATACTAACTATTTTTAAATTTAAAGAAGAGACTGAAAAAGAGTGTAACGTTTAACCGGATCTACCCAATTTTGATACATCCTAATAATTGATTCGTTTTAACGTAAACCCATTTCAACGCATCACTAAACATTTCTACCGAACTTATTCCATACATATAAACTTAGAACTCCACGTACATGTTACAGTCATTTTAAATAAGATCCTCGATCGCCTAAACATATACAATCACTTTTACTTTTACTTCTAAATCGTATTTATTTATAATATTAAAACGTATTTCAAAGAAAGAAAAAGTAGAAAAGTGTGTGTAGTCCCAAAATGGGCGACATTAATTCAATATATATATTGTGGTCTAATAATAAGATGGACCGCAAAGTTTTAACATTCAACTTCCGTCCATTTGTTTGTGAGAAAGACAGCCTTGGCATCTTTATGGTCCATGTTTGAAAAATTCAACATCAAAAAACTACTCAATTTCAATAAAGCAAACTATATAAAACATGTACAACTTTTGAATCCATTAAAAAAACCACACTTATAATATCAAAAACATTAAAAAGCACCCCTTTTATTCATTAATAGATCCATCGATCCAAATAAATGTTTTATCGATTGACTTACCGTTTCTGTTTTGAACGTTGCATATCAATTAACGGGTTTTGAGTGTCGAATCTTATACCGCTATGTAAATATTCTCTACGTTATTATATATGTAGTTTGATAAAACCAACGGATATGTCGGCTATTAACCAAAAACTAATTATTGACTAATAATTCATGTTTGGTAATTAGTAAAACAGTTATTAAACTAGTCATATTTTATAAAAATTAGATGATAATATGATTGAAAATTTATTTAAAGTGGTTTTTGAAATTGAAATAAAATTTTCAATAAATAAATTAATTTATAGTTATATAAAATTTCATGTACGGTTTGATTACGTTGTGATGTGGGGTTATGAATTATCAATAGTTATATATTCAAAACGTTTACCATCGATGGATACATGTGTTTTGTTTGGAGTAATTAAAAATGGGAAATATGAGAAAATTAAGTCTTGATATCTAACAACACTCATCTTTGTCAAACATTTGTTTGAGATAGTGGGGTTAGCAACTCTCCTTCAAATCTTCTCTCTTTCTCTTTCTCTTTCTCTTTCTCTGCCCAATAAACACATAAATATTGTCAAAGCATAAATAAAGACTCCTTGCACATAATTTGTCAAACTTCCTCTCTCTCTCTTTGTCAATTTCTACTTGTTCATTTCTAGTTCTTCTTCTCCATCTTCAGCCATGTCTGAAGACCAGAGGGATCTCTACTATCATGATCCATTCAATGATGATCAAAGAAACAGTGAGACTCTCTATTCATTCTTTGGACCAGATTCCACCATTAGAGGCGATTCTTCACCACCAATTCCACAAAGATTTCATGACTACATGGGTTTAACTCACTTCTTCAATGGATCTACCGATTATAACACACCTGCAACCGCCTTTGGTTACTCGTCTTCTTCATCACAAGTAGGGTTTGTTCTTCAACATGACCAGAAGCCCATGATTGATCCAGGAAACTTGGTTGGTGGCGCGGAGACGATTCCGGTTACACCCAACTCTTCTTCCGTTCTTTCATCATCTACTGAGGCTGCTGATGATGAACACGAGCTCAGCCAAGGTAAGAAAGATAACCAACTGAAAGGTGTATCTGAAGATGGTGGCGACAGTACTAACAAAGTGTAAGTCTGTATGGTTATGATCATATAATTAGGGTTTATAATTTGTTGTGGGTTTTTTGTTTTTGGGTCGATTAAAGGTTTTATTTAATTTGACCAAACAAATAATAGGAATAAGCAAAAGAAGAAAGAAGAAAAGAAGCAAAGAGAGCCACGGTTTGCTTTTATGACAAAGAGCGATATTGATCATCTAGAAGATGGATATCGATGGAGAAAATATGGACAGAAAGCTGTCAAGAATAGCCCTTATCCCAGGTAAATACACACACAAACACACACACACACACACACACATATATATATATATATATATATATATATATTCATTGCTTTGATCACAAAGTCTACTTGGTTTCTTGGATACAGATTATTTGATATTAAAATTGACGATTACATCGTCAATGGATTCAATATATAATTCTTAAATAAAACCCTATATTCCCTGCAACCACCAATTTTGTATTGTATCTCCAAAGTCATTGGTTCAGGTTTGATTCACATTCTTGTTCAATTACTTTCAAAAACACAAGTGGGAGAATTAAATTTTGTTTCCCATTTCAAATATATCCAAGAATGCAAATCTATTTTCATCAAGAATTCTCGTAAAGAACGAGTTTTGATCTGTGTTACAGAAGCTACTATCGATGCACAACTCAGAAGTGCACAGTGAAGAAGCGTGTGGAGAGATCGTATCAAGATCCATCGACTGTGATCACTACGTACGAAGGGCAGCACAACCACCACTTGCCCGCAACACTGAGAGGAAATGTTGGTGGTGGAATGCTGTATCCGCCGTCTATGATGGCAGCACAAGGGGCGATGATGGCGGGTGCTGGTGGCTCAAGCTTCCCTCATGAGTTTCTTGCTCATATGCCTCATGGTTTCTATAACTCCGGTGGTGGTGGTGGCGGTGGCGGTGGTGGTGGTAGCAGCACAGGAGGTGGATCGATCTACCAGCAAAGTGCCCTAACACCCTTTCAGCAGCTTCAGATTCCTGATTATGGGCTTTTACAAGATATGGTCCCATCGATGACTTTTAAACAAGAACCCTAAATCTTAATCAACTACCCCACACCCCCCACCCCGACCCCCACCTCCGCGATGCAACCTCTGACCTTTTTCTTAACTTTCACCATATGATTCATGGGTAGGGTATATTGTTTTTGCAGTTCTGAGATGACCCCCATGAATCTGACCTTTTCTCCTCATAAACACACACAGAGAACTTAAAATTATGTAATTACACTGCTTAGTGCATGCATCTATAATTATTTCTTGGTTGATTATATACACGATTCTACTCTTCTACACTTCATGCTAATTATGTTTAAATTGCGATTTATTTATTTATTATGTCTTAATGAAATATATTTTAGTTAATTAAGTGTGCACAATTATATTAATCATCTCGACTATTATACATGATTTTTAATTAAAAGATTTAAATGAAATTAGACGAATTATGATATGATTACGATATTAAAACATGTAATTACTAAAATATTTATTCAATTATATAATTGAATATTATTTTAAAATTGTGTCACAGTAAAAAAACGTTTTTTTTTTATTTTTTATTATAAAGAAATACCATCAACATCTCATGTTTTAATTGCATTAATGTTGATTTATGAGCATATGATTGGTTTTGGTGCAAGAATAGCGAAGATGAGGTGTATGAAAAGATAAATGAATAGGGGCTTCAATGAAAACCATATCTTTTAATTAATTTATTTATTTTTATTAGTTTAATTAATTAAATTAAATTCTACTCCATCTTTGGTTGCATCAATCAGGCTAAATTCACGTCGATAGGTCGGGCTAAAGATCAATTATTAGGATTCGATATCTTGCAAAATATTATTATGCTTTTGTTTTGATTTCCCTCAGGTAGTATCAATTTTTGTAGACTTATGAATACCGATTGGAAGACTAAATATTGTTTAGGGTATGTGGAGGAACTCCTATGTGAAGATATTTTCAACTAGTTAGACAACAAATAGACCTATGGTTAACAAAAAAACATATATATATACATATATATATATATAGGTGGAGGTTCAAACGAGAACACCTCCATTTTACAAGAACGCTTGAACACCCTTATCACATTTGATAATACGCATGAGGAGACCTAATGTTGTACGGAAGACGTGTTCTAGGACTTAGGCCACGTCAATGGTTGTCTGTGTCTATGATTTAGCATCACATGTGATGGATTATAATATCATATCAACAACACTCTTATCAAATGTGATAATACATGTACGGCTTAGTGGTGTATGGGCGACTTGGCCCGTAACCAAGATCGCGCCGAAAATCATCCGCGTCTCTGATTTAGTATCATATGTGTATCATATGTGATGGAATAATAGTATAACATGTGATTTCTATAGTAAAATGGTGTTCTAGCATTCTCGTAAAATGAGAGTGTTCTCGTTTGAACCCTTCTCTCTCTACAAGTTATTGTGATCGTACAAAATTCATGAACCATGGAAAACCTAAAAGGTGTTGACGTAACTGGAACTCAAACTCTATTGTACGTATTAGTTAATCCAAAAAAACTAATTGGATACAAAACAGGACTAATTAATTACTCTATAATGAACATTAATTTTAGTTGGTCATGAGCAAGAAACCATCGATTTCGCTTAGTGGACAGGCAATGCTCCGCTTATCAATTTATTTGGTAAACTACTAGGTTTAGCCTATGTATGAATAAGGATTAATTTCGTTACCCCACATAGCTACTATAGGTAGAGGTAGGACGTCGAGGGAAGTTATTAATATTTTTCCATACTTTGCGGATGGAGCACTTGATTTAATTTTATCTGCAATATTAGGCTTTCATGATATTTAGCATGTATTAATAGGACCCCAAGATGCTTGAAATGTTTTTTCAATCCTTAATTGTATAAGTAATATAAATTAATATAAGAGAAAATTGTACTATATGTAACAAATTTTGTATTTGTGCCTAATATGTATAATCTATGCTAAATCAAATATTGTCAATTAATGTAACAAAAATGTTCTAAAGATCGACAATTAATGTAACATATTTTCTAAAATTCTTATTATGAGTCCAAATTATACAACTTTGTTTGCAAAACTAAACAAGACTTTTCCAAGTGAATTAAAGATGGTTGCTTCATATCTAACCGATCATATTCTTATGCAAATGTTTAGATTTAAAAGACGAACACTACAACGAAATTGGGTTTATAGGATACCCACAATCTCTAAGTGTTCCAATAGACCGCTTTATAGGACTTAATTTATAGGACCAAAATATAAAATGTCCTATCTAAATGTGTTGTAATAAGTTTATATGACGCTTTTGGGTGTCTTAACAAGTTTTTGAGGACATTTTTAATACAAAATGTCGCATTAGCAACTTTATACGACACTTTTGAGAAATTGTCCTATAAACTCAATCTTTTATACAACACTTGTTTTTATAGGACAATTTTTCAAATAGTGTTCTGTAAAGTTGATAATGAGACGCTTTATATTAAAGGTGTCCTAAAAAACTTATTACGACTTCAAAAAACGTCATATAAACTTATTATATCACCTTTAGATAGGACGCTTTATTTTTTTGGTCCTATAAACTAAGTCTTATAAAGAGGTCTATTAGGACGATTAATTTGGGAGTGTCATATACACCGGTTTTGTTGTAGTGGAACATGATAACAAATTATATACTATAAAAGTACACGTAAACACATTTATCTTTGTTGCTTTTAAAAGTTTTTCCAATCTTACTTCTGGCATTCAAGTTAACGTTACACTTTTCAGTTCATTCTTGAATCTCAACAAAATGTTACCTTTAATCAGTAACTAACTCGTTTACCTTAGCGGTGTCGTTAAATATCTAGAATGAACGAGGTGAGATTAGAAATGCTACACCATCTTGATGAATATCGTAGCGCCCTTTAATTGTAAAATGACAAGAACTTCCTATCCACTGTTTCACTCTAGATTTCTATACACCCACGTCAAAAAAAATTGAACCCATTTTGAATCTAAATAAAACAGAGGAAAAGATGTAAATAGTCAAGAACATGATTGCATTAACTAAGAAAAGCTAAATGCTTGAAACAAAAATATCGAAATAAGAAATTAAAGCGTAAGGAATGTAAAGGAAAACAAAACTAAACTACAGTATCAGTACTAGGAAAAGAAAGTGATTATAAAAGAATAATTACTAGCTAAAATATGAATACTTAACTCGACTTGCACTCCTTACATAACTTTACCTTTAGTTGGTTATGACCAAAAAAACAGCCGTTTCACTTGGTGGACTGGAAATTTTATTTGGTAAACTACTAGATACATAACGGATATATGAACATGTACTAGGCACATAACGGAATTATGAACATGCATCAATGTTATTTTATCACCTAGCTACTAGGTTAGGGGTAGGACCTAATGCAAAAGTTATATACATATATACATTTCATACATTTTAAACAGAGTACTTCAATTAATTTTCTTTGTACTATCGTGTTTTCTTGACATTTGTCATGCACTAATAGGACCCATACGCTAAAAATGTTTTTTTTCTCATTCCTAAACTTGTCGGGGAGATATAAAAATAAATTACATCATTCAAGTATTCATTTAATTGCTAGGTACAAGTGTTCTTCTTGTAGCATTGAAAGCTCTTTATTTGTAAGGCATACATGATTCCTGAGCTTTGGGAGTGGACCTATTACATAATCCAAGTAGTTCAAAACTTCAAATAAGAGTAAATGTTTTAATAGATGCCGGTTGCTCTAAGTACAAGTATAAGATACATTTGAAAAACATTGAAATGAAAGAAACAATGAAAATGAGAGTAATTATCTTAAAAAATGAAAGAGTAAATTATAGTTTTCGTCCTTTTGGTTTGTTAACCATCGCAAATTCCATCCCTTTGGTTTTGAAATTGCGGTTTTCGTTCCTATAGTTTGTAATTTATTGTTGTTTTTGTTCCTGAGGCGAATTCTTATCTTTTAAGTATGAGGGATTAAGATAGAAATGAATTGTAAGCCACAAGGACGAAAACAATAATAAAATTTAAATGTATGCTTTCTCTCATCCCCACTGAAACCTCTAAGGTCTTCTTTACTAAAGAAAAATATAAGAAAGAACCTTCTTAATCTACCCATGCTTCCATCCCAAAAAAAAAAAAAAAGACCAAGTCCAACCACCATTGACTCCTTTCCTGTTTCCCAAAGAAGGGGATGAATGCAATTCAATTACTCTACACCGGCTTCAATCTCTCAAAACACTACGATTGCAAGAAAAAGTCATGGGCTATTATTGACTACTTAGGTGTCTACCCAAGCTAGCCTTTTAGCTACTCTTCACAGAGTAAATGTTGAAATAAGGGAATTCTCGTCTAACTCCTCACCTTTTAACATGGTTTTGAAGCTGAAATAGGTCACTATTCGTCACAACCCCTCATCTAGCTATTGAAAATTAATGATATCTAGAGTTTGGGATGAATTCCTACTCGACCTGCTGACCTTAGTACTCAATGATTTGCCACTTCAAGAGGAACTTCCTTCACATCCTACCAATCACAGGACCTACATAGGAGCATATGGTTGCACAACGTGCCACCTTTTCGTAGTATGTTGTAATGGGAAAAAAATATAATTAATCAAGTGTAGTGTTTGGTTCAATACAAAACATATGGGTATTTTAGACGGACATTTCTGTCGAAAATCTGTTGAAAACAATTTGGTTGGAAAATGAACATTTCGACAGAATTTTGACACAAAATATTCGTTGAAAAATCCATAAAAATTGCGATGGATTCTTGATGGAACTTGGTCATCAGGACTTTCGATGGATTTTCAAGGGTAGTTTTCAAGAGGATTTTCAACAGAAACGGTTTTCAAGGGATTATCGATGGAAATGGTTTTTAACAAAATGCTTTTCTAGGAAATGGTTTTCAATGGATTTTTTCTGGAAATTGTTTCTAAGGGATTTTTGATGGATTTTGGTCGACCATAAGGGCTGACCTGTTCCATCACTTGACTCATTTGTTCCGCAATCTATTAATGTATCTGTTGCTCAAATGCCCATTGCTTCTCCACAAGCTGCTCATCTCTCGGTTTAACATCCTCCTTTAAGCATCCTACCTTAATTTATTCAACATATAAAGTTAGTATCAAGTAAACATAATGTAAGTTTGTAAAAGAATAAATGCATCAAATTATATATATATATATATATATATATATATATATAATATAGAGGAGCGTTCAAATAAAAACCGCCTTCATTTGTGTAAACCGAGTAAACCAATCTCACTCATCCATTTTCTTGATCAATGGTTAAGATTAATCAAGGTTATTTAAGGAAATTAAAAATAAAAAAAAATTGAAAATACATTTTATTATACCGATAAGGGCAAAAGGGTAAAAACCAAATATTAATTTATTCAAGGAAACTACATCATGTATATCATATCATTAATGAAATTAATCTATTTTTTGTAAAATAATTTATTATTTTTACGTTAACATTTATTATTATTAATGAAACTAATTTATTTTTTCATCTTGCAATTATTTCATGACGAACCGCCTACATTATRCACCCGTTTCATTTTTCATTTCATCTACTGAATGGATCACCTACRCCATCACTGAAACGGGTTTCACCATGAAAGTAGTTCACCACTCATTGTTCAATTACGCCATGAACCAATTTCACCTTCATGAAACATGTTTCATGTAAATTAATTTTTTTATTTCACTCATGATTTGATGCAATCTTTTCTTTAATCCTTACAATCTTCAAGATTCTGGAGCAGATTACAATCTTCAAGATTCTGGAGCAGATTACAATCTTCAAGCTAGAGCAGATTACAATCTTCAAGATCCCGAAGCAGATTCATCATGTACCCGTTTCATCATGCAATTATTTCATAACGAACCAAATAAATTATGCACCCGTTTTATGTTTCATTTTTTTTTACTAAACAGATCAACTACACCATCACTGAAACGTGGTTCACCATGAAACGATTTCATGTTACTCATGAATCAATTACAACATGAATCAATTTCACCTTCATGAAACCTGTTTCATTAACATTATTTTTTTTAATTTGAACTATAATTTACGATTTCATTTCATAATGCAATTCAATATTCAAGACCCGTTTACAGATTCAATCTCATAATAATATATCAAAATCAAATTTTTAATATTATAATATAATTAAATATTTAAATGTTACAATTTATACAATTTCCTTTATTACGTTTCTTTAATTAAGATTTATTAATAACTTCTATATTTAATAGAAAATATTGTAAATGACCGAAATACTCTTATTGATTAAATTTAATTAAAAAAATAGAATTTTCATATTAGTCGAAATTGGTTTACACGGTTTATTAGAAATGCACGGTTTTCATTTGAACGTGTCCCTATATATATATATATATATATATATATATATATATATAGAGAGAGAGAGAGAGAGAGAGAGAGAGAGAAAGAGAGAGAGAGAGAGAGGCTAACCAAGGGTATTTGGGTCTTTTTCCAAATTCTTATTTTTAGGAATAATTCATTTTTTATAAATTATTAATTCCTTAAATATCTTATTCCATTACCATATATAACCGACTCCGTGTTTTAAGGAATAATGCAAATTTTTCTTAAAAATTATTAATTACATAATAAATGAATCATTCATAACCATGCATACCCATTGATCACCATTCATAATTCGGTTACCATACGTAACCATGCATAATAACTGTAATAAAAGAACAACTCATATCTCTTCATAACCATCAATGCTTTCAGACTTCCGACAACTTCTCTGATCTGCAAACTTCTTCATAATTTCCGCCGGATGTAAACTTGCCGCAACAGATCAGGAATGGAGGTGGCTGGTGGTTGTGGGTTTACCAGTGATTGCCTATGGTTGTGGGTTTACCTACATCGAGAGAGAGAGAGAGAGAGTGTGACAAGAAATTGGATTTTAAAATGCGGAGATAAATAAGGATTCTCTATTTAAAATTTAAATTAAAAATAATTAAAATATATTCCTAAACTACCCTTTTCCCAAATCAGAATCTTCTCAACCATTAATCAAGAGAATGGAGAGTCAAGATTGGGTTTATAACAATTGTAACCTTAGAGAGGTTTGCAAAAGATTACCATATATATATATACATAGGGGAGCGATCAAATGCATACCATTCAATTTGTACAAACCGTGCAAACCGTATTCAACCAATCATAATTTTTCATTTTGTTCATTTTTTTGTAATTATGAGAGGTTGATTAATCATTTTTATTGTGGAGGGTATTAATCATAGATATTATCATCTTCATTATTTTAATTTTAGAGAAATACATAAAACAGTTTCATTAATGTTAGAGAAATGCATGAAACAGTTTCATTAAGTATTATATGAAACAATTTCACAACCATATATGAAACAACTTTATCAAAAAAAAGTATTATATGAAACAATTTCACAAGATTAAACAATTTCATGAAAATTTCATAAGATTAAACAATGAAACCGACAGATGAAGGTGGTTTGCACGGTTTACACAAATGAGGGTGGTTTTCATATGATCACTCCTATATATATATATATATATATATATATATATAGGGAAGTGTTCAAACGAGAACCACTGTGATTTACGAGAACGCAAGAACAACCCAATAACCTCATATTGTGATAAAAAATAAAATTAAAAGATTTTTTAAATTAAAATTAAAATTTAAAAAGATTTAAAAAAAATAAAATTAAAAGGGTAATAATGGAACATCAAATCTTTTAAACAYGATCATTATTATCATTAGTCTTATCAAATCTTTTAAACGGTTACAAAATAGGTTAGGATTGTACTAGGTGTGATAATCATGTGATATGGGTGTGATAGTCATGTGATAGGGGTGTGATAATCACCATTATACCTCATTTGGGTTATCGTTTTGGTTGATAAGTTAAAATTTTGGTGTAATTATGTGATAGGGGTGTGATACTTATGTGATAGGGGTGTGATAATCACCGTTATAYATCACTTGGGTTAACGTTTTGGTTGATAAGTTAAAATTTTGGTGTCATCATGTGATTTGGTGTGATAATCATGTGATAAGGGTGTGATAATCACTGTTATACATCACTTGGGTTATCGTTTTGATTGATAAGTTAAAATTTTGGTGTCATCATGTGATTTGGGTGTGATAATCATGTGATAAGGGTGTGATAATCACTGTTATACATCACTTGGGTTATCGTTTTGATTGATAAGTTAAAATTTTGGTGTAATCATAAAATATGAGTGTGATAATCATATGATATGAGTGTGATACTTATGTGATAGAGGTGTGATATGAAGAAAAGATGTTAAGCCATGGAGATTATCATGAACGAAGGAGAAGAAGATAACTACCAAGAGAAAAACGAGGAACGTGAAAAGATAATTATGGTTAATTAAAATAAAATAAAAATTATAAAAATTACTTAATTACATTAYTGTCCTTATTAAATTATTTATATATAATAAAAGTTAATTTATTAATTAAAAAAGTTTGAGGTTATTGGGTTGTTCTCGCGTTCTCGTAAATCACATGGGTTCTCGTTTGAACCTTCACCTATATATATATATATATATATACACCTCATATGTAGTACCTTGCTCAGAGGACCGCATGGTACTGTTATCACGCTTTGTCGATCATGTGCGTACTGAACCCGAAGATCCTCACCTTCTTCACTACTTCGGCAGCCTTCGTACACAAATCTACGTCCCCTAACTATGGGTAAGAAGCCATGTCCTCTACATACTTGTCTATGGTGACTTGCTCATACCGAAACTACAATTGGAGAACATGATAAAACAAAAATATGCAATATAATGACGATAAATTGATCAAATAAAAATTAAATCAAGTCTAATGTTTGGCCAATAATTGACAGCCTAAAAAATGTTAAGACTTTTTCAACCACGTTGTGATCAATTAAGGTCCAACAAGACCCGTTAAGGTCCATTCTGTAACACCCCAAATACCATATTTGTATATAACATATCTTTCATTTTATAGAAATATAGTTTACATCATAAGGTCCCACTAGTACAAGGATTACTATATGTACAAAATCTACTTATAAAAATTTTCTAAACAAATCATGTACTATTACATGTAATGTAACATGTATCTTCAAAAGCAGACAACAGATTAGGAAAATAATCACATTTTCCCTTTCCCTTTTATATCCCCGGACCCCGCTATTCCTGCATTGCATAATTTAAAACAGAAAATGAGGGTTAGACCAGATGGGTCTAGTGAGTAAATCCCTTCTTCGCAAATGTAGGGTGATGAACACCAAAATAATGTAATTCCGCTTAGAAATATTTTGCAGTACAAATAAATGATACAATTCACAATATCATGCAAAATATAGTACACCCAAGAACCTCAGTTCTATAAAATATCTCTGATTAGAGATCCAACGTTCCCAATATGAAACAAATATTGTAACCAAAACTTCTTGAATTAATAGATCATTCCTTTAAAAATATTAACAGAAAAGATTTAAGGCAATACTTGTCTGATATGACAAACCATTTTCCCCTTCTCAATAACATCTAAATTATTATTAAATAGAAATAATATATTTAATTCATCAGGTCACAAAGAAATGATGACTCAAAGTTATTAGATCCAATTAGTAATAATAAGAGTTATAATATTATCCACATATGACAATGTCACCCTTATTCCAAGTACAACTCTCCTTGATATGTCACCCTTATTCCTCCATCAAAACAGGGCTACTTATCAGAACAGACAAAAGTCACCACGTCTGAAAGTACCCATTCCCAGTTCCAAACCAGAACAGACAAAAGTCACCACGTCTGAAAGTACTCATTCCCAGTTCCAAACCAGAACAGACAAAAGTTATCACGTCTGGGGGAACTATTACTTAAAACAAGTTTCATACCAAAAAAGACTTACATCACCACGCTTGGTAGAAACAATTTACAAAATTCACTTCCATACCAAAACAGACTTATGGTCATCACTCTTGGTAGGAAGGTTTCCCAAAATATATAGTTTCATACCAAAACAGACTTACGTCACCACGCTTGGTAAAACATTTCCCAAAAATCTCGTTCCGAACCAAAACAGACTTACGCCACCACGCTTGGTAGGAACATATTTTTTTATTTTAAAAAAATATAAAATACCCATTTTATAATCCATAATTAAACCCAATAATAGACATTTTAAACTATATAAAAAGTTTAAAATATAAAAACTCATGAAAATTCCAAATAAGAAGTTATCCGGACAAGTTATCCGGATATAAAGTTCGGACAACACTTGTCCCTTTTGTCCGATTTACTAATCCGGACAACTCATCGCCCAAGACTTGTCCGTTTAAACACTTGAAATTATTCCAACACTCTTGCCCGGATAACAAATCTGGACAATACACCGCCCACAGCTTAACCGATTTAACACTTAGAAATATTCCAATTTCTATCCGGATAAGAGTCCGGACAATACATCGCCCAAAACTTGACCGGTTTAAAACTAAACCACTTAACGCTTGGTCGGTTTAAGGCTTAATCGCCCAACCCTTGTCCGATTTAAACTTAATCCGGTCAGCCTTTGTCCGGATAAAACCCTTAAGCAAAATCCTTTGATTTCATTCCAATAATAAACAAGATTCATATAAGACCAGTAAAAATTATGCAAAAGAGTTTAGAAATTACTCATCTTATGAGAATTTGCTGTTTTTTTTGAAGGAGATTGCAAACTTCTTTTGAATATCCGGACAACTCTTCTCAAATCACTCTTTAGATTTTAAAAATGGCAAGGGAATGAAATGAAGGTAAAACTTTCCCTTTTATACCTTTTTAAAACAGGAAAGGTCGGCCTCCAGGCCCTTACCCACATGCATGCATGTACACATAATATTTCTTACATACATACACATATAAAATTATGCATGCATCTCATGCATACACACTCCACATATATTTTATACACATATATATATGTATATATATATATATATATCTACATATTATGCATATATCCSTATGCATAAAAATACACATACTCACATATTAAATTTACGTAAGTATGTATCCACATAAACAGTTAATTCACATAACAAATACCTAGGGTAATGATCAGAACCTGGTTATCACACATTATGACTCAATTATGCTTAATATGGCCTATTAAAGTCCGATAAGACCCGTCAAGGTCCATTATACTCAATTAAGCCTAATATGACCCATTAAGGTCCAACAAGACCCGTTACGATACATTGTATCTTAGTTAGGCTTAATATGACCCATTAAGGTCCGACAAAACCCGTTAAGATCAATTATCACTCAATTAAGCCTTATATGACCTATTAAGTCCCGACAAAGCCCGTTAAGGTACACTATGACTCAGTTAGGCCTAATATCACCAATTAATGTACAAAAATACCCGTTAAGGAACATTTTCACTCACTTAAGCCTAATATCAAACGTACCAAATGTTTGCCTAATAATTGCCAACCCAAACTAGATTAAACTAACATAATTTTTTACTAGCAATTGAATATATAAACTACCCGCATCTAAGTTGCCTTAGGAAATTACTCCCCCGACCTGCTTCTAGACACACCCATCCGACCCTTTTTATACGGGTCACTTTAAAAAACTCCATCGCACACATTTTACATTTTTCCTCTTTTTCTACTAAAGATAATATAGTTGTTAGTTGATAAGTAATTGCAATAAATTTGAAAAAATTTAAATATCTTACCATTCTGTGTCTGTGCATTATTTGCATCATTTAGTTTTAAGTTACCAAACCAAAAACAATTCTTCGAACTCGCCATCTGAAATCTAATTTTTTTTAGACTTTATCTAAAACCTTTAACAACTTTTCCCCTGGGATCGATATTCGGTATCTTACCGTTTTTATTACTTGTAAAAGACGACAGTGGGTTGATACACGTATACTTGCATGGGTCTCCATTTGCACACTCTGAGAGATTTTGTCTTAGTATAAATTTCGCAACAAGTTTTTGTAAGTATATTAAAACATTTGATTTTTCTATCATTTTGTCACTAGTTTTTGTGTGGTGCATGCCAAGGCTACCACACGGGAAAAATTTTGAATTTGATCTTGACAATGAAAAGACTTTTAGACAAAGAAGAAGAGAGCACGGAGCATTAATTGCTTTAACCTCTTCCAAAATGGTTGGAGATCAACCTCCCCTAAATGACGCTGAAAAAATCATCAAGCTGGAAAATTCGAAAGATGGAAGAATTATGGACTATGTCATTCCTGTTTTTGATCAGTTGAACTCAGGAATAGCTAGACCAAAAATGGATGCCCTTCATTTTGAGCTAAAACCAGTGATGTTTAATATGTTGCAAACGAATGGCCAATTCAGTACTTCGCCATCTTAGGATCCACACTCGCACTTAAAATCTTTTTTGGAAGTAACTGACACTTTTCGACTCACTGGAGTACATGAAGATGCTTTAAGACTTATATTATTTCCTTTTTTCTTTAAAGGATAGGAAAAAGTTTTGGTTTAATTCATTGCCAAACAAATCAATCGAGTCTTGGAACAACATGGCGAAAAAAAATAAAAAAAATATTTCCTCCAACTCGGAACGCGAAGTCCAGAAACGAAATTTGTTTTTTTAAACAAATGGATGATGAGGTAGTCCCCATGATTGGGAAAGATTTAAAGAGCTTTTGAGAAAATTTCCTCACAAAGCAAGTTTCTGATCTTTAGAAAATTTTAGAAGATGAAAGGAAGAGTTTTGCAAGTGAAAGAAAACTTGTTGAGAAGAAGAATGTCGGATTCTTTAAGAAAATATCTGATAAAAGAAAATGGTTGGAAACTGGTTCTGAAAATGAAAGGAAGGTTTTTTAGAAGGAAACACTGAAGCGCTCAAAAGAATTATCTGTATTAGAAACAGATCTTGTGACTGAGCAGAAAATGATGTATGAATTTCAAAAGAAATCTGATTTGATTATTGGAGACAAAAAAATGTTGTGTCTGACAAACACAAGAAACTTGAAAAAGTTCTTGAAGATGAAAAAATTTTGAATTTTAGTTTGTCTGACGAAGAAAGAGATCAACATGTGTGGAAAATCAAGGAACTTGAAGAGTTGATATCTAAGAGCAATCAAGTGATCAAAGAACCTGAACAGTTTAGTTCTGATACTATTGTTCTTTTTTCATATGATGATTCAACTGATTCTATATGTTCTTACAAGATTGCTTCAAGTTCAATTCATGCAATTGATGCTTTATCTCCAATTAATGTTTATAAGAATAAATATTTTTCCACTGTTGAATCAAATCGTTATTCTAACAGATACTTCAAGTCAAATAGTTTTCAAGATATCAGACTCATACTCTAATATGTTTCACAATGATTTTTTTTGTTGGTTCAGATAATCGTTTTAAGAAGGTTAAAATGGTTAGAGAAAGAACTCAACTATAGAAGACCGTGATGGAAACAAGCCATATAAATCTTTTGTAGTTGATACAAAATCATTTGCTTCCAAGACTAATTTGCCTTGTTTTGTTAGATCTAGAAATCAACTTATCAGTCTGAGTCGAGGGAAGATTTGTTGTTCTACTTGAGGAAAAAATGGTTTTGTGAATCGAAGGTACGTAAACAAATGGTATGGTACGTATAATATTCCTGATTCCCCTAACAATTTCACTACTAAAACTAACCTTAAAGGACCCATTAAAGCTTGGAGTACCAAAATCTTTCTGATCTGTTTTTGTAGAAATGTCATGTGTGATCTAATAGAACATTCACTTCACATGACTCGAGATACAAAGGTGAGCTATTTGGGGGGAGTACCATAATTTTTGAAAAAGTGAGTGAATTTGTTTTTCAACAAACCGTGCTAGTTCAATTCAAGAAACTTAACTATGTTTGTTTATTCTCTGATTTTGAATCAATTCTTGAATTTCCATGTATATATTTCTTTAGTTATTTCTCTGTCTCATATATTCGTTGAAATTTTTGGTGGAAATACACTAGTTTTGAAATTGTCTTTGCTTATATTCAATTCGTTTCATTTCAGTGATTCGATTTTATCTAAAATAATATTTGTGAGTTGTTCTTTTATAATTAAATTTTCCAATCATTATTTTTTTAAACACTGCATACTGAGTCATTATGTTTAGCGTTTGAATTTATTTATTGACACTACTAAACATATATTTTTATGTATAGCTTCTGAACACCTCTGTTCTAAAACATGTCGTATATTTGTTTTAGCTTCATAGCATATCAGCTATGGACCTGTATCTCATTTGTTGACTTCTGAATATATCAGTTCATGACACTTTCATCATTGTCTGAATTGAACTTCATAGCATATCATCTTTGAATTTGTGTGTTAGGAATATAGAAGTGTCAATGGTCAATCCAGAACCGTAAGGGCCTACCCATGAAACACATCTATAGGTTAGATATGTTTTGAAAGGGTGTGATTGAGGTAAAATATTGAGAGATTGAGTATTTATGAGCTAAAAGAATATGGTGGGAGTGTGACATGACTTAAAAGAAATAAATATAATCCTTACCAAACCGTGTCAGTTAACCTGGTAGCCACATAATCTATTCATTCTCACTCTTTGGAGATGAATATTGAAACATACATGGATCCAATGTCGACAACTCGTGTCACCCCTCCTAGCCACTCAATTATCTCATAAAAGGTGATTGTTCCATAAATGCATGAAGCATGAGCAAATAATCCATATATTCTTCATTCGGAAGTTTTAAATATTGTAACAAGAAGACACACTTCCAGTCTTCGAACTTCATATTCAATGCACATTGAGTATATTTTGAGTCATACCATTCATGAGATGTCTATAGAATTCGCTTGTCTTCATCTTGAATTTGTCTTGTTTCTCACTTATTGCTATACCAATCAAATTACATTCGCATGAAAGGCTATGAATATTTGTGAAAACTCGAAATCAATTCGCGAGTCTTGTATTGTGCTAAACTCTTAGTATTTACCCGAGGACGGTCAAAGTTCTAAGTGTGAGGATATTTTCATAGCATCAAATTTTCATGTTCTACTATGTGTTTATAAGCACAAAATCCTCACTTTTATAGGCCTAAATTATGTTTTTATAATTCTGATCCAAGTTTTATGTTGATCAGTGCAAGAAACATACGAGAAAACGCAAGGAAAATTGGTTGTTGTGTTTAAGAGGGTTGTACGAAATAAGTGGTCAAAGAAAGGCAGAAAATGCTACCCTAGCATGCTACCCTCCATGCCATGGTAGCATATTTTTCTGCAGGGACCAATTTTGCGAATTTTTTTAATCTTGAGCAGTTTTTCCATCTTTTTGGTATAAATTAACTTGGAAACTCCCGTTTGAGGGAGATCTTACCTAAGGATGATTTTTGGGAGTAAGAGAGAATATTTGAAGTGATTTCTACCATCTTCATTCCGTTTAATTTAGCCTGTAACTCGTGTTTATTTTCAACAATAGTCAAACTTTAGATGTTGATGTATTTAATTTGAGATTCATTTGTAATATGTTGTGAACAAGTTTATTTTCTTGATTTCTATATGAATGTCATTTTCATTTGAGTTATCAATTAATCTAATCATTTAATTGATGTTCTTCTGGAAAATAGCTATTCAAAACCCTAGATAAGGTAATCCTTTAGGGATTTTGATAAAGTGGCGACTGAAATCATTGGTCTCAATAAGGTTTTTAATTTGATTTCTTGAATTCTTGCAACCGATGCTCTAATAAGTTGATCTTGTGAGCTTATTGCTTCGAATTGGTGATTTTACTAACTCGTTAATTCTGACCACACCTATGAATTTGAGATCTTGTTTAAATTTCCATTTGGGTTAATATTTGATTAAAGAGCTTGTTTTAATCAATGTATATCTAAGGAAAAATCGAGGTTGTCAGCGTTTGTTGACAGCTGTAGCCAGTTTGGGCTTGTTTTACCATTTTGCATCATAGGAATCAATGATAGTGTTTGCATCACAATCGAGAGTGAGATATTATTGGTCCTTTTAATTATATTTTTTTATTCGTATAATTAGTGTTACTAAATATCTTAATCTACCCCACGACCAATCCTTGTGGATTTGACTTGACTTACCACTATTACAATTAACATTGTGATTTGAAATAGTTAGAACTTATTATTTTAGGGTCTCGACAATCGTCACAAGCGTATAATTCTTTCTAGCGATGGATTGTATGTTGACAGGACCAAACATATACATGTGAGGTAAATGAAGAGGAGTAGTCATTTAGGAGACTTGTTTTGACTTGAAACTAGCTATTTTGGTTTTTTTTTTTCTCTTGATAGGAGGGGCCTCCCTTCTCTATACCAAAAAAAGAGATTCCTTTTATAAGAGTGTTGAAGAAGGAAAGTGACTAGTTCTTTTCTTGACAAGTTATTCAGTGTCTTGAAGTTGAGATAAGAGAGTCTCTTGTGCCATAACTAGTTGATGTCTGAAAAGGTTTTTGAGACAAAATATATATTTTCAGAGAGAGAAGAATCCATGTTGATAACATAGACATCTTCTTAGAGAATTTCACTAAGAAGTCTTTGTCACACAGTTGACTAATGTTAAGTAGATTGTGCTTTAGTCCTTCAACATAAGCAACTCGTTTAAATGTTGTTACCTAATTATTCAGTACACCAAAATCTTTGATGTAACTCTTTCCATTTCCACCAAAGGTCACCGAGGGACCTTTCTCTTCCTTGTAATCAGTGAGTAGAGACTTATTTCTAGTCATGCATCTAGAGCATCTGCTATCGAGATACTAGATACCCTTTAAGTCCTGCAATCATAAGGAAGGTTTAATTTTGTTTTGGTACCCATGTCACATGGGTCCAATAGGGTTAGTGGACAAGGGATTTTTTCTTCACTTCAACTGATGTTTCAGATTTAGTAGATTTCTTCACCTTCATTGAATAATCAATTTTGGTGGATTTCACCTTATCTAACTTTTCGTCTTTGGTGACTTTCTTTATCTTAGTTGATTTTTCAGCTTTGGTAGCTTTCAGAAACTTACTGGCGATATGATAGGTTTCGCCACAGTGATAAGTGATAACACTTCTTATAGCTGAAGAAAGCTTTAGGACCAAAAGCATAAGAGTTAGAAAAATTAAGATGAGCAGGACTAGGACCAAGAATACTTTTCTCCATTGATCTTGGAGGAACAGTTAGTTTCTCAGGTTTCTCTGGATTGAGGTCTACCTTCAGCTTTAGAGTTGATCTCTGAGTAGAACCAGAGATCTTCCCAGAAGAAGATGGTTGATTAGTTGAAGACTTAGAAGAGGGTTTCTTCAACTTTGTGTTCTTTTTGGTCTTTGAAGAAATGTTGGAAATAGCTTTACCTTTTTCCAAACATGTAGAAATCCTGTGAGTTATCTCTGCGATAGGTTTATAGACAGAGGTAGAAGAGCACTAAGTAGAAAAGGAGTCAGGTATAAAGGAAATGAACATTCTAAAGTTAAGCATGGTGATCTATGTTAGGATTATTGTTTCCAAAATTGCATCCTAGACAAATCTTGACCTAAGTAGGTCTCCGAGCATCAATAACGTCAGATACTTTAGCTGAGGCTTTGCACCATTCTTCGATAGTAGCTTTCTCAGCTTTCAGTTCAACAATAGCTTGTTCACACTCGATGTTGACTATTTGATTTATGATGACTTGATCTATAAGACTATTTTCAATTTTAGTCAGCTTTTTAATTTTTATATGGCATTTTTTTCAAGTTATTCAGTTAAATCAATATTGATATTTTTCAGCTTGGACTTGCCATTTAGAGCGTTATAGAGATCAACAGTCAGCAGATCAAGCGCTAAATGTCAATCAGCTTCATCCAGAGTGGGATAATTCATATTTGGTACCTGAGAAGTGCTGGAAGATTCAGTTGAGGAAGAGGTCTCAGATGGTTGATCTTTGACTTCCTCGATCTTGGCCACGAGAGATAGGCCTTATCTTCTTCATCTAAAGAGGATTCATTAGAGGAATCCACGCATTCGTGATCTTCAGCGACAAGAGGACAATGGTAAGTTCATTGCTAAGGCTGATGAAGCTGTTTTCATTGGTTATTCCAAGAACTCTATTGCATACCGGGTTTTACAACAAGAGAACAAAGATTGTAAATGAGAGTGTAAATGTATCATTTGATGAAGCTGTTGATTTGGCTTCTGGACAAGACGGTTCAGAACCCGTGCTGATAAATCAACTTTCGCATAATGCAAATCCAGTTGAAGCTTCTACTTCTACTCATAATCTTTCTAAACTGGATTTATTATTTGAAAATTTTTATGATGAATATTTTGGTATAAAACCTGATAATTCAAATATTTTGTCCACGGATAATGAACTACAATCTGAAGAACAAATATCTGGTCCATCTGTGGACATACCGGTTACAAATTCTGAAGAAATTGATGAAGAGATTGTTCTAGAAGAACAAGGTTGTCATGTTTCTTGTGAAGAGAGTCTGACCAATAATCTATTAGAGATCTCAGTAGTTCAAGATAAAAATATACAGACTCTGCCAGAAAATCAGACTGCTGCAACTTTATATGTTGAACCTTCACATGAACTAGTTCTAGACAACTCCCCTAATACTTATACAGATCAACATTTAGACCAATCTTCATACATTCCTCTACCTCATTGTAGTAAGTGGACCAAGGATCATCCAGTAACTCAAATTATTGGAAATCCTAACTCATCTATACGAACAAGGTCTACTACAACAAATGAGTGCTTATATTCTACATTCTTAAGCAATACAGAACCGACTAAGGTGATTGAAGCCTTAGCAGATCCAAATTGGATTATTGCAATGCAAGAGGAGCTCAATCATTTTGAAACTCTGAAAGTTTGGAGATCATTTCCGCATCCTAAAAATAAGACAATAATTGGCACGAAATGGGTATTTAAAAACAAAAAGGATGAAGATGGTGTTATTGTCTGAAACAAGGCTCGGTTAGTAGCAAAAGGATACAATCAACAAGAAGGCGTAGACTATGATGAAACATTTTTTCTAGTGGCTAGAATTGAAATCATTAGAATGTTTTTGGCATATGTGGCACACAAGAACTTTATTATGTATCAAATGGATGTCAAAACGGCATTCTTATATGGTCTTTTCAAAGAAGAGGTATACGTTTCTCAGCAAGAAGGTTTTTTTGATGAATCTAATGTCAGATCATATCTATATCCTTGACAGAGCGTTATATGGTTTAAAGCAAGCCTTGAGAGCCTGGTATGATATTCTTTCAGAATCTCTCGTCAAATCAGGTTTCTCGAAGGATTTTTTGCCTCTCATTCCAAGGCCTCTTGATGATGGCTGCTCCAATGTTGTATAAAATCCAAGAAAACAATAGAAGATAGACATTATAAAAACCCTAGGTCAACAAACCTTTCACCCACGGCTGTGAGTTGTAGGTCAATTCCTAATATAAACAGCATACCATCGCAATTTCTTGAAAAGAACATATGACAATCGGTTATATATGACTAAAGATACATAAAGGTAGCCCAAATCAGGCCCTGAAAACACAATTTCAGCATGAAAGTATAATTTTCAGATAAATCACATTCACTTTCTTACTTGGTGATCACAGGTTTGGAAACCCTTGGTAGTTTTGCACCAAAGGTGTGGAGAAGGAAAAGTAGACAAATTGAAGGAGGAAGAAGAAAAGAGCCCTAAACAGACCCCTCAAAGAAAAACGCCAACGTATTCACTTTGTACGAACCAAACACCGCATTGTCTCGATAAAGAAAGTGGAAGCCAGAAAGCTTGTAAGAGTGTGGTATCCAATTTTCTACGTCACCAGACAAGATGGTAATGTTTGGTACTTCAGTGAAGCTGGTTTTCCTAACCTTTACATAGAAGACTTAGAGTTTATGTACCATGAGATCAGAAACTAGACTATTAGATTGGAAGGAGTCGTCAGGGGGATTGAAGCTATCAAAAGATTTCTCAGATGTCAGAGTAAACTTTCTCCAGTTATTGATGTTCAGATGGGCTATGAAAGCAACCAAAAGAAGGTCAATATGAAAGTTCCTAAGCTAGATTGAGAAGATATTGATGGCTATTCGTTGTACATGATTCTTGAAGATCCAAAGTTTAGTGTGATTTATGAAAACTCTGAGGGTGCTAAAAGATTTTTGAGGTTCAGTGAACTCAAACACTACAATGATGGAACAATCAAGGTTGTAAGGAAGCAGCTTGAATTGAGAAAAGCTTAAGATGACAAAGCTTCAGGGTCTAATAGGTTGAATCTAAGAGAAAGGTTCTTGCTCATTAATGCTCTGAAGTAACTTGATGAGAAGATACAATACAGGAATGCAATTAGAAGGTTTGAGACAAATATGGGCTTTAGAAGATCAAGATTTTATATTTCTAAAGCTTGAATCCAAAGGAGGAAAATGTTGGGTTCAAAGTTATGTGCTTAAAATGTTGCATTCAAGCTTTTGACTCTCTTGTATTTTTTCTTATTATAAATAGTTTTCTTTCTTGTAGTTATTAGTAATCATTGCAAAGATTTGTCATTTTCTAATCTTTGAAGCAAATTAATACAAATGAAGAATTTAGAAATCTCTCTCTCTATACTTTTACATTTGTGATTGTAATCTTAAATCTCATTTCGGAATTGATTAACCTTTCTGGGGTTATCAATACTCCCCCATCTTCTAAACCGCTCTAATCAGTAAAGAGCACAAGACTTCTTAACCTTTTCATTTAGCAAGTCTTTTCTTTCTTGATTTATGAAACTTGTGTGTTTCTTTGATTGTTTAGATAAGTTATGTATTTTATCTCTTCCGCAAACAATCTGTAAAATTATATATTGATCTTCTTTATCAATAAAGGCTTTTTAAAAGAAAAATGTGTTGTGTTTGTACTCATCCCTCCCCCTTCTACAAGCTATTACCTATAAACTCTTGTAGATCCGGCTGGGACCAACAACTATTAATGATGAATATGTTAATGATGAAACAGAATGAAATTGTTAATGATGAATATGTTAATGATGAAATAAAATGAAACTGTTAATGATGAAACATAATGGAACTGTTAATGATGAAACATAACGAAACTGTAAATGATGAAACAGAATGAAATGGTGGCATTGGACAGAATGAACAAAAACCTTACATCTTCTGTGTTACATCTCCGACGATATATGGGTTACATCTCTAGCAAGATCTAGGTTACATCCTTGATCTAAAATAAGATCTGAACAAAAACCAGAAACCAAAACCAATCTAGGTGTGCAAAAACTAAATCTCTTGGGATATGAAAAACTGAAACCGATCTATGTTGTTCAACAGGGGGGGAGCCAGGCCGGTGAAGGTGAGAGTTGAGGAGATGATGACCGGTGGTTGGAGATGGATAGAGAATAAGAAGCAGTGGTGACCGGTGGCCGAAGATGGCGAAGAAGGAGGCGCCGGACGGTGTTGGGCAAAAGGATCGGTATATTTATACACACACACACATCTATTTTAAAATTAGAGTATTAAACTAATTAAAGTAAATTGAATACTTAATACAGTTTATTAATTTTCCTTTTACTTATTTTAAGAAATCATAATAATTATCCTGAATGATTAGTTCATGTTGGATCTCACAATTACCATAAATTAAACAGTTTTCATTTTATTAGGCCCCTATACACATATGTATATATGTGTGTGTGTATGTGTGTGTATATATATATATATGTATGTATGTACATTATAAACGTATAATATAGACATACTCATTATTTGGTCCTCGATCATGCAATGATCATGTTGAGGCATAAGATCTCTTTGGGTACGACCCAATAAGTTGGCGTGATTTTAGTGGTACCATTTTGACGTGGGCATATAGAACTTATAGCATGTCCTCATAGAGTCACCACTTCTGACAACTAAGAAATTGTCGATCCAACTAAGTTGACTTCTACAAGTCGTGGTTCTACCAGTGTGAAGACTAGTGCTTAAATCTCTTTGTAGCACTACTCTCGATCAACATTTGAGCCTTAGTCAAAATCATATAAGATTCCATATCTCTAAGTGATTATACAAGACTTTCTCAAATCTTACAGCAGCACTCAAGCCGTATTTCAGAATCCGCCCATCTCTAAGTCTAATACCTACTATTAACATTTTCAAGTGACTAGCTTGTCCATGTTGAGTTAAAGATTTGACTCAAGTAACTAAGCCCAAGAATTAGCAACGATGGCAACACCCAACCTAATATTAACACTCGAGTAACTGGCTTGTTTGTGTTCCATACTGTTAGGACTGAATTTCTGTATAAATTGTATTCGTCTTGAAAAGTTAAAATTGTCTTTAATTGTTTTAAAGTCATCGTGTTTGACTTTTCTTGTATAGTTTGACTTTGACTAGACTTTCATCTTTGACCCTATATAAAGGGTTTGTCTTTGTAAATTTGAGAGAGGGCTTTATTGTAAAATCAGTTTACATAATAGAGGTTTGACCAAGATTGAATGTTTGACTATTTCTCTCAAACTCTCTCAACTCTCATCTCATATTGTTCTTGAAGAAAATCACAGATCTGCCATGGAATCCTTGAAGGTTTATGAAGATTGATCAATATTGGACTCACACATACTAATCAGTTCGACACACACCCACACCCAACAGGATGCTTAGCTCATACTTAAAATAAAGAACATACTAAAAGAAAATAAATACTCAAAAGTTACTTGTATTGAAAATAAACCACAGTTGTTGCCATTATGGTGAGTAATGCTAAAATTAAATACATGAAAATAAAATACAACTACAACAATTGAAGAAAAAAATCAAAGATAATAAAATGAAGTTTTCTACATTGTTGGAGGTTTTTTAAAATGATGTCCCAAGGCCTCTATTTATAATGGAAAAGAAAAGGATGTTGGTCTTGAAAAAGATAACAATGGTTGTTAAGGTTTGTAGAAGGGGGGTTGAATAGAAACACGACTTTTTCACTTTTTTAACTCTTATTGATCATAAATCAATCAACCAAAGAATTACATATTGTTTACGGAATAAGATAAGGTAAAAACTAATCTAAAACAATACGGGCTTTACAACTGAGATTACACAAAGAACCTCAAACGAAGAACACACAATCTCTCTTGCAAAAAATACACACGTAAAAAATAGCTCTGATTGACGCACCCAAACAAATGAGCTCTACGTATTTATACTTCCTGCATTATTGCACTGTGTTAGTACAATCCACATGTCACTGTGAGAGAGGGTGGGAAAGGAATGCTTGTCCTTTTTTTTGGGCTAGAATTAACCAACAGTGAACAATATACCAGAGTAGTGGTCATGCATGAATGGAGACAATAAAGGAATAGTCATATTGTACCTTTGTCACTTAGTTGCAGGGGGCTATTTTTGCTTTTCAAGAAAAATATTAGAAACTTCACCAGCAAGTTTTTTGTTCAACGTTGAAGGCTTCGTTAGTGACTTGCAGCTTCTATCTATGATCAAAGCTCTTTTTTATAGATAGGTTGAATGTTGAAATTGTTTAAGCTCTTCCTACCTTTTTCTTCGCTCATCGTCTTCGACTAAGCTTAAGCTTCTTTTGATTATTTAGAGTCTTCATTACTCTATCACTTGTTTGAATAAGATCTTCATAGAATAAGCTTACAATGATGTAACACCCCAATCCACACATTGCATGTAACATATACTTCATGTACAAGGAATACATGTTTATACACCACATAGGTCCCTTAGTACAAGAATCTACCAGTACTTAATACATGGTCCAAAAATTCAAAATACAATTCTTGTACTATTTCACATTCTTCTAACAAAACTATACATAGCATAATCGAATCTTCATATAGATATGCATATAGAGAATTATCACATTTTCCCCTTTCCATTACCGACTGCACTTCTTGCAATACATATTTAAAAACACAAAATGAGGGTTAGATCGAAAGGTTTTGTGAGATCCCCCTTTTTTTATGTCATTGCAGGGTGAAAATCACCAAAACTTTATGTAAAACAACGTTTCATATATATAACAATATGAACAAGTAAGAACATAATTGCCAGTATCTTTCCACTTTTCAAGCCAAACTCTCAGCTTTCAGTTAACATATCTAAAACCCAAACAGGTTTATCATAATGCCACTTTTAAACCTTTTCAATTAACACAAGGTTTATTTAAAACTTCAGGCCAAACATGTTATTTCTTTCTCAATAACATCCAGACTATGATTTCCAATAAGAACTCTGATTCTAAATCCTTAAATCACAAAGAAATAAAGATTCCAAATCACAATAACCTTAAAGAATTTAATAGTAAGAGTTATATTATACATCACACATACAAATGTCACCCTTATATCCAAAGGTACACCTCTTCTTGATGTGTCACCCTTATCACATGGTACACCTCTCCTTGATATGTCACCCTCATTTTCTCATCAAAACTTTTTACAAAACAATTCCAATTAGAACAAATCGCAGCCATAAATGTTCTAATGGATTATCATCAGTTCAGAATCATTTTTATCAAAATTTCCGTTCTTTATACAAGATTATTAAAAATGACAATTTGTATAAATAATACATAAGTCAATGTACAAATCCGGTCAACACAAACTTGGCCGGACTTCATCTCCGGTCAAGCTTTGGCCGGTTAACCAATCAGGACAACACTTATTTAAGTTGTCCGATTTACTAATCCGGATAAGACAAGTCTCTCTTGTCCGATTTATTAATCCGGACAGCTTCCACAGCCTTGTCCGATTTATATATAAACCGATCACCCTTTAAGCGTATTCCTACTTCTCCGTTAAAAGCACTTAATAGAAATTCAAAGTTCAAAAATCGCCCAACACATAAACCGGCTAACATATTAATCATATTACCCTTAAACCAGATGAGACTACGTCCGGTTTATATCTAAATCGATCAACCCTTGTCCGGTTTATTCTAGTCCGGTCAACACTCATCCGATTTGTTCTTTAACCCAGGTGAAAGATTAGTTCAACAATTATACATTTTCAGAAATTATAAGACATATAAACCACTCACCTTTACTTTGAAAAGCAACTTCTTGAAAAATCAATTTGAACTTCAGTCAAGAAACAATCCAGCCAATCCTTCTTTCTCTTAAATCGCACACTATCTTTGAAAATAGCAAGAAGAGTGCAAATGGAAGCTTAGCCTTCCTTTTATACTTTTCCCAAAATAGGAAGGCGGCTAAACCGCCCTTACCATGCATGCATGCATACACCTTATGCATGATATTCATTCCATGCATATTATCATATATATACATGTATAATCATGCACATAAATAATTATGCACACACACATATACATAATCTCATACATGCATCCATATTATGCACATAATTTCACATACTAGCATGATCAAATATACCAATTTATCATGCTATCACGTAATTTATTTAACAGATAATCACGTATTAATTACCTCGAGTGATAACCAGGATCCGGTTATCACAAATGATAAGTTAACAAAGTTGAGCATTCTAACTGAGAATGAATCAGTAAACACTAAGGAACATGAGCGTTGAACAATGTAAACCACAAAATGCTAAGGTTTAAAAATGTTATCATCAAAGCATTAAGGATGATCAAAAACGGAGATGGAAGACTTTTACCCAATAGGGTTTTCCAAAGAGTTAAGCATCCATTGAACCAAAAAAATTTATGTCTTCTTCTACTACTCTTTCATCAGTGCTATCTATTGCTCATCTATGTAAGCTTTTTGGTGGCCATTTTGAGTAGAAAAATCCTTGTACAAAGATATGGATTATCTTTACTTGATTTTGCCGTTTAGCTTGTGTCTTCATCTTCTGTGGTCTTCCTACCTCCATCTTGTCTCAAATACTTGATCTTCAATAATATCATAATGCAGGTGACTGAAATGAGCAAAAGAATCCATGTAAAAATGATATTTTTCAGTTTTTCTCGGATTTACTTCACCCACCATAGTAGCGACATAGTGGCCACATTCCACAATTTAGCATTTAACCCAAAAATGATGCGTATAATCATTAAAACACAAACTTTTATCCTTAACAGCTCTAAATGAAAATAAATTGATAGAAAGGAGAGTCACGAACACATAAAGAGAAAACATGTACTAAAAGGGAAGAAAAACACATACATAGGGGTGTTCATCTAAATCACACAAAATGCTCACACTGCACCGCACCGAAAGCACAGTTTAGAACTTCTATGGTGCGGTTTGCATTTTAATCAAATCACACTATGCAGTGTGTTTTGCGGTTTTGATTTATCAAACTGCAATCCTAATCGCACCTCACTGCACATTATGTATGTATGTATGTATGTATGTACGTATGTATGTATGTACGTATGTATGTACGTACGTATGTATGTATGTATGTATGTATGTATGTATATTTTTAATTTTATCTATAACATATATAGGATAATTTCTAAATTTTTGTAATAATTTTAATCAATTCTCTGTGTTATCCATTAATAAGTCTAAAGTTTTGGACTTTAATCAACATTCACGACATGATTTCACCATATTTTTCAATTTTGTGTTGATCAAAGCCTTCTACCTTCTGCCTTAATTTACTTTCAAGTCTCAACGATTTAGTTTTAAGTTAATCTTTTAGTTGTTAGACTACATCTAATTTACGTAATATGTGTATTTGGAAATTGAACATCTTGTAACTTTATATTTTTTTTGGACTACGGTCATTTTATTGTTGATTTTATAAATTAGATTGTAGGCGTAAAAGTGTGTCAGGTACAAGCCCGTTCCTGACATTTTATAGGGCATGTACGAGTAAAAAAGGGCTCTCGAAAAGTATGAACTTTGTTTCAATATATCGTTTTTATCATCATAAATAAATTGATGATAGAGAATATTCAAGGGACGGCCCTGTCAAGTACAAATTGCAAAAATCGTACCGCGAATTTTGTTTTGCGATTTAAGATACATACAGTGCGGTTTGCAGTTTGGGAAAATGCTCAAATTATATATACGGTACGGTTTCAAATCGCACCTGAACAACCTTAACAAATGATGTACAATAACATTAATTAGAATGGGACTGATCAACTTTCTACAATATTTAGATTTCCTCACGAATATAAGTATATCTATATCTATCTCTACACTATGTAATATTTAGGTTAATGTATGTTTTACAACCTTTTTAAGATTATTGAAACATTTTTCTCGAGTTAGCCAACGGAGAGAGTTGTCGATGATTCATCTATGAAAGTCTGTCATAGAGAATATAGTGGGTAAAACTATCACCGACGCCCAAAAGAACTGAAGGATTTCCAACGACTACCATATAGACGGATTTCTGATACCGTCAGAAATCTGTCGGCCACCTTTACTGATGGATTTCCAAGGGATTTTCATCAACAGATTGCCGAGGCCTATCACCAATGGTTTTCTGGCGGTGCTCCGTTAGTAATTCTAAGTTTCTAAAAATAATTTAAGATACAGTATTTCCTGTAAAAAAACTACTAAACATTATTGTTTTCATTTAATAATTTAAACAACAGTATTCACCGACGGATCATCAACGAACTACCGAATAAATGATTAAAAAATAAAAATAATTAGTAATTCATTGGGACCCGTCAGTAATCGTTAGTATCACTGACGAATTACCGACAGATCAACACTTCCTCGGAAAAAAATAATCTTAGTCGGCCAATTGTCGGTGACCGTTCGGAAATCAGCGACGGAACATTGTTGCCGGTAATTTGGTCGTTGATACTAGCTTTCTAGTAGTGGTTAGCTTTTTAAAAAGGATATTTCAACTAGTTTTTCAATAAACTCGAGGGTTTTTTAGATTTTTTTCCCCTAATTATGGTCTTCTATATTTTTTTTCCAATTAATTTTTGAAAATGTTCTTTTGTTTATCAGTTAGTTTTATAAAATCTGATTAATTTATAAATATAATCTATCTTCCTTTTATAACCTATTTTGGTTTGCTCATATGAAACTACAAAAATCTGATTGTTTGAGGTTTTAAATCTTTGCATTCTTAATTTTTGTAACATAACAACTTGCAGATTATGGGTCCTATTTTATGCTGTGTTACTTGAAAGCATGTGTAGGATGGAACACTTATGAATTTGATTACAAGACTATCTTCAAGAGAATCTTTTAAAGTCTTGTCTACAAAATTAGAGATGCATAAAAAAGTCCCGATCCGATACTTGACACGAAAGCCCAGGCCTCGTAAGGCTAAGCCTACGCCTGGCTTTAAGACCCGATCATATCATCTTTTCTTTCAAGACCAGATTAAAGTTCGATCCGGTAAGAGCAAAGGTAATGACCGAGAGTCTTACCCGGTAAGTGAGGACGACAACTCTTACCATGGTTAGCGCTTACCAGGTAAATGATTGCATACGATATCGTTTTGATGGAATAAAATCTTACACGGTAAGTGATAGTATTAAGTTTTGCCGGTAAGCAATTACCGGGGTAAGCTTTTGGTAAATGGCCACTAAGACTATTGTTGGTCAATATAGTGAAAACATAGCTTCAATTTATTAGAGGAAATATGGTTGGGACTACTGATGTCAGTACGAAAAGAAAACGCTTAATGGAGCCAACCTCGTTCTTGATAGTAAAACTAAAACAAAACATCAAAGTATGTGGAGTCTGGAGGGTAAGACGTATACAGAAATCTACTTTACATAGTAGTGAATGTACTATGAAACCTCTTAAATGTGAAAAGTGTTCAAAAGAAGGGAAAACATACAAGAACAAAATGCATTTCATTTTTTATGCAAAATTTAACCTTTTGTTTATGCATTTTAACAAGTACATAACATGATGTTGTACGTACACAAGAAAACAACTACAAAAGAAGGAAAAAAAAGGACTCATCAATTTGAACTTCAAGTGAACATGAACCTAAATCACATACATTTACATGTTTCAATTCGTACACAGAATATCTCACTCGAAAGTGAGGTCTGAATGTGCTGATGAACCAACCAAACTAAACATACTCTGTATATACCACATGGAAGCATCTGGATGGGTTGGCAAACCAAAACCAGTATATCTCACTTGAATGTTGGGTCTGGATGGGTTGACGATGATGATGAAAACATATTACAAAACCATGACGACTGGCCTTCGTGTCATCACAAATTATAGACAGAACGGGACAAGGAATGGTAAGGATTTTGCTGTAAATTGTTGGAAACGATACCTTCTAATGGAAATGAAGATGTATACGTGAATTTGTTTCTGGTCGATCTATGTATGTATGTATATATGTATATTTCGTGTATGTCCAAGTCCAACAACAAGTATGATCTAACAATCTTTGATGCATCCATTTCCTGCAAATTCAAATTAACAACCAAAAACCTCATGTAAATCACTAATAATCAAGTTGAGAGATTTTTATTCAAAAAAGTACAAGACTTGGATCCTGCATAATAGCACACTTTTTACAATTATGTACTCAATCAAAAAATAGACATGTACTTTCACAATCATATCAAGTTCATCGGTTATATCTGACAAGAATCATCAATAACAGTTGGGACAAATAATACTCTCTTCATCAAAAAAAAGTATCCGCTTGTTCTTTTGTCCCAGATTGATCATTTATAATTAAAACTGACTGTAGGAATATATGTATATACCATTGATAGATTTATTTTTCTGCAAATATAAAACCAAACCAAACGTACTCGGTATATCCACTAAACGAAGGGTATCATCAATTTTGCAAAAAGAGTAGGGGTCTTTTGAGTGATGTTATATCCTTCCTTCTAGCAAAAAATTTCACCTGTTCAGATTTTTGTAGGTGTTACAGGTTTTGTCCAGTGCACTTTACGAAAATTGGTAGGAGAATATATCATAAAACAAACCAATGGACCAGTAAATCCCATGCAAAGATAGGGTTTGGGGTTAGAATATACGCAGACCTTGCCTCTACCCCAAAAGGTAGAGTGGTTGTTTCCATAAAAACCCCCGCTCGTAAAAGGAGACAAACAAACAAGCGACGGATACAGTAAAGAAAAAATGCATTAGAGACGATTGAAAAAAAAAAGGAAAAGGTTAAACAAACAAGGAAACATAGAAGAATACTACTATATGAACTAATTGTACACACTGAAAAATGTGTTTTTACAACATAAACATTAAATATGTGAGTTGAAATTTTGTGCAACTGTTACCAAATGCCTATTACTTTCATTTATATTTTCTAGACAGTAGATCTAAATCATCTAACTCAGTAAATTAAGTACTAGTTGTTTCTTGATTGGTTGAAATATACACATCTTGTTAGCAACGAGTCTTAGACCTACAAGCCATTGGTTCAAGAGATTCAGTGGGTAAGAGTTGAACTAAAGATAACAACGATATTACTTGTGATATACATATACATGTAACGTTTTAAGAAGCGGAATCGTAACTCGAGGCGTTTTCCTTCCACGCCCTGAGGCGGGGTGCAAGCCTCTAGGCATAAAACAAATAAAATTCATAAATATTAGTAGTAAGCAAAACATAATTCCATAAATTGAAACGTCATAGATTCATAAAAAACTAGTTATACATCTAAAAACATATCAATCTACAACTTATAGTTCCCCATAGCATGATCAAGTTGTATAGCTCCACAATCATATCCATAATCACTATCACTTTCATCTTCCAAATCCACAGAAAACAGAAAAATAATACAGAAAACTGAAAATAATATAGAAAATAGAAAACAGAAAATAAAAATAATACAGAAAAACAGAAAACATACAAAAAAATATACATAACACATTATACATATAGAAAATACATTATACATTATTTATGATATAAAACATATATACTTGACTGAAATATATATAATATAATATAACACATTATACATAAACTAAAAATATGGACACAAACTAAAAAGAACTTACTCTTCGGGTTGGCCTTTGAGATGATATCTTCTTGAGAGAGGAAAAAGTAAGAAATGGAGAAGAAAAAAATGCTGTTTGGAGAGGCATGCGCCTCAGAAACGCCTCACGCCTCAATGCACCGCCTCACCATTTGAGGCTTAAGCCTCGTCCAGGGACCATGAGGCGCCGCCTCATGAGCAGTTTTGGACCGCCTTGCCTCGAGGAACGCCCCGAGGCGTACACCTCAAACGATTTTGAAAACCATGTATACATATACATACACCACAAATTCATCGAGAACCCAGGGAACCAACTATTCCTGATGAATAACACTTTATATTACCCAATTTTGTAAAATTTCCTTTGAGACATGTAACTATAACATGGCACTTCTCCAATTGGAATAACAAGAAACCCCGTTATCTTTTATATCATCATTTGGTTAAAGATTCTTTCCTTTCCTATACACATGGAACTAGTTTCAACATCAATGAATTTATTTTCTTAGTAGTTTGAGTCATCAAGCGTATAATTTTCACAAATCTTCATCTTCAAATTCAACTAAAAGAACCTTAAGTTTTTTAGAGTGGTGGTTGTATTTCATCATCATCCACCAAGAAAGTCATCCAAGGGGAGAGAGAGGGAGAGCAATATGTTGTGTATTGAGAATGTGTGTGTAAGGAGGGAAAGAGCTGCAAAAAATTCATCAAATGGATCATTATATTCACTAGTTCTATGTGGTATTTTGACCAAAATATGTTTTCTAATCAGGGAAGCATATATCACTTGGAAAGAAGTATATTTTCTTTTTAAACATCGAAAGAGGGTACTATAGCCATCTGGAAAGTAATGATTCAATATATAGTTCAAGGTGCGGAATCAGATCTCGAGGCGTTCTCCTTCGGCGAGGCAAGGGCCGTGAGGCGTATGCCTCGGGGCAGTCCGAGGCAAGGCAGATGTATATATATACATACAGGATCAGGTTCCAGTGAGAAGGGCAGTTATGGTGAGAAGCGTAAGAAGAGATCACTAACCTTGGATCGATCCTAATTGAATGTCAACATTAATGAAGTGCACTGAGATGCACCAAATCAATTCCCTTCTCAAGCACCATTCATGGGTGGGCATGAGATTAAAAGTGATCAAGGTTCAGATCTCTTCTTACGCTTCTCACCTCAACTCTTTTTCTCACACGATCTTTCGTCTATATATATACACTGTGTATAATACAATATATACTAAATAGTGGTAGACTGGGGAAGAAATAATATTAATATATATACGCACACACAAGAATGCTCTTCAAAGTGGGAAATAAAATATATATGTGTGATGCTCCTCAAATTGGGAGAACGGAGAAGACGTTGGAGAAATGAAAACTACAACTACAAGAGCAAGAGAGTAGGAGAAGGACGAGCAAGAAAATGGGCTATTTTATAAAAAGAAAAATCAAAAAACGAATTTTTAAACCCTAATTTCTAATCCCCGCCTCAGGTGCCTCAAAGCCCGGGTCAGTGGCTTGAGGCGTACGACTCAACTATCCCAAGAGAGGCGCCACCTCAGACACAATTTTCTGGCGCCTCACCTCAAGGCATGCCTCGAGCGCTTTTTAGAACCATGGTATGGTTGTGTGTACGCATAGAATGTTCTTTAAGCCGCATGTCAAATAGACTGTAAGATTAGTAGGAAGGAAAGGAGGTCCCCATGACATTGTGTACTGAAGAGCTCCCCCTCTCTCTATATATATATACACACAAACACACACACTCACTAGAACACGCACATATGCCCGAGATAATAGCATTTGAAGTATGAAAATGATGAATAATGTTTGAAACAGAGGCTCTCCCATGGCCCAACAAGCTTTGTGTGTAGGGAGGTTCTTTACAACTTCTGGCGTATATATAGACTGGTTATGTTGTGATGTGTTATATGTGTGCTTTCCTGTGCTCTAAAATTTAAAAGCAACCTTAGAGATCACCAAGAAAGTGCTGCAAAATCATAGAGCACACAAAAATAAGCATTCTTCATCACTAGCAAGTATGTGCATGTTTTTCAAATGTGCAAGTAAACTTTCAAGGGACATAGAAGGGCTTACCGGTCATTGAGGAATCTGAACAACAATGGAAGCAATCAAGTATAGACATGCAGAAATTGCTGCTCCAGCAAGAAAATTACAAAGAAGTTGTCGGTCGTTTTTAGTGGGTATAAAAACTGACTTTAGTGTGTTTGTTAGTTCAAAGAGCCGGCAGGATATCTGCATAAGAAGAAGAAACGTAACAGATATAAGAAACTAGATTTACCACATTTCATCAAATAAGAAGGGTGTATACAGATTTTGCTCACCAAAACATAAACTGCAGTTGTAAGCATGAAATTCAGCAAAGGATAGTCTGGGATAAAAGAGAGAAGCCACTTTGGCTGTCCATTGGGGATATCTGATCTGCACCATTCACGTTGATTAGAACTCAGCCATTGCAGTTTTACCTAGTATTAACTCGAGTTCTTCAAATGATTTAATCTCTAGTATCCTTTCATTGCAACAAACAGAGCAAAATGTACTAGCTTCCTCTGTCCCACAAGAATAGCAAGATTTTCTTTTTTGGGATGTCCCGCAAGAATCGCACCAATTTCCTTTCAGGGATGGTCCATAAGAATTGCAGCATTTCCCATTTTGGGGAACACTTTTTAGTTCATATACCAATTTACCTCCTTTGTTATATATAAGAAAGTAGTAAAGTGACCTTGGCCCACAAGATTTTTTTTCCTATAGAATATTGTGAAAATTAAACAATAATCACAGTATCACACAGTACTTGGCATAAAGGGCCAAATGTTGCAATTCGTATGGATGGCAGGGGTAAGAAGTAAGAACAATTACAAAAACAAGAGGGCTATGAATGCAAAAATAGCCTAGTGGATGAAGATCAAGAAACCATAACAAAAGTACTGGTAAGAATAAGAGAAAAGAGTTATGCTCACCTTAGCCAGATGTGGAACTGGGAAATGTATGTCTCCAAAGTGATCTTTCCGAGCCACCTATTATCACATAGAAAATTTTACAGGTTGAGACAAATCTGTAGTAAGTAGAGCATATAATGCACACAACTGTATGTTCATAATCCCGAGCATTAAAAAGGTGTTAGCTAGCAGGAGCTTACGCGAAGAGGGTTAATGAGTAATTCCTAAGATGTTGAGTGAAATTCCGCAAGCATATATACACACTGCAAACACAAGAAAACTGTGTTATAAGATGGAGCACGCAGAATACTATGGATCTTACACTAATTAAATGTATGTAACAATAGAACAAGAAATCGACTACATACGTTATAGGTATCCATGATGTGTAGGGATGATATTTGTTGTATGTAACCTTGTCTAACTTGTATATATATTCATACCACATATATCCAGCCTGAAAAGAAGCTAATATAAGCCCACAAAAACTTAAACAGGAAAAAGAATGTACATGTGAAAAGAGGAAAAAAGAAAGAAGCTTAAGATTCATACTGACCAGGACAGATACTGAAACGATGGTTGCTTTTACGGAATGTCTCCGCTTACTATCAGACTCTTCAAGTTTTTCTAACCACTTTTCAACCTAAGACAACAGAATACAACATAATATAGTTTTAGCAATAGCATGTTACTACTAACTAGCATGTGGATCTTGAGAGATATCAAACTTTCAAAAGCTTACATTAGGATGAAGATATGCATATATCATTCCAATGATCCATATATAGCGATCAAGCCCAGATCTGAAATGCCACTCATGCAATCGAGGGAGATCTGGTTTGGCAGGATCACTGTACCCTGCAAAAGCAAGAATTTACGTTTAAGAAACTTGTGGTTAAACTAAAATTATATTGTAATAAAAGTGAACAAAACTGAAGTCGACAGCTTCTTTTTACTTGCTGCAACTGTATTCAACATGCTACAGATTTCAATTTGAAAACCTTATGATATTCAAAGATTGATTGGATATTACATTGCACAAAAGAAATATCTCAATAAAAAATTATGAGAGTATGTGCAGTTTATTCAATAAGAGGAGAGGAAAAGCTATCCCTTGAATAAAGTTTTTAATGAGCCAGAATCGAAATATAGAGCTTTTAGGATTAAATACATGGTCCCACCACTATGCAGTTAATCATTATGCTGCCTATTGGCATACTATATTATTAGCATGTACTCATTAATGGACTAAACTAACCTAATAAGAACGCCAATGGACTCCAAATGAATTCAAAAATTCCAGGAATCTCCCAAACCAAGATAACCACAAGAAAGCATGCAAGGATCTTCATAATCATCACTGATCTTATTTCATTATACTTGCTGCCAATTGCAAGTGCTCCATACACCATAAGAGTAAAAAGCGTGTGCATTGGACAGATGTAGTAGAGCATATAATCATTGTCAAGAACGATACAACAAAAAGCCACAAAGAAGTTTAGCCTCCACATCATCTGCAATGAAAAATAAGAATATTAGGTGCAACTATAATATAAATCAAACTGTAAAAGTAAATAATAAAAAATAGCATGAAAAAGTTTTCATATATGCTAACGGAACGGCTCTAACTTCTAAGTAGCAAATGATATTAACATAAAAGGAGTGTTGAAACTAGAATATAGATCCCACAGATATGGACAGGTATTCATAAAGAGCCATATAACTTCCAACTTTAACTATCATTATTTTTTACAGTTACAACCTAAATTTCATAATTCCATTTGGAAGTATATCTTGGAACTCTGGTAAATTGCCTTGTTGTGCTTCATTTTCATGTAGATAGCTTGCATGAAGTCTCAAGCAGCCATGCTTCACTTCATTTTGACAAGTTTTAGCTATATTGTTGCTTTATCTTTCTTCTCTTTCTATTTTTGTCATTTACCTTTTATACTCCAATTTCTAATTTTATGTATTATCCATGCTTTGTAATATAGATTCAATAAAAGGAATGACCTTTTCATGAGAGTAAGGGGACACTTTGATTGGTAGAACAGATTTCTCATCACCAAACATACCGACTAGAATTTTGATGCTTATCCGATAAGGAATGTATGAATCGAATCTTTTTAATGATTATGTCCGAACGCCACTTCAAAATGGAATTCAAAGGGGTCAAAAAGGAAAGGATACTCTGAATCATAGAACTCCAATGAAATATAGGATCAACCAACATTTATCAAATTTGAAAAAGAGTCAGAAGAGATGGTTGATCCTCTCTTTTTTCTCGAACGAGAGATTCTTGAATCGGGATCCTGATGCATATAAATATAAATGGTCCACTGGAGCAAGAATTTCCAGGAACATTTTGAACATTTCATTTCTGAGCAGAAGATCCATTTTCAAGATACCGATATTATTACCAACAGCCACAATAGAAAGTCACAATTTTTAAAGGGTTACATAAAAACCAGCAAGATAAGTAGTAAGAATTAACCTGAGCGAAGCGTGCAATACTGAAATCCTTGCGGATGTAGTAGTACGAGAAGTTTCCAAAACCAGTCATCCAGACATATGCAGCAATAAACACACGAATAGCATTATATATCTCCGTAGCAGCAAAGTAATGATACATCAAAAAGAGAACCTGCCCAAACAAGAAACAAAAAAAGCAGTTTCAAGATAACAGCCATTTTGTACTAGTAGAAAATTGACGTGTCACCTTGTGTAGGCAATAAGTAAAGTTGAACTCAGAAATGTAGGGGAATTAATTCTAATATCCACAAATATGAATTCAGAGTAAAGATATTGTGAAAACTCTTGCCTGCATCCATCCTTTCCACTCCTCTGTTTGATGTCGATTGAGGTAAAGTATCGATTTTCCAGAGAATGCCGACTTGTCAGTATGTTTCTTCAGGGAAGTCATTGCTGAAACTATGATAAGGAGCACGTACAGGAACAGGAAAAGATCGCGATTGTAGCTCTGTTCAAGAAAAAATGTATCAACTAAAATGCACCAATAAGCATAAAAATAGTTTGTTTTCAGTTACCCAAGTGACACTTTAGGTTTCAAAGATAAACCAATTGTGTTACTTGTGGAAGGAGAAAAGCAGAACAACTGTCCATCCTCCAAAAATCAAGGTAAACACATAAATGAATTCACCATGAATCGCACAGTACAAGCAAAGACCTGTTGTCGTAAGGTGAGAAAGAGAGAGGGAAGCAACATGGAAACACATGCAAGGGGAGAGGGGGGGGTCTGAGATGACCAGACATCTGGAAGTTATCACAACAATTAGCTCATGCTCTAAGTGAAAAGCCTGTACATAGAAGATCTGACAAGAGCTGACCACTTATTAGAGCCAGGGGTGGAAGGCAGTAGGCAGGCCGGTGCCCCGCATCCCCCAGCCCAATCCAAGAAAAAACTGTTTTATGAGTCCACAAATTCTATAATACCCACTTTCATTGAATCCACACAAATCAACTGCAGCTCTCCCATTTCCTAAGTTTCCAAAATTTACAAAACAGGCCTTCTATTTTATTTAGATTTCAAGTTTACACTCTTGCCTTATTCTTTAATTTGGTACCCAAGTGCTAGATCCTAGATATATTTATGTGTAAAGCACCTATGTTGGTCAGTCGGCTTGCTCACTTGAGTTCATGAAAACTTTAACTTGCTGATAATTGTATTCATCAGATGCAGTTTAGAAATAGTATTTTGAAACCCCTATAAAATTTTCAATATAGATTTTTAAAATTTTCTGCAAAACAAACTAATCAATATTGATTTTTGCAAAGCTCATGTGTTAAGAAAAAATTTGTTCATTTCTTTTCCAAATCATGAGACTTTATTAAGTTGTTTGCATACAATATTTATCGTTGTTATTTTACTACACAGCACGACCTCAGATGACCGGACCCCCATCATAATTCCTAGCTCCGCCCATGATTATAGAAGCTGCTTTTGATAAAAACCTAATCCTACCATGAATACAAGAATCATTGCACCTAAAATAGCAAAAGAGGATATTTCAGCAATCACTCTTTTTTTGAGGCACTGCCAATCTCAACATTTTTTTATAAAGCTATAAACAAGCGTTTTAGTGTGATGATTCCCAAATTTTTATTTCAAGACGCCTGCCATAAATTACCAGACCAAACACTTAACTCACAACAGGTTGAGAATACAATCTTAGTACTATAAAAAATCAATCTAGCAAGCAAAAAGTAAAACATGAGGTAAGAGAACCTTGGTAGATTCTGAAATCAAGCTGGTGCGGTCAGATATGTAGAAATAGAACAAAATTCCTCCAAATTCTGACCTGCGTAGGGTTGTGTAGATGTAATTGTTGCATCAGTTTAAAATAGAAAGAAGCATCAATATAAATCTATCACCAGCAAAGTCACGACTTACATTGCTCTCAGGGTTGCTCGATTCTCAAGCAAAAAACAATCCTCCATTGTCACAAATCTACAAATAACTCGGTGCAGAATGTAAGGAGGGTAGTGGAACAATGAAATATGGAAACAAGAAAAGGAAATCCAGCAGATTTCCTAACCTAATTAAGTTAGCTTTAATGGAAGTAGCAGGCTGCTTCATTGATGCCACTTTTGTGAGGCCTCCTTCCAGCAAAACAGCACGGTCATCTTCCTCCTTTGTTTTGGTTTCCAATTCGACCAAATTGTTGTCCGAGTGACTGTTTCCAGAAAACACATGTAAGTGAGTTTTAGAAGACACTATAACACTCAGCAAGTCTTTTCAGATGTTCTAACTTTTCCTTGGTTTCTGTTTTTCTGGGCAACACTCTCTTTCTTCCAAAACTAAAAAAATAGTTAACAAGTCAGGGTCTTCATGGAAACAGCCTCTGTACCCCTAGGGATAGAGGTATGGTCTGCATACATCATACCCTCCCCATACCCTAACTCCTACCACTTCTCAAATTTGAGACTAGATATGAATCATTTGAAATTTGACAAGCAAAAAGCATATAAGTTCTAAGAATGAGTAAATCATGACCACTACCAATGTTAACACTAAAGTTATCATTTCTTTTCCTTTACTTAGGGATGGTGTAATCATGAGAATAGAGAATGTGTACGAGACGATGTAATTAGGAGAAGAGGAAGCGTGTATTGCATCACAAGTTTCTTTCTACTTTATAGGAATTATGGTGATTTTGTTGGTAAAGTTGATGGTAGACATAGATTTGCCCTTCTAATTGATCTGAAAACAGAGAAAAACAAAACGGAACTAGTAGCAGGTCATCAAAGCAGACCTCCTCCATCTCAAGTATGTAGAATAAGTTACATGTACATATTTTTAACTGATGTGGAGCAGTAGATAACATCAGATATTGTGGCAATTGTGTATAGCTTAAACAACATATGGCAGGTAATCAGACCACATAGCAACAAAAGTCAGACTCAAAAAGATCCTAAGAACAAAGATCAATTGATTGTAATTGATTAGCTGGAGGCTGGAGCACTCTCCGTGTAACATTTTAATTTCCACTCATTCAAACAGCCCTAAGACACACAACTTATAATTCAAAGATGTTGTGACAACTGAAAGATAATCCATCCCACCCAACCAACTGCATACTCTCAGGCACCAAAGGAAAGCCTATTCGCAGAGCACATAGAGAGGAGATCTATGAAGGTGCATAAATTAATAAGCTTACACTTTAGATGCAGATGAAGATTTTTTATATTCCAACCATTCAGAATATATCCAAGCCACAAAAATAGGAATGATTGCAAGCAAAAAGGACACCTGCAATAACATTAATAACAATAAAGGCCTTAGTACATATCATGTGGAAGTCTGAGACACAATCCGAATACAAGTCACTGAAGATAAAGTCACACAAACTGTAGAACAAGAAATACAGACTTACACAGAAAACATGGAAAATACATACGTGGACCGACATGGCAACAAAATATATTTTCTGTACGTATATTGATTAAACAAATTACACATAACACCAACTCTTTAAACTTAAAAGGTCTCTTCTTTCCTTTTCACCTTTTTATGTTTCCATCTAACAACAATATTATGATATATTGATATGGTTTAAGTTTTGCAAGAAAACCCTTCCATTGAAATATTCAATATACTAAAAATACTTAAACTTTAGTTGTTTTTAGCATGTTTCCTATAACAGTACAACATATTATGGTCCATGCCATGGGCAATGAATTTGTATTAATGTGACTACCGAAGGGAACCAATGGGTTTACTTTCTGCTAAATGATTTCATAGGTACAAAATGAAGATTATGCTAATAACTACAACAGAATAAATAATCTTAAATCTGAAAGGAAAATGTCAAAATCAGCTATCACACCAACTATCTTCAATGTTGAGCGATTATCAAATACTTCACAAGTTCAGAAGATAATTGAAGATAAGTGCATTCTCTGAGTAGAAGTGAACGCATCCCAGATACAGTAAACTAGCCAACTCATCTTCAGATAATGACCGATCATACATTCGAATGCATTTATGCATTACCTAACCTATTATATCGAGTACAAGCGCACACAAGGCTACATTAGATCTTACACTTAATGAACTTAGTCACTTTAAGTTCAAAAAGTGATCTGCAGCTCAAGAAAAATAAACCAAATCCCAATAACTACACACCGACGGATGCCAAATTAGACTCATCACTGAAAGAGTCTCAACACAAGTAGTAGCAGTTTTTATATTTACCTGCCCAGCTGTTAAAGGTCCAGAAACAACCATTTTCGTTGCAGAATTGAGAAATCGACAATGCCAGAAGAACAGAGGCACTAAGAAACTCGAATTGAAATCAAATCACGATACACATAACCCAATTTGCGCATCAATGATTCGATGGACCCACAGACACATAGACACACTGGTATAAATCTCTGCAACTGTATGTAGGGGAAATGGTAATGGTAATGTTTATATATGTAAGGTAGAGAAGATAATGAAACCCTAACTACCCTTAGAGAAGAAGGAGAGATCTGAAGCAACAATAATTTAGTGATGGATTGGTTGGGATTGGGGCTGAAGTCGTCGGTTGCTTCAAGAAATGAACATAACAAGACGTCGGAGGAGGTGTCTCCGTCTGTGTACGGAGTCCGGAGTCAAATACTATGTTTTTTTTAATCCGACATTAATGGAGGTTGTAAGAGCTTTGGGTTAAAATACAAATTTTGTAGATTCGGAGTATTTTTTTTTTTTTTTTTTTAGATTTAAGTTTTTATTTGGCGCAGGATGATTAAAAAGTGTTTGGGATTGCTTATAAAAACGGTTTATTAGTTTATTTCGGTGTGATACCGATAATAAGCAATTGAGTGTTTGGATAAACAACTTATACTAGTGCCGCACCGGTAATAAAAAGTTTTTGAAGAAGTTAAAACATTCTAACTTATAATAAGTTGATAAGCACTTTTATAGAAAAGTATAAATTGTTTCAAATAAACAATCTCAAACACCCCTTAATGTAAAATGAAATACGGTTGTTTGATAATTGTTTAGAATGAAATTAGGGTCCTAAATGGTTTAAGGAGGCGTAAAACACAAAATTATTCAAATGGTTCGTTAGAAGACAGACTTTTTTTTATCAAACAAGATTATCTCTTAACGATTTAGAGAAGTTGTCTTTTAATAAAACTATTAATAAATAAACAAATAACCTTTTAATGAATCGATTAAAACTTTATGTTGTTCCACATCTATTATCGTTATTAACTTATCATATTAAACATACGTTTAGTTATTTAATTAAGTGGTTAATTAAATCTTGTTAATGCCATTAAGTAATTAAAATCAATCATATTATTTTTATTTAAATATTATGATTGATTATTATATATTGGTTGTTATAAATAACAATTCAAAACCCATTTAAAAATTTAATATATTTTCAAAGTTAATTTAATTTATTCAATTAACTATTAATTTAATTATAAAGTTATAAATTAAAATTAAGATAAGAATTTTTAAGTTATATTTGTGGGTAATATATTAAGGGACTGTTTACTAAACGTTTACCCAGTAAGTATTATCGGGTAATTTTTTTTACCGGATGACAGGGTCAAAAAATTTACCCGGTAAAAGCAACGGTAAAGATGGAGAGTCTTACTCGGTAAGTGAGGGTGACGACTCTTACCCGAGTAAGTGCTTAGTGGGTAAATTACTGCATATGATACAATTTTGATGTATTACAATCTTACCCGATAAAATAAATTATAATGTTTGCTCCTAACCTTAAGCAATTACCGGATAAACATTTAGGAAAACGACCCCAAAAATTATATTTGGCATGTTAATTGATTTAGATCAATATGATTACAATTTCTTTTTGCCTATAATTTATTTTAGAATTAAATTTGAGCCACTAATTTAAATTAATGTAGTTAACTCATTTCATGGATTATGTTATTTATTTATTTTTCAGCTTATCAATATTTGATTTAATATTGATTTTAATTGCATTTTAGCACACTTGTATTTTTAATTAATTATTCATTTAAAATTGGCAGTATAATGAATATACCTATACAATAATAGCTCTGGGTTCGAATGGCATTTTACCCCTCATCACAACTCATGCGTTGATTCTTCAACATCAGTCGGTTTGGACTTTCACTTAGTTTCACCCAAGCTTTATCATGATAATGGATAGATCAGTACATGCGATTCGATTAAGTTCTACATAATGAGGAATGCTATCTTTTTTTTACCAGAAAAATACGAACTAAAAAATTTGTATCTCGCTTGATTTATCGTGTCCTTCAAGTCGTACGTTGCTTTCTACCATATCGTTTTAAACGAAGTTTTTCCATAACATTCTTATAGTTTGGAACCATTATATTGGTAGTATAACAAATATAACCAATAAATTAAAACAATATCTCATTTAACCCATCATAGAATAATTATTTGATTACTTAATTATTTTCTTTAAATATTCATTAAGTTTCTTAAATTGTTTATTTTTTACATATATTTAAACGTTTATGGGTACTAGAAGGGTATTTGCACAATGCAACGAGATAAATCACCATTTAATATTTAGTTTTTATTCTTTGTCTCTACCGATATAATACGATTTTATTTGGTTTTGAGAAAGCGATAATGTTTTTATTTTTAAATGAAATATAAATTTGAAAATAGTATAAAAATATGAAAAAAAATAAAATCGATATTAATATCAAATTAACGATTTAATAGTTCTCGGTTTTTTGGTGTAACTTCTTTAATTCAAATTTTTATTATAATTTAATTTAGATTTAATAACAAAGTAATTTATTTTTGGTTTAATAATATATTTTTTTTNCTCAAAAGGGGTATGACGCGATTTGGGTAATTGTTGATCGTTTGTCTAAATCTGCACATTTTCTACCGATAAGAGAGAAATACTCTTTAGAAAAGTTAGCGCAAATATACATCAAAGAAATTGTTACCAGACACGGTGTTCCTTTGTCTATAATTTCTAATAGAGATAGTCGATTTACTTCCAAGTTCTGGGAAGGACTACAGAAAGCTTTGGGATCTGAAATTCGATTAAGTACAGCTTATCATCCGCAGACTGATGGGCAGAGTGAAAGAACTATTCAGACTCTCGAAGATATGTTGAGAAGCTGTATCATTGATTTCGGGGATCATGGGATGATCATTTGCCATTAATAGAGTTTGCGTATAATAATAGTTATCACTCTAGCATTCAAGCGACACCATATGATGTGTTGTATGGACGTAAATGCCGAACGCCGTTGTGTTGGAATGAAGTGGGTGAAAAACAATTAACGGGTCCTGAAATTGTTCAAGAAACTTCTGAAAAGATTGAACAGATCCGCGAAAGAATCAAAACAGCACAGGATCGCCAGAAAAGTTATGCAAATAATCGTCGAAAGCCGATTGAGTTTGATATAGGTGATTTTGTGATGTTAAAAGTTTCGCCATGGAAGGGTGTTGTCAGATTTGGGAAGAAAGGAAAGATCAGTCCGAGGTATGTAAGGCCATTCAGAATATGTAAACGAATTGGGCCAGTAGCATATCAATTAGAGCTACCAGAAGAGTTGAATCTGATTCACAACACTTTTCATGTGTCGAATCTGCGGAAATGTTTGGGCTATCCGAGTTTAGCTATACCGATGCCAGAGATTCAATTAGATAGTAAATTGAATTTTGTGGAAACACCGGAAGCTGTTGTTGACAGAAAGATCAGAGTACTTAGAAACAAAGAGATAAGTCTGGTTAAAGTACAGTGGAAGTTTCACAAAGGACCAGAGGCGACCTGGGAGTTGGAGTCAAAGATGAGATCAGAATACCCGTGGCTTTTTGGTTAAAGGAATTCCGGGACAGAATTCTTTTGAGGGGTGGATAATGTGATAACCAAATCCTGGTTATTACCCAAGTAATTTATACGTGAATATTTGACTAAATGATTTTCGTGATAGCATGATAATTTGCTACGTGCGGGTATGTATATTTATGCATTATTTGAATATGAAAAAAAAAATATATATATATATATATGTGTGTGTGTGTGTGCATATATGGTATATGTGTATGGAATCTAATATATATATATATATATATATATTCATGTGGTTAGAATGTGTGCATGTGGTGTGCATACGTGTATGTATGCATGTGATTAAGTTAGTATGCATGAGGTGGCAAAATGGGGAGGAAGGSGGTTAGCCAACCTTCCCCATTTGGAAAGTATAAATAGRGGTGTAATCCCTTCATTTGCTTTTTCTTGCTACTTTGAGAGGGTTTCTAAAGAAGTGTTGTCCGGTTTATCAAGAGAAGGTGATTTCAAGTTGATTTCTAGCATTTTTGGTATCAAAAGCTTTCTAAGGTGAGTGGTTTTTAACCTTTTTGTATAAAGATTTTACTGGTTTCAATTGCATATCTCGTATTGTTCTTAATTGAAAAGAAAGCATGTTTATTTTATCTAAGTGTTTAAACCGGACAAGCCTTAGGCGGTTTAGTGTCCGGATTGTCTTAAACCGGACATGCCTTRAAAGGTTTAGTGACCGGAGTTGGTAAACCGGTTGAGTGGTGAGCGGTTTAGTCTTAAACCGGGCGAGTCTTGAAYGGACTGTTGACCGGATTTGTTATCCRCTCAATATGAATTTTATTCTAAGTATTAAACCGTTCAATGAAGGTGTGATGTGTTGTCCGGACTAGTATCTGGACAAAGTTGAATAAATTGGACAAGTATTTGAGATGTGTTGTCCGGATTAGTAAACCGGACAAAGGGAGACAGTGTTGTCCGGACTTCAAATCCGGATAACTTGTCCGGATAGTTTTATATTGAAAATTTTATAAGTTTTTTTTAATGTTTATTTATTTATGATTCATAAAATGATTATTTTATATCTTTTAAAATAAATGAAATGTTCCTACCAAGCGTGGTGACGTAAGTCTGTTTTGGTACGAAACTATATTTTGAGAAACCTTTCTACCAAGCGTGGTGACGTAAGTCTGTTTTGGTATGRAASWSWGTTTTAAATRGTAGTTCCCCCAGACGTGGTGACTTTTGTCTGTTCTGGCTTGGAACTGGGAATGAGTACTTTCAGACGTGGTGACTTATGTCTGTTMTGATAAGTAGCTCTRTTTTAATGGAGAAATAAGGGTGRCATATCAAGGAGAGGTGTACTTGGAATAAGGGTGGCATTGTCATATGTGAATATTATTATAACTCTTATTATTATTASTAGATTGGATTTAATAACTTTGAGTCATCATTTCTTTGTGACCTGATRAATTAAAGATATTATTCCTATTTAGAAGTAATAATTTAGATGTTATTGAGAAGGRGAAATGATTTGTCATATCAGACAKGTTTTGCCTTAAATCTTTCATGTTAAAGGAATGGTCTTTTAAATCAAAAAGTTTTGATACTGGGAATATTAGATCTCTGTTTAGAGATATTTTAAAGAAGTGAGGTTTTTGGATATACTTCTTTATGCATGATATTATGAACTGCGTCAATTGTTATATTGCAGTATCTTTCTAAGCCAAARTTACATTATCATATTTTGGTGTTTGTCACCCTRCATTTGCAAATAGGGGATTTACTCACTAGACCCGTATGGTCTAACCCTCATTTTCTGTTTTAAATTATGCAATGTAGGAATAGCTGGGTCCGAGGATATAAAAGGGAAAGGGAAAATGTGATTATTTTCCTAACCTATTGTCTGCTTTTGGAAGATACATGTTATATTACATGTAGTAGTACAAGATTTGTTTTGGAAATTTTATATGTAGATTTTGTACATATAGCAATCATTGTACTAGTGGGACCTTTTGATGTAATCCATGTTTCTATGTAATGAAATATGTGTTCTATGCAAATGTGGTGTTTGGGGGTGTTACAGTAGGGACGTAAATAATCATTGTGATTCTCCTAATATATGGAAATCCAATTGATTGAGCGATTTATTTTTGAAAATTGAAATATTGATGAAGTATTATCAACAAAAATATACTAACATGCAAAAATACAATATTGTTCTGATAATGAAATTTCATGTATAACATAATAATTATAAACCATAATTCATTGTTTTAAAAAAACATATATTCTTCATTTTTTATGACATCCTAAACATAGGAGGACTTGGATACCATAAAATGGGTTCGAAAAAACAAACAAATATGTAAAACCATCAAACTCTATTGACCCTAAAAACTGAAAGTAAGATACAAGTAAATACCTTGAAGTTTTTTGAGACTACATATCAGTCACAACCTTCGAAGGGAATACCATTAACTAGAAAACCCCAAGAATCACAGGATGCCCAGAAAGGAAGATTTGTAATATTCGTTATCACTCACTTCCCAAACTAATCATACAATAAAATGAAACCTACTCGATTGCAAGAAGGTAAATCATTTCAACAAAGAAATGGCGTGTCTTAAAATGCGTCTCAATCTCTATGGCAAGGAACTCACAGAAGATGATGTGATTTATGGCATCATTTCCGTCTTTCATCATAATGAACAAGTATAAGCTTGAAAATAACATTTAGAACAAACTCAGCAGTCTACTACAAATGGTTGAGAGAATAACATAGTTCTTTCGGATGACAACACTAGACATACTGAGACAGAAAATTATTTATGATGCAAGCATTAGAGATGGAAAGAGCTCCAAAGGACGAAGAGTTAAAGGTAACGTCACACAGGTGACATCTATGCCCCACGTAGATGAGACTGTGGAAAAGTCAGGATCATTTGAGTCAAGAAAGATTTTCCCTGCCTAGTATAGAGATGCAACTACTGCCTCAGGAGATAATGGAAAATCAAAGAAAATGCACTAAATTAATATTGCTCCTATCAAAAAGTGAACAAGTTGAAAATGAACGATATCATATTTAAAATTAATTGAGCATAGGTTTTTTTGAAAATTATTTTAAGTATTAAATTAATTTCATTCGCTTATGTAAAACTAATATATAATTGTTGTAGATGAAAAGAAATACATCAAAAAAAAATATAAAACTCTCAATATTCTTCATTCTATGTAGGAATGTATCGGGGAAAACTTGAATGCTTTTGTGGGACCTCTCACACAATCTTAAGAGGTAGACTAATATTTATTGAATAAATATTGAATAAATTGTCTATAATTCCTCTACCAAATTCATAGACGATGAATTGTCTCTTCCTTTTCGTTGTTGCCTAATGGTACAAGATTAATATTCACTAGATCACTATATTAATTAAACCTTGTTAAGATATTTATTTCACATGGAAAATGATATTATGATAATGGAAATGGGTATATGTACATAAGCTCTAGTGAATATGAAAGGAAACATATATTAGAGAAGCTAATGTCTCAAGCTAGTGGATTATCTGGGTTATCGAATCATATTTTGTCACCAATAAAGAACTTTCGGACAATGACAGATATATGTTTCCTCATGACTACGTGGGACACCATGGTCATGACATAATGATCTAGTTGTTGAAATACACATGGACACATTCCTTTTTGAATTAAAGGCGAATGAAATGACCCACATTGTAGCTATTGATTTCTGTAGCACAAGAAACAACACGACTATCACCATATGCCTTCTCGAATGCCTAGAACTTTTGCTAACCCTACTCATTAGCCAAAATATGAATGAGACCTTCATAAGCTAAGAACATAATATAAAAAGCTCTATTCTTACGACGAATACAAGGTGATATGTGTGGACCTATACATCCAGAATGCAGACCATTCAAGTATTTTGTGGTTCTTGTTGATGTTTCAACACGATGAACATATGCCATATATATTTATGGAAATGCTAAACTCCTAGCACCAACTATATATTTAAGGGTTCACCACCTTAATTATCTAATCAAGTCCAAATTACTTGGTAATGTTAGAGAATTTAATCATAAGGATTAGATGATTATACATGTGTATTGGGATCGATCTAGAGCATCCTAAACCCCCTCATATGTATACATAAAAATAGTCTTGCATAAACTATCATTAAAAGGATATAGATGGGAGGTAGGCCATTGGTTATGTGCACCAATTTACCACATCTGTTTGGGATTATGCAATACTACATGCAATTTTACTTATTCATTTTTAGACCAGTCTTATGCATACTCGTTGATAACTAGATATAATCCTTATATTTACATTTACAAATTTTTGGTTGTGTAGTATATATGCCAATTGCTCTTACAAAACATCAAAATGGGTCTTAAAAGTGATTAAGTATATATGTTTGGATATGAATCTCCAACAATTAGCCGTAATTTAAACCTCTGATGGGTGATCTTTAACTGCATGATTTACGAATTGTCCTTTCATGATAGTCTTCCCATTATTAGGGGGAGATAAGAAAAGTGTATTTTCCAAGGGAACGAGAGGAACTGTCCTGAAAAGTTTCCACTATGTCTCATTTTGATCTTTAAACTTCACAATGTGAAGTTGACATCAAACCAATCAAACTTGATATCTGATACATTTAATATTGTTCCAAAATTGACAAGATCACATATACAAGATGTCAATATACCTGTAAGGCTAAAAGTCCCCAACAGGGATACATGCTGCTAGAAAGTGCGTTGTAATCACACATAGTGGAGGTGTGGTTGAGGTCGTAGCTACCAAATAGAAATGGTGGAAGCTACTTGGTTCAATAGATACTTCTCTAAAGGAACAGAGAAGGAAAACACAACCATTTATCATCAATACATAAGACCTCTCATGAGATTGCTTCTGAAAATAATTATGTTCATGAATCATTACTAGCGGATGCTCTAAAGTTAATATTGATTCCAAAAAAAAGAAAAGAACTCTCAAACTAATTATGAGAGTTGTTGGTCCCAAAAGGGTCTACATGAATACTAAACAGTTTGTAGAAGGGGGGGGGGATGAATACAAACACAATTTTCAAATTTAAAATATACATTGATAAAGAAGATCAATACAGATTTTACAAGATTGTTTGCGGAAAGATAAGTTGNCTAAACTAACCTGACTAACTCCTAATCTTATAAATTATTTTCAATAACACTAATATAAACTTAATAAAAGCTAACCTGGAAGCTTAAATTTGACAGTTGTCACATTCATTATATTTTGAGAGAGTTATGCTATTTTGAACAGATATGAAGGTTTCTGTCCAATAGCATTATCTTGCACCAGAATCTTTTATTAAGCATTTGAATGCTCAAAACTCAATAATTACGAATGAAACCAAAAACAGTAGAACAAAAACTCACCAAATCAAATTTCAGAAGAAAAATAAAGTAATTTGGATAAGTTTTGAAGGAGCTATGAACTTTTAAAGTAGGATTTATCTACTGTTGAGAAGGCTGCTGCATACTTAATTCGTTTTAAACGATTGAAGGTCAAAACTCCTCCAATTTACATGATTCCTCATCAAAGTAAATTTTAGAAGAAAAATCAGAACATTTGGACTTTTTGTTCGAAAGATACAGTTGACCCAACAGCTAACAGAATCTGTTACTTTTCAAAATATCACTCTAAATGGTTAAATTCCACATGCATTGTGGTTTTATCTAATCTTCTTAGAGTTCTAAGTTTGTGGATCATAGATTATCATCATTTTGAAGACATTTTCATGTCTTTGATGTATAATCTCCCCCTTAAATCTCCAGAAAGTTTCCGAATTCAAAAGAAGAGAAGGAAGTGTAGAAGATGAAGATTTTTGATTGAGATTCCTATTACCTTTTCCTTGAGTCTTCTTGAAGATTGAATGTTCTTCAAGAAAATTTTAGATGAAGAATCGGCTGTGTTTTTGAGAGGATGCAGAGAGAAGTTTAGAGAGAGGAAAGGATTTGTTTAAAATGAAGAGGTAGAATGAATTCTTCAAATAAATAAGGGTATTTATATGTGGATTTAATTAAATTAAATGGGTTGGACTTTTTAAAGCCCAAACCCAACTTTAATTAAAATTTTCTTTTAAAAATTTTCAATCTTTTGATTCTGGCTCAAATCTATTCAATCTTTTTAGACGTTGTGTGATAACCGGATCCTAGTTGTCACCTGAGGTAATTAATACGTGAATATTTGTTATATGATTACATGTTAGCATGATAAATTGATATATTTGATGATGTTGGTGTGTGAAACTATATACACAATGCAAAAAGTTTATCATTAAAATGTGTGTGTGTGTGCATAATTATTTATGTGCATGATTATCATGCATAAGGTTATTGTGGTATATGTATGCATGCATGTGAAGGGCGACTTAGCCGCCATACCCCTTTTAGAAAAGTATAAAAGGAGGGTGAGGCCTCCATTTCACACTCTTCCTATTCTGAAAAACATAAGTATACGATTTCAAAGAAGAGAGTGTTGACCAGATTGTTTCTTGACTGAAATCCAAGTTGATTTTCAAGGGACAAGGTCTTGAGTATGTGTTATATGGATTGATAAATCGGACAAGGCTTTGAGAGCTGTCCGGATTGTTAAATAGGACAAGGCTTTGAGAGAGCTGTCCGGATTAGTAAATCGGACAAAGGTTTCGTATTGATCGGATTAGTAAGCCGGCCAAGGCTTGACCGGAGATGATGTAACACCCCCAAATCCATACATTTCATATAACACATAATTCATTCATATTATATATGTTAGGCCCACAAAGGTCCATAATAGAAGAGTCTTTAATGTAAATGACACAGCTAAAAAAAATTCCAAAAGTACATGCTCCTTGTATCTTGACATCTAATCTTCAAAACATGTCTAATCAAGATCTTCATATTGCAAAACACATAGGGAAGTAATTCACATAATACCCTTTCCCTTATTATCATTACCTGCACATATATTTTTGAATAACACAGAATGAGGGTTATACATGAATGTCTAGTGAGGTTCCTTTTTATATAATGCAGGGTGTGTTGGTCCCAAAAGGGTCTACA
>NC_037541.1:6551941-6557705 GCF_001531365.2 Cynara cardunculus var. scolymus
TACGCGCCAGTCTCTAATCTTCAGTTTCAGTCTTCGACGTTTGCTGAAGGATCTTTGGTGTGAGTGTTGTTTTCTTGAAGTATCGTTGTCTCTGAATGAGTTACAAAACAAGTTCTTCAGCGATCACTGAATAAGCTCAGTGTATGATCGCWGGAACTGAAATTACAGATACAGAAATACATCGAAAGGAAAAAGGGATTATCATCAAATCACTGAGAGAGAGGATCAACAGGGTGTAAATCACCAAAACATTTATTTGAAATATATCATTAAAATCCGAAGATAGAATCACACTATTCAAGTCCATCGGGCCTCTGGTTTCCAAAACAGACTGGAATAAATTTCAAGAAACAGGACCAGAGCCCCTCTAGTTCTTCTACCAGAGTTTCTGTTTTTTCAACCAGATCCTCTGGTTGTATTAACCAGAACTTCTGGTTCATATAATTTCTTACAATGTTCTTTCGTTAAGCTTCTAATCAATAAGATAGCCTTTTTCACAAAAAGAATAGCTATACAGAGCTCTTACTCTACAAGAGCCTCTGGTTGTAGCAACCAGAGCTTATAGTTCAAAAGTTATGACCAACCAGAGCCTCTGGTTCAACATGTGTGTTGAACACAGAGCCTCTCTGGTCTGTATTTCGTAAAAAATATTAAGTGTAAAATCTTTTTTCTTAAAACTTCTTAAAATATGATTTTGACACAAAAGCTCCTATTAGTAGACACAGAGCCTCTGGTCCAACTAGTATCTTTAGTAAAAACTTGCATATTCCTCAAATTAATAACAAGGACACTCTGGTCCGATAGTGGGGACTAACAAGAGCATCTCCGGTTCCTCATAGAGTGCACCTTCTGTTCCAAAAAACTTTTAACCAAAATTAATGATCATAGGCCATATTTTTCCAGTAATCGTAACATCAATACTACTATTTCCAATAAGAACAACATCTCTGAATCCTCAAATCACCGAGAAGAGAGAACTCCAATCTGTTGTAATATTAATAGATATAATAGCAAGAGTTATACCAAGCTCACACACACAACTACCATTCTTATTACATCCATAAATCCCCTGTTTATAGCAATAGTTATCCATCACACACAACAATCATCCTTATTTCCCCTGAAATTCATATGAACTATATCATCCAATGACAGGCTACAGACCTTTCTGTCAGAGTGAACCTCGTTCATAGTTTTTAACCAAATCATAATCTCAATACAGGTTTGTATTCAAACCCTTCAACCCATAAGAACAATTTGTTCTTCATATGGTTTCTCAAATCATCTGTTTTTACTTAAATCCTCAAACAGGGTACCAAATCCAAATCTGTTTCCTCAAATGTAGTTTCTGCTAAATCTTTTCAAAACAGATTCAAACTTCCAATTCACAAAACATTTTCCTTTAAAATCGTTTAAAACAGTTTTACCATATTCTTTTAAACTTCCAACAATAATCCATAATTTACAAAATCAAACAGTAGGTAAAGCTCATAGTTATTAAAATAGTAGTAATCAAAAACTCACCTTGTTATAATAGATTTTGTAAATATCACTACATAGTAAATCTTTAACACCGCTCCTTTCTTTAAGAATGCCTTCAAGAACCTTTTCACCACCTTTAATTTTCGTCCTTTCTAAAACTCGTTTTTTTGCAAAACAGGAAAACAGACAAGATTTTATCTTATCTTCTTCTTTTATAATTTAAGTGAGGGGGTGATGGTATTTTATTCAATATAAAAATCTTTAGGCGGTGAAGTTATTATTTAAAACTAGCCATATCTTAACAATGAAATATTGGGTTTTTAATATATATAATATTCTCTTACCACATAACCACTTATATTTATATAATACTTTCACATGTATGCATAATATCAATTTACCATACATGTACATATAATCCATGCAAGTATTATCGTAATTATGTATGCTATCACACAATTCACATAATATATACATAAGGTTACCTTGACCCAAGTTTGTAGAAAAACCCGGTTATAACATTCTCTCCCCCTTAAAAGAATTCTGTCCGGAATTCATTCAAACAATCAAGGGTATTGTGTTCTCATGTCAGATTCTAGTTCCCATGTTGCTTCTGAACCCTTGTGAAAACGCCACTATACCTTTACTAGGCTGATTTCCTTATTTCTTAATACCTTGGTTTTTCTGTCAGCCACTGCTTCTTGTACTTCGATGAAATTCAACTTATTGTCAAGTTTGTTCTCAGGAAGTGGTATCGCTAGACTCGGGTCTGCCAAACACTTGTGCAGGTTTGATACATGAAAGGTGCTATGAATTAGACTGAGTTCCTCTGGTAGTTCCAACTGATAAGCTACCTGTCCAACCCGTTTGCGGATTCTGAATGGTCCAATATACCTTGGGCTAAGCTTTCCTTTCTTCCCGAATCTCATAACACCCTTCCATGGAGATACTTTTAACATCACAATGTCACCTATATTGAATTCAATTGGTTTTTTTCGTTTATCGGCATAGTTTTTCTGTCGATTTTGGGCAGTCTTGATTCTTGTCCGAATCCGTTCAATCTTTTCAGATGTTTCCTATACAATCTCAGGGCCTGTTAACTGCTTTTCACCTACCTCATTCCAACACAACGGTGTTCGACATTTTCTTTCATACAAGACTTGATAAGGTGTCACTTTGATACTAGAGTGATAACTGTTATTGTAGTCAAATTCTATCAATGGTACATGTTCATCCCACGATCTTCCAAAGTCGATGATACAAGTTCTCAACATATCTTCGAGAGTTTGGATGGTTCTTTCGCTCTGTCCATCTATTTGTGGATGATAAGTCGTACTTAATCTAATTTGTGATGCCAAGGCTTGTTGCAGACTTTCCCCGAACTTTGAGGTAAAATGACTGTCTCGGTCAGAAATAATGGATAATGGAACACCATGTGTAGTCACGATTTCCTTGATGTATAATTGAGCCAGTCTTTCCAACGAATAAGTCTCTTTCGTTGATAGGAAATGTGTAGACTTTGATAGACGATGCACTATTACCCAGATTGCATCATACCCTTTTGGTGTTCGAGGTAATTTCATGATGAAGTCCATGGTAATGTGATCCCATTTCCATACGGGTATTTCTAAGGATTGCAGGTTCCCATAGGGTCTTTGATGTTCAATTTTAACTTGTAAGCAAGTTAAGCATCGCTCTACATATCTTGCTACGTCTTTCTTGAGACCTGGCCACCAATAAAATACCTTCAAATCTTTATACATTTTGTTGGTACCTGGATGTACTGAGTAACAGGACTTGTGACTTTCATTTAGAAGAGTTTCTCATATATTCCCATAAATTGGTACCCAAATACGGCCTTGGAAGCATAAAATTCCTTCGTTGTTTGTTTCCATGGTAAAAATCGTCTTTCCCACGTTTTCGGACTACTGGTTCTCTTCGTTAACAATTTCTTTTTTTTTTCAAAATTTCTTGGTGAAGGTCTAGAGTCAAGCAGATTTTCATTGCTCTGATAGTGCCACTTGTTTCCTTTTGGCTCAAGACATCGACTACCACATTTGCCTTTTCTGGGTGATAGAGAATTTCACAATCGTAGTCGTTAACGAGTTCAATTCATCGCCTCTGCCTCATATTTAGATCTTTCTGGTTGAACAAGTGTTGTAAGCTTTTGTGATCTGTGAAGATCTGAAATTTTCTTCCTAAAAGGTAGTGCCTCCATATCTTTAGTGCGAAGACTACGGCTGCTAGTTCCATGTCATGAGTGGGGTATTGTTTTTCATTATCCTTTAGTTGGCGAGATGCATAATATATAACTTTTCCTCCCTGCATCAATACACAACACAATCCCAACTTTGATGCATCGTTGTATACTATGAAATCTTCTGTTCCATTGGGCAGAGATAGAATTGGAGCATTGCAGAGATGATCCTTTAATAACTGTAAAGCTTCTTGCTGCTCTGCCTCCTATTGGAACTTGACATTCTTTCGGGTTAACTTGGTTAATGACACAACTATTTTTGAAAAGTTCTGTATGAACATACGGTAATAGCCCTCCCCCAAAAAACTTCGGATTTCAGATGAGAATTTTGGCATTTCCCACTTTAAAACCGCTTCAATTTTTGTTGGATCTACTTGTATCCCTTTTTCTGATATTACGTGCCCCAAAATTTGAACTTCTCGCAACCAGAACTCGCATTTTGACAGTTTAGCATATAATCTTTCTTTCCTGAAGAGACTCAGGACCAGACGGAGGTGCTCTGCATGTTCTACCTCTGTCTTCGAGTAAATCAAAATGTTGTCAATGAATACAATCACAAACTTATCAAGATATTCCTGACATACTCATTTCATTAAGTCCATGAAGGCTGTAGGCGCATTGGTTAATCCAAAAGGTATAACCAAAAATTCATGATGCCCGTACCTTGTCCTGAAAACAGTCTTAGGAATGTCTTCATTTCTTACCTTCAGTTGGTGGTATCCAGAGCGCAGGTTAATTTTGGAAAAGTAGCTAACCCCTACTAACTGATCAAACAGATCGTCTATCCTAGGTAATGGATATCTATTTTTGATCGTTACTTTGTTGAGTTCTCAGTAATCTAGGCACATTCGCATAGATCCATCTTTTTTCTTGACAAACAGAACTGGGGCTCCCCAAGGTGATGTACTTGGTCTGATAAAGCCTTTGTCAAGTAGATCTTTTAATTGCGAGACTAACTCTTTCAGCTCTGGTGAGGCTAATCTGTATGGTGCTTTGGCTATAGGCGTTGTCCCGGGTAAGAGGTCAATTCTGAATTCTATAGCTCTATCTGGTGGAAGACCAAACAAATCCTCCGGAAATACCTCTGGGAAATCATTGACCACTGGAATCAATTTTTGTTCTTCTTTTTCCTTATTGGCATTGATTACATAGGCCAAAAATTCTTGGCATTTCTTTTGAATACGTTTTCTGGCTTTCATAACTAATAACAGACTGGTGTGATGTTTCTGATGATCACTAAAAATGACAATTGTCCCTCTGTCTGGCAATATCATTCTAATCATCTTCTTATCGCAAATAATGTTGGCTTGATTTTCGGCCAACCAGTCCATTCCCACTACTACATCAAAATCTTTCATAAGCATGGGAAATAGTCTGATGGGTAGCTCACATCCCTCAATCATGATAGTGCAATTATTGAATACATTGTTTACAGAAACTTAACCATTAGCATTATCAACTGCTAATTTTTCGTCAAGGGACACATAATTCATGCGAGCATTGTCACACCCCGTTAAAGCGGAAACACAAGATGTAACAGGCAAGCGAGTCATAGCAACAGTTAATAAATAACACCATTCTAAGTTGTTCAAAAACGAAACAAGTTTATCGACATAACTGAAAATTAGAACTGAATACACTTTTCTCAAAATACTTCCATTTCAGACTTTAATCGATCTTGCCACGAGTATGCTCCCAAAACAGAACCAACTTTACTTAAATCCTGAAAAGCATGAAAATAAAATAAGGTCAACTGCAATGAGTTGGTAAGTTCACGGGTTTTTATATGCACAAAACATTTCAATGCATAAACCAAGTAATTGCAAACTTATGCGAATTCTTTGCACTTAATAAAAGTAAATCTCTCGCGATGAAGAACTTGAGACGCTACTTAGCCTTACCTGACCAACTGCCCATTAATTTTTGAACAACCAAAAGTAGCCCGTACACTACTTAGGTCCCACAGTTTGATATAGTACTAATTCAGCGGTGGTCCAAATTCCACATGATTAGACCAAGAAAAAC
>NC_037541.1:6558310-6562641 GCF_001531365.2 Cynara cardunculus var. scolymus
TTGCATGCACCAGGAATGACAGCAATGATGGGGAGGGGTCTCAAGCTCATCATTTTCAAGAATTTAAACTCTAGCTTGAGTCATCATCTTCGAACAAACTCCAGAAACTAAATTCCGATTCCAACGAGTTTTAAAGATAATAAATCTGATTAAAGATGCATGCAAGATCCTATCATACATAAAATATGATCAGACCTCACATGCAAGGATTCTCTTCTACTTTCTTAGAGATTAAAGAACATGGATCACAGATTATCACCCTTTCGAAGACATTTGCAGGTCTTTGATGAACAATCTCCCCTCTTTAATTCCCATAAATTTATTAAAGAATCGAGTAGGAGAAGGAGAATGTAAACTTTCGGATTTTTATGAAAATAGGACAGCTCAAAATCATACCTTTTCTTAGAATCTTGACAATCCTTAAGAGTAACAGAATCCTTAAAGACTTGCGAGACGATAGAATCGGCTGGAAGGAGGTCGAGTTTAGAGGGAGATGACAGGTTAAGCTGGGAGTTGGAAATGAGAGTTTTAAAAGAAAGAGGGGTATTTATATGAAGGCTTTTAAAGAAGAAATGGGCTGGCCTCTAAAGGCCCAAGCCCTATAAGTTATTTAAACAAAATAACTAAATAAAAGATTTTAAAACTCCACCCTTTAATAACATATTTGGCCAATAAAATGGGACTTTGGAAAATTTTAAAATTTTAAAATACAAAACCTAAAATATCAACTTTATTTTATTTGGAGCATTTCAAGACTATTTGGCATTGCACAACTTAACTTTGTTAGTTATCCGCCGAAACGAGTTCTTCCGAACCAATCTTGGGAATTAAGCGAGACGTTCTCTAATCATCATAGCTAAATCCTAGAAAGACTTAATTCTCAATAAAGATCCTAAAATAAGGTACTAACCTGAAATCCTGAAATGACGGATTGTCACAAGCATACAAGGAAAATGATGGGGATACAAATAAGAAGTTTGCACCTGAGTCAAATAACACTTTTGCATATAAGGAGTTAATGGGAAAAGTACCTGTTACTACATCGGGTGTAGTTTCTGCTTCGTGTTTGGTCATCCGAAAAGATCGACCCCGCGCCCCACCTGATCCTCTACCCATACTCGGTCTCCCATGGCCAGTTGATGTATTACTCCCTATGGTAAGCTGTGGAGCTTTCAACTGTGGACAATTATTTTTGAAATAGTCTGGCGAATTGCAATGAAAACATTTCCTATTTTGTCGACAGAAATTCCAAGTATGCCCAACTTCACCACAAGTAAAACATTTTATTGGTTCGATTCTGCATTCTCCTCGGTGAAACCGTCGACACCGGGGACAGGCTCTCTCTATCGATCTCTGCATTGCTCTATTATTAAACTTGGAAATTTTTGATCCCCACTAACTAGCCGAAGATCCGTCCCATTTTCTTTTATCCATCTGTTTCCCTTCTTCATTTCTATTCTTGTTCCTCTCGGTGATCTCTGCTGCATCTACTGCCATTGGAAAGGTATTAGGATTCATTGTTATAACTAATTCCCGGATGGATGGTTTTTGTCACATCCCGTTAAAGCAGAAACACGAGATGTAACAGGAAAGCGAGTCACAGCAGCAGATACTAAATAACACCATTCAAGTTTTACAAAAGATTTGAATTAAACACCCATAACCAAGTTGGGATTGAATACTTCTTTACAAAAACTTGCAAACTGCACTCAATCGGTGTCGCCACAAATATGCTCCAAACACTTCATTTTAACTTACTTCCTGAAAAGCATGAAACATAAAACAGGTCAACTACAAAGAGTTGGTGAGTTCACGGGTTGTCGCATGCACAAAACATTACAATGCATAATTCAAAACTTGCAAAACTATACACAACTTTTGCACATAATAAATGTAAATTTATAATGATGTTTAGGAACTTGAGACACTACTGAGCCTTTCCTGACCAATGTGCCCCATTATTTTACGAACGACCATAAGTAGCTCGTACACTCACTTAGGTCCCACAGTTTGTAATAGTACTAATTCAGCGGTGGTCCAAATTCCACATGATTAGACCAATAAAACATAGGTAATGTGCACCCCTTTCTGGGTGGGACTGCCAACACAATAGCGGCTATCCACAATTACCACGGCCCGGGGACATGCCCGAGTTAACAAGTAACATTCACGGACGAGGACTTTATTTGGAAACATACTCCCAAGTACATCAATTTAGCATTTATATCATAGTGCAAAGCAGTCCATATTTCATGACATAAACAAATTTTTGACTAAACAGTTCTTTAGTCCAGGTATAAACATTCTTTGACTAAACAGTTCTTTAGTCCACGTATAAACATTCTTTGATTAAACAGTTCTTTAGTCCAACAGTTTTATGAATAACAGTATAGTTTGCATAACTTCATGTTTTCCCCCAGTTTAAATAAACAAAAAGCATTAAAAGTGGGGCCGTGAAAACTCACAAGTTTGCCGATGAATATCCAAGGAGATGACGTTTGAAGCGCTAAACGTCTGCCCTAACCTTCGAAAACAGTCTGAAAACCAATAATTAGATCACCTAACGGGTCTCGATAAAGATAAAGTCAAATTATATCCTATGTAATGCCAACGAGTTTTTATGAATTAAAGTTGCTACTTTTATTATTTGCTCTAAAAATAGCCTTGAAATTATATATTTTTAAAATCAAAATCCTTGCACAAAAGTTGATGTTTGGACAGATTATAAAGTCTGTTTCTGGAATTTTTTGTCTCACAAATCACTATAAAAAGGAACCTTCCAAAAGTCATTTTATGTCCAACTTTTTATATCATCGAAAATAATGAGTTAAGCAGACTTTTTCCCAAATATCAAGAATTTTGGATAGGTTTAAGGCACTCATTAATACCCTACAACCTTGAGTGACACAGCCTCCAAAACAGATTGCACACTCTTTGAGTGACGGCCATTTGGGGGGTCTAAACTCATCATTTTTCAAAGATTTTAATTCTATTTTAAAGCTAACAAGTAAGGCTAACCTCCAGAAAAAGAATTACCCAATTCCAATGAGTTTTTGAGGAAGATAAAACCGATTTGAGATGCATGCAAGATTCTGCCAGATTTCAAAATACATTTTTTTTTCATGATTAAATTCCACATGCAATGGGTTTTCTCCTAATTTCTTAGAGTTCAAAGTTTGTGGTTCATATATTACCATCATTTGAAGACATTTTCATGTCTTGGATGTATAATCTCCCCTTTTGAGATCTCCAGAAAATTTAATTACAAGAACAAGAAGTAGGAGTAGAATAAATAGGAATTTTTGATATTTTATATAGGTAAGATAACTAGTATAATACCTTTTTCTTGAAATCTTGAATATTCTTCAAGATTGACAGATTTCCTAAAGATACTTTGAGGATGGAATCGGCTGGAGGAGGGTTTGATTTAGAGAAAGAGAGCGAGATTAGGGAGAGGATAGGTTTAAGCAAATATGATAATTGGAATTGAGAGTTTTCAAAGGATGTGGGGTATTTATATGTGGATTTTGAAGAAGAAAATGGGCTGGCCTCTAAAGGCCCAAACCCAATAAAAACTTTTATTTTTCTTTTAAACAAGAATAAGCCCATAATAACCCAAAAATATTATTTGCCAAACATTACTAAAAATAACCTTAATAAATCAAAGCTCCACCTTTTTGATAAAATTATTTGGACATTCAAATGAGACTTTTGTATTTTTAAATTTGGATTTTACCATATCAACTTTATTTTATTTGAAGCATTTTTAATATATCTGGCATTACCTAAGTTAACTTTATCAGTTACCCGTCGAAGCAAGGTTCTATGAATCATAATTTGGGAACTAAGCCAGATGAATTCTTCATCATGACTAGATCTTATTAAAATATAATTCTAAATATAGAATCCCTATAAAGGTGCTAACATGTGCTAAAAAATGACGGATGTCACAGTCTCCCCATGCCAGAAAAATTTCGTCCCGAAATTTATTCGTCAAATCCCAGATCATGACTCGATTGAGAACAAGTGGGGATACTTACTTTTCATAAAATATTCTCTTTCCCACGTGTACTCCGGTCCATGCCTCAAAGTCCAATGAACTTTTACAATTGAGATTTTGCTACGCCTCAACTGCTTGACTTCTCTATCCAAGATTTCTATTGGTTTTTCAACAAAGCGCAGATGATCGACAATTTGTACATCTCCCAGTGGTATGACCAGAGTTTCATCGGTTAAGTATTTTCTGAGATTTGACACATGAAATGTATCATGAATAGCGCTCAGCTCTTGTGGCAGTTTCAACTTATATGCCACTGGTCCAATTCTCTCAG
>NC_037541.1:6563451-6581402 GCF_001531365.2 Cynara cardunculus var. scolymus
ATCCTCATATAAATACCCCACTCCCTTTGAAAAAAAAAACTCTCATTTTCCAATTATCGTCAGCTTAAAACTTTTCATATCTCTCTAAAATCAACCACCCTCCAGCCGATTCCATCATCAAGCAAACTTTAGGAGTTCTGTCAATCTTGAAGATCCTCAAGAAAATAAGAAAAAGGTATGATACTATTTATCTTACTTTTGCAGAACAATAAAAGTCTTCATCCGTCTTCTCCTACATCTCGATCTTGCAACTCAAATTTCTGGAAAGTAAGAGGGGGGGAGATTATGCGTCAAAGACATGAAAATGTCTTCAAATGGACGATAATCTATGATCCATGTTCTCAGAATCTTTACTAAAGTAGGGGAAAATCTTTTGCATGTAGAGTTTATTCATGAAAGGCATATTTCGAATTTTGATAGGGTCTTGCATGCATCTTTAGTCTATCCTATCTTCCTCAAAAACTCAATAGAATCGGGAAATATTCTTTCTGGAGATTATAATTATTTTGCTAACTTGAAAATGGTGTTAAGACTCTTTAAAAATGTTGAGTTTAGACCCCAAAAGAATGTCACACGAAAAATGTGCAATCTGTTTTGGGGGTTGTGTAACTCAAGATTGCAGGATATTAATGAGAGACTTAAACCCACACAAATTTCTTGGTATTTGGAAAATGTCGGCCTAGCTCATGATTTGGAATGATGTAAAAAGTAGACATAAAAATGACATTTGGAAGGTTCTTACTTTTAGTGATTGGTGAAACCCAAAAATACCTGGAACAAAATTGACAATTTGTCCAAAAATCAGCTTTTGAGTAAAGGATTTTGATTTCCTTTAATATATGAATTTTGGGCTGTTATTAGAATAAATAATAAAATATCAACTTTATTTCACAAAATCTGATGGCATTATATAGGATGCAACTTGACTTTATTTTTATCAATAACCCTTAGGTGAACTAAATACTAGATGTTGGTCTATTTAGGAAGTTAGGGCGGGCGTTTAAAGCTTCAGACGTCATCTTCTTGGATATTCACCTTTAAACCAGTGAGTATTCACGGCTCCACTTTTAATATTTTGTTTATTTTATTGGGGGAAAAGCATGAGATTAAGCAAATTATGCATGTTTATTTATTTAAACCATTGGACTAAAGAACTATTTAGTCAAGCCTTGTTTGAAACCATCGGACTAAAGAACTGTTTAGTCAAATTTATTATGTCATGAAATATTGACTGTTATTGTACTATAAAATAAATGTTAAATTGATGTGCTTGGGAGTATGTTTCCAAATAAAGTCCCCATCCGTAAACGCTACTTGTTAACTTGGGCACGTCCTCGGGCCGTGGTATTATGGATAGCCGCTATTGTGTTGACAGTCCCACCCCGAAAGGGGTGCACATTAACTATGTTTTTTTGGTCTAATCATGTGGAATTTGGACCACCGCTGAATTAGTACTACTACGAACTGTGGGGCCTAAGTAAGTGTACGGGCTACTTATGGTCGTTCGTAAAATAATGGGGCACGTTGGTCAGGTAAGGCTCAGTAGCGTCTCAAGTTTATACATCGTGGTAGATTTACATTTATTAAGTTCAAAAGATTACGCATAAGTTTGCAAATAAATGGTTTATGCATTAAAATGTTTTATGCATGTGAAAACCCGTGAGCTCACCAACTCTGTTGGTCACGGTTCCAACATCTTCCTAAATCGAAACGTGGCGCTGGCTGCTATGCTATAAGGGAAATAAGGTTGCACCTTCACCAAGGCAATTGCTTTTGGTGTAGTGGGTAAGCGCTTGATTCTAACAATTGGTATCAGAGCAGGTCACGGGTTCGAATCCCATGGTGTGCATAATATGCAAGGAGTGCATAACTATGAGAAAGGCATGATGCGCGGCCATTGACTTCTAACAAAGCTCTTATTAGTATCGGCAGATGCTGGGGGGGATTGTTGGTCACTGTTCCAGCATCTTCTTAAATCGAAACGTGGCGCTGGCTGCTACGCTATAAGGGAAATAAGGTTACGCCTTCATCAAGGCAATTGCTTTTGGTGTAGTGGGTAAGCGCTTGATCCTAACAAACTCTTTGTAGTTGACGTTGTTTTATGTTCCATGCTTTTCAGGTTGTAAGTAAGAAAGGAAGTATTTTGGGAGCATACTTGTGGCAAGACCGATTAAGTTCGCAATAGAAGTTTTTGTAAAGGAGTATTTATCAAAATTTGTTATGATGCTAAACATGATTTATTTTTGTAAAATCTGAAAGGTGTTATTGATTAACTGCTGCTGTGACTCGCTTACCTGTTGCATCTCGTGATTCCACTTTAGCGGGGTGTGACACCATCCGTCTAAGGGTGGTATGAAGTACTTAGATCTAAACATGTACCCAACCCTCTTTGAAGTGATTGCCAAAATCTTGACGTAAATCGACTGTCCCTATCCGAGATAATGGAGATAGGTACCCCATGCCAAGTAATGATTTCATTTATGTAAATCTGAGCCAGCTTCTCCATCTTATAATCTTCTCGGATCGGCAGAAAATGAGCAGATTTCGTCAGTCGATCTATCACCCAGATTGTATCATGTCCTCTCCCCATTCTGGGCAGCTTTGTGATGAAATCCATTGATATTTGTTCCCACTTCCATTGGGGAATCTCGGGTTGTTGAAGTAGACCAGATGGTTTTTGGTGTTCAGCCTTGACCATTGCACAAGTTAAACACTTGTTCCCACTTCCATTGTGCAATGTTTTTCTTCATTCCAGGCAACCAATAGTGTTCCTTAAGATCCTTATACATCTTATCCGCTCCCGGGTGGACTGATTATTTTGATCGATGGGCTTCATCCAAAATTATGGATTTAAGATTTCCAATCTTAGGTATCCAAACCTTGTCTCCTAAGTAATACACTCCATCTGACTTCAGCTGAAGCTTAGTATCTATGTGGTGTAGGGTCTCATTCTTCACATTCTCCTTCTTTAATGTTTCCTTTTTATCCTCGAGAATTTGTGCCTTCAGACTGGTGTTTATTAATGCTCCCAAAGCCCTCACCCTTGTTGGTTTCACTCTTTCCTTCCTACTCAGAGCATCGGCTACCACATTTGCTTTGCCGGGATGGTACTTGATTTCACAGTCGTAATCACTAAGTTGTTCAACCCATCTTCTTTGTCYCATATTTAACATTTTCTGATTGAAAATGTGTTGAAGGCTTTTGTGATTAGTGAACACAGTGCACTTGGTACCGTAAAGGTAGTGTCTCTAAATCTTAAGTGCAAATACTACGGCTCCCAATTCTAGATCATGCGTAGTATAGTTCTTCTAGTGCACTTTGAGTTGTCTTGAGGCATATGCAATGACCTTATCCTTTTGCATTAGTACGCATCCTAAGCCTTGATGTGATGCATCACAATATACCACAAAGTTTTCCGAACCTTTTGGTAAAGATAAAATAGGTGCATTACATAGTTTATTCTTAAGAGTCTTGAATGCCTCTTCTTGTTTTTCTCTCCAAACAAACTTCTTGTCTTTCTGAGTTAAAGTTGTGAGTGGTTGCGCAATTTTTGAAAAATTAGCAATGAATCGCCGATAATAGCCTGCCAAACCAAGAAATTRACGAATTTYHRTMGGGGTTCTTGGGGCTTCCCATTTCTTAATGGCCTCAATCTTTGTAGGATCTACCTGAATCCCTTTTTCATTAACCACGTGACCAAGAAATTGTACTTCACGAACCCAGAATTCGCATTTGGAGAATTTTACGTACAATTTCTGGTTCCTAGTAGTTCTAATATCATCGTCAAGTGTTGCTCATGATCCTTCTCAATTTGTGAATAAATTAGTATGTCGTCTATGAAAATGATTACAAATTTATCTAGATATGGTCTGCAAACTCTATTCATCAGATCCATAAAGACTGTTGGTGCATTGGTTAGCCCGAATGGCATAACCAAAAATTCATAATGACCGTACCAGGTCCTAAATGCCGTTTTGGGGGTGTCCTCTTCTCGAATTCTCACTTGATGATATCCGGATCGTAGATCGATCTTGGAAAAGTATACAACACCTTGAAGTTGATCGAACAAATAATCGATTCTAGGAAGAGGGTATCTATTCTTGATGGTTAACTTATTAAGTTCCCTATAATCAATGCACATTCTCATTGACTCGTCTTTCTTCTTGTCGAATAGAGCCGGTGCACCCCATGGTGAGAAACTAGGTCTTATGAATCCTTTATCCAATAATTCTTGGAGTTGACCTGACAATTCTTGCATTTCAGATGGGGCCAATCGATATGGTGCTTTTGCCACTAGGGCTGCTCCAGGAATTAAGTCGATACCGAATTCGACTTGTCTTAGCGGGGGTAGTCCTGGTAAATCCTCGGGAAATACATCAGGAAACTCCCGGACTATAGGAAATCATCAATACATTTCTCTTTGACCTTCTTATCAATAACATGGGCCAAAAATGCAACATAATTCTTCTTCAAGTACCTTCGCATCTTCATGCATGATACTATCTTAATTTTCCGATCTGACTCGTCTCCTTGGATTACAATTGGGTCACTTCCTTCTTGAGAAATTCGGATAACCTTTTCCGAACAGACTATTTCAGCTCTATTTTTGGATAGCCAATCCATGCCTATAACTATATCAAAACTTCCTACCTCAATCGGAATAAGGTCTATGCTAAAATCTTTTTCGGCTAAACTTAGAGTGCAGTCCATGATTATGTCCCTAGCTCTAATTTCTTGACCATTGGCAAGTTCTATTATGTAAACTTCTTTCAACCTTTGAGGCTTTATGTTAATCTTTGCCTTAAAATCTAATGATACAAAGCTTCTAAGCAAGGCTAGGGGTGGCAATCAAACTAGAGCATCTGGATAGCCAAAGTCTCTGGTTGCATTACCAGACTTAGAAATTTTTTGGGTTCTAGTTCATCGGTCCTATGGTTCAACTTACATACTTAGAAAAGTAATGGATTTCTCGTCCATCGGTCCTCTGGTTCCACATACATACTTAGCGAACCAATGGGATTCTATTTCATCACCCGCTAGTTCAACATCCATACTTAGAAAAATAATGGATNNCTCGTCCATCGGTCCTCTGGTTCCACATACATACTTAGCAAACCAATGGAATTCTATTTCATCGCTCGCTGGTTCAACATCCATACTTAGAAAAATAATGGATGACTCGTCCATCTTTCCTCTGGTTCCACATACATACTTAGCAAACCAATGGAATTCTATTTCATCGCCTGCTGGTTCAACATCCATACTTCGAAAAATAATGGATGACTTGTCCATCGGTCGCCTGTTTCCACATACATACTTAGCAAACCAATGGAATTCTATTTCATCGCCCGTTGGTTCAACATCCATACTTAGAAAAATAATAGATTTCTCGTCCATCGGTCCTCTAGTTCCACATACATACTTAGCAAACCAATGGAATTCTATTTAATCGGACGATGGTTCAACATCCATACTTAGAAAAATAAAGGATGACTCGTTCATCAATCTCTGGTTCCACATACATACTTACCAAACCAATGGAATTCTATTTCATCGGCTACTGGTTCAACATCCATACTTAGAAAAATAATGGATTTCTCGTCCATTGGTCCTCTGGTTCCACATACAAACTTAGCAAATCAATGGAATTCTATTTCATCGGCCGCTGGTTCAACATCCACACTTAGAAGAATAATTGATTTCTATTCCATCACCTCTGGTCCTTCTAACCAGCTCTTCTGGTTCAACATGAACACTTAACAATATAAGGAATTTCTATTCCATCGCCTCTGGTCCTTCTAACTGGTGCTTCTAGTTCAACATGAACACTTAACAATATAAGGAATTTCTATTCCATCGCCTCAGGTTGGTCTAGGGCAATGGATATTCATAAATTATGCAATACACACATAATCATGCTTTTCACACAATTTCTTAACTGGAGCATATCTTTAATACAACCGATTAAGTTCTCTATTATATGTAAATTAAACATAGGTGATCAGGCTTTGTTTAATTGACATATAATAATGTGAACCGCTTTGCATAAATATGTATTTAAATCACTTGAAAACTCTTTTGAAAATATTTTGGTTATAGTTTGTGGTTTTTAAGGAAAAACAAGTGTTCTCTATAACTGATGCTCTGATACCAAATCTGTCACACCCAGTTAAAGTGGAAACACGAGATGTAACAGGTGAGCGAGTCACAACAGCAGATAATAAATAACACCATTCAAGTTTTACAAAAGATTCGAATTAAACACCCATAACCAAGTTGGGATTGAATGCTTCTTTACAAAAACTTGCAAACTGAACTCAATCGGTGTCGCCACAAATATGCTCCCAAAAACTTCATTTCTTACTTAAATCCTGAAATGCATTAAACATAAAACAAGGTCAACTACAAAGAGTTGGTGAGTTCATCGGTTTTTATATGCACAAAGCATTACAATGCATAAATTATTTCTTGAAAACCTATACATAACTTTTGCACATAATAAATGTAAATCTGCCACGATGTTTAAAAACTTGAGACGCTACTGAGCCTTTCCTGACCAATGTGCCCCATTATTTTACGAACGACCATAAGTAGCATGTACACTCACTTAGGTCCCACAGTTCGTAATAGTACTAATTCAGCGGTGGTCCAAATTCCACATGATTAGACTAATAAAAACATAGGTAATGTGCACCCCTTTCTGGGTGGGACTGTCAACACAATAGAGGTTATCCACAATTATGACGGCCCGGGGATATGCCCGAGTTAACAAGTAGCGTTTACGGACGAGGAATTTATTTGGAAACATACTCTCAAGTACATCAATTTAGCATTTATATCATAGTGCAAAACAGTCAATATTTCATGACATAAACAAATTTTTGACTAAACAGTTCTTTAGTCCAGGTATAAACATTCTTTGACTAAACAGTTCTTTAGTCCAACAATTTTATAAATAACAGAATAGTTTGCATAACTTCATGCTTTTCCCCCAGTTTAAATAAACAAAAAGCATTAAAAGTGGGGCCGTGAAAACTCACAAGTTTGCCGATGAATATCCAAGGAGATGACGTTTGAAGCGCAAAACGTCCGCCCTAACCTTCCTAAACAGTCCGAAAACCAATAATTATATAACCTAACGGGTCTCAATAAAGATAAAGTCAAATTATATCCTATGTAATGTCCACGAGTTTTTATGAATTAAAGTTGATACTTTTATTATTTGCTCTAAAAATAGCCCAGAAATTATATATTTTTAAACTCAAAGTCCTTGCATAAAAGCTGATGTTTGGACAGATTATAAACTCTGTTCCAGGAATTTTTGGTCTCACAAATCACTATAAAAAGGAACCTTCCAAAAGTCATTTTATGTCCAACTTTTTTATATCATCCAAAATAATGAGTTAAGCAGACTTTTTCCCAAATATCAAGAATTTTGGATGGGTTTAAGGCACTCATTAATACCCTACAAAATTGAGTGACACAGCCCCCAAAACATATTGCACGCTCTTCGAGTGACAGCCATTTGGGTGGCTAAACTCATCATTTTTCAGAGATTTTAATTCTATTTTAAAGCTAACAAATAAGGCTAACCTCCAGAAAAAGAATTACCCAATTCCATTGAGTTTTTGAGGAAGATAAAACCAATTTGAGATGCATGCAAGATTCTGCCAGATTTCAAAATACATTTTTTTTCATGATTAAATTCCACATGCAATGGGTTTTCTCCTACTTTCTTAGAGTTCAAAGTTCGTGGTTCATAGATTACCATCATTTGAAGACATTTTCATGTCTTGGATGTATAATCTCCCATTTTGAGATCTCCAGAAACTTTAATTACAAGAACAAGAAGTAGGAGTAAAATAAATAGGAATTTTTGATATTTTATATAGGTAAGATAACTAGTATAATACATTTTTCTTGAAATCTTGAATATTCTTCAAGATTGACAGATTTCCTAAAGGTACTTTGAGGATGGAATCGGCTGGAGGGGGTTTGATTTAGAGAGAGAGCGAGATTAGGGAGAGGAAAGGTTTAAGAAAATATGATAATTGGATATGAGAGTTTTCAAAGGATGTGGGGTATTTATATGTGGATTTTAAAGAATAAAATGGGTTGGCCTCTAAAGGCCCAAACCCAATAAAAACTTTATTTTTCTTTCAAATAAGAATAAGCCCATAATAACCCAAAAATATTATTTGCCAAACATTATTAAAAATAACCTTAATGAATCAAAACTCCACCTTTTTGATAAAATTATTTGGACATTCAAATGAGACTTTTGTATTTTTAAATTTGGATTTTACATTATCTACTTTATTTTATTTGGAGCATTTTTAATAAATTTGGCATTACCTAAGTTAACTTTATCAGTTACCCGTCGAAGCAAGGTTCTCTGAACTATAATTTGGGAACTAAGCCAGATGAATTCTAATCATCATGACTAGATCTTAATAAAATATAATTCTAAATATAGAATCCCTATAAAGGTGCTAACCTGATGCTCAAAAATGACGGATGTCACAGTTTTAGACCCCAAATGTATCGTTCTACTTTTCTAGCCTCTATTGAGATGTAATGTCAACAAACTTTGAATATTCTATAAATTTCTCCGTGTATTTTTTGACTGGCCCAGAGCTGTGTTCTAGTTTTAAGAAATCCTCATCCATCTGTCTTACCGCTGTTTTAGGACAAAATTGTTCTTTCAATCTGTTTACAAACTCTGCCCATGTCATAGTTTGCAAAATATCAGCTCTGGCCAATGATTGTACCTCCCACCAAAACAAGGCATTTGATTTCAAAACAGAAACTGCAAATATGACTTTATCTGATTCTGCACATCGAATATTGTTCAATACATAATCTATCTCTTTGATCCAACACATGGCTTTAACTGGGTCTCTGTCTCCCGAGAAAGTTGGTAGCTTGCAGGTTAAGAATATCTTTATATCTCCTTCCCGATTATTGATAACCGGAATTACTGGATTAATCTCGACTCTGCCAGTCTCGATTCTGGCAGGAATCCCCATGATAGAAGCCAAGGTTTCCCTTAGATTTCCCATTTCTTCAGCAAGCATATCTCTGGTCACATATTCTATTTGTGGTATTTGTTCTGGATCCATATTGGATTCTGCTTGATCAACATCATGTTCTGGATGACTAGCTTTGCCTCTAATTTGCCTTCTGCCTTGACCTCTGCCTCTGCTCCTTCATCTGCCTCTGCCTCTGTCTCTGCCCTCAGAGGTACCAATATCAATAGGAGCAATAATAGGAGAATCTTCTTCTTCATTAGTGGGGTTGGGGCGGGTGATCCTTTCTGACCTTCTAGATCTGCTTGTCATCTGTAGATTTCAAAGTTAATTAACATATTCTCACATTCCCAAATATAATAAAGTATTCAAGTTCTGTTATGTACCTTTAGATTCAAAAATTACATTGGCCAGATGTAATCCAAAAATACCTTACATACTGATCTCTTTAACTTATCATATTTATTCCAAAGGTGCTAACTATGTCTGGGAGCCTAATATGCAATAAAACAGTTTAAGTCTAGGCATCATGCATGTAACACCCCCAAATCCATATATTTCATATAACACATAATTCATTCATAGAATAAATGTTAACCCCACAAAGGTCCATAATACAAGAGTCTTTAATGTATATTACACAGCTTAAAAAATTCCAAAAGTACATGCTCCTTGTATCTTGACATCTAATCTTCAAAACATGGCTAATCAAGATCTTCATATTGCAAAACACATAGGGAAGTAATTCAGATAATACCCTTTCCCTTATTATCATTACATGCACATATATTTTTGAAAAACACATAATGAGGGTTAGACATGAATGTCTAGTGAGGTTCCTTTTTATATAATGCATGGTGTAAATCACCAAAACATTTATTTGAAATATATCATTAAAATCCAAAGATAGAATGACACTGTTCAAGTTCATCGGGCTCTAGTTTCCAAAACAGACTGGAATAAATTTCAAGAAACATGACCAGAGCCCCTCTGGTTCTTCTACCAGAGTTTCTGGTTTGTCGACCAGAGCCTTTGGTTGTACTAACCAGAACTACTGGTTCATATACTTTCTTACAATGTTCTTTCGTTAAGCTTCTAATCAATAAGATAGCCTTTTCATAAAAAGAATAGCTATACAGAGCTCTTACTCGACCAGAGCCTCTGGTTGTACTAACCAGAGCTTCTGGTTCAAAAGTTATGACCAACTAGAGCCTCTGGTTCAACGTCTGAGTCGACCAGAGCCCTCTTGTATGTATTTTGTAGAAAAAATTAATTATAAAATCCTTTTTTTTAATTTCTTAAAATATGATTTTGACACAAAAGCTCCTATTAGTAGACACAGAGCCCCTGGTCCAACTAGTATCTTTAGTAAAAACTTGCATATTCCTCATATTAATAACAAGGACCCTCTGGTCCGATAGTGAGGACTAACCAAATCATCTCTGGTTCCTCATAAAGTGTACATTCTGTTCCAAAACACTTTTAACCAAAATTAACCATAGGCCATATTTTTTTCGTAATCATAACATCAATACTATTGTTTCCAATAAGAACAACATCTCAGAATCCTTAAATCACCAAGAAGAGAGAACTCCAATCTGGTGTAATCTTAATAGATATAATAGCAAGAGTTATACCATGCACACACACACAACGACAATCCTTATTACATCCATAAATCTCCTGTTTATAGCAATAACTATCCATCACACACAACCATCATCCTTATTTCCCCTGAAATTCGTATGAACTATTTCATCCAATGACAGGCTGCAGACCTTTCTGTCAGAGTGAATCTCGTTCATAGTTTTTAACCAAATCATAATCTCAACACAGGTTTGTATTCAAACCCTTCAACCCATAATAACAATATGTTCTACATATGGTTTCTCAAATAATATGTTTTCACTTAAATCCTCAAATAGGGTACCAAATCCAAATTTGTTTCCTCAAATGTAGTTTCTGCTTAATCTTTTCAAAACAGATTCAAACATCCAATTCACAAAACATTTTCTTTTAAAATTGTTTAAAACAGTTTTACCAAATTCTTTTAAACTTCCAACCATCAATAATCCATTATTTACAAAATCAAACAGTAGGTAAAGCTCGTAGTTATTAAACTAGTAGTAATAAAAAACTCACCTTGTTATAGCAGATTCTGTAAATATCACTACACAGTAAATCTTTAATACCGATTCTTTCTTTAAGAATGTCTTCAAGAACCTTTTCACCGCCTTTAATTTTCTTCCTTTCTAAAACTCACTTTTTTGTAAAACAGGAAAACAGATAAGATTTTATCTTATCTTCTTGCTTTTATAATTTAAGTGAGGCGGTGATGGTATTTTATTCAATATAAAAATCTTTAGGCGGTGAAGTTATTATTTAAAACTAGCCATATCTTAACCATAAAGTATTGGGTTTTTAATATATATAATATTCTCTTACCACATAACCGTTTATATTTATATAATACTTTCACATGTACGCATAATATCAATTTACCATACATGTACATATAATCCATGCAAGTATTATCGTAATTATGTATGCTATCACACAATTCACATAATATATACATAAGGTTACCTTGACCCAGGTTTGTAGAAAAACCCGGTTATAACATTAAGTGTAACATCCCACAATTTCCACCAGACAGATAATCCACATCATCATAATTATAACACAAAATAACATCGTTTACAAAATGCAGGTTAACAAATGACTTTATAAAACTACATTTATTAGTAACTAAATGTTATTCATTCTAATCTTTTCACTTGCCTTTATCTTGCGAGGTATGATGACCTGCAAAACAGGTTAATCCAACAACTGAGCGTTAGACCAAAAAGGTATAGTGAGTTTATAAATCTCAAACAAACAACATACTTTCCAAACAATCAATTCAGAATCAAACCTGTTTTGATACATAAACTTATTTATGTCTCTCGCGGTTACACCGCCATTACATCTCTCTCTCGCGGTTACACCGCTGTTACATCTCTCTCTCTCTCTCTCTCTCTTTCTCGCGGTTACACTGCCATTACATCTCTCTCGCAGTTACACCGCCATTACATCTCTCTCGTGGTTACACCGCCATTACATCTCTCTCTCTCTCGCGGTTACACCGCCATTACATCTCTCTCGCGGTTACACCGCCATTACATCCCTAAATTTTCTAACACTTTAACCGGATTTAGAGTTCGGCCAATCATCCGGAGATCTAATCCGGACAACACTTTCCGAATATTAATCCGGATAAAACTGTCCGGATATTAATCCAGTTATCACATATAATTACATTGTCCGGTGATCTAATCCGGATAAAACTGTCCAGATATCAATCCAGTCATCACATTCCTTTGAGCGCTTTAATTTTAATCTGCCCACCTCTTGAGCGATTTAGGGTTAATCCGGTCACCTCTTGACCGGTTTAGGGTTGAGTCCGGACAACACTTGAGCGGTTTAAGAATAAATCGGTCAACACTTGGACGATTTAAGAAAAAATCCGCATAATATGAAATATAAATCATAATAACCAGTTCCAATAACTACTGAATTGTATGCAAACAATTTATACTCAAAGCTTAATACACTCACCTTACAAAAGGTGTTGAACGGATTTGAACCAATGATTTATCAGTCTCACTCTCTCAATTGATTTTGTACTCAAGAATTTCAGCCCAGCCTTTAATTCTCATATGCACTTGCTATATATAGCAAGTGCATAAACCTCCATAAAATAAAATAATAAAGAAAAATTTACAATCACTCACATACACACACATCTAATATATATATATATATATATATATATATTCATTTCTACATCTATAACCAAAATTATGAAACCCGAATATTACAACATTCCCTTCTTAAAAGATTTTCGTCCCAGAATTCCTTTAAGTAAACAGATAAGGATACTTCATTCGCATATCTGATTCTGATTCCCAGGTGGCGTCTGGTCCCTTATGATAACGCCACTGAACCTTTACTAACCCAATCTCTTTGTTTCACAACTTCTTTACTTTGTAGTCAGTAATCTGTTCAGGGGTTTCTTCAAAGCATAATCTCTCATCCACCTTAATCTCAGGTAAAGGTACTGCCATAACTGGACTTATTAGACACTTCCTAAAATTTGACACATGAAATGTGTCATGGATCCCACTTAACTCTAATGGAAGTCCTAACTTATAAGTTACTTCCCCAACTCTTCCCACAATAGGAAATGGTCCAATATATCTTGGACTTAACTTCCCTCTTTTTCCAAAATGTACCATTCCTTTCCATGGTGATACTTTCAACATTACTCTATCACCCATTTGAAACTCAATCGACTTCTAACGTTTATCTGCATAACTTCTTTGTCTATCTTGTGCCGTTTTCATTCGTTCTCGTATTATTCCAACCTTATCTGCAGTTTGTCGTACTAACTCAGGCCCATCTAACTGTTTTTCACCTATTTCATTCCAACACAATGGAGTTCGACATTTTCGCCCATACAGAACTAAGAAAGGTGTTGCCTGAATACTTGAATGGTAGATATTGTTGTATGCAAATTCCACCAGAGCCAAATGACTATCCCATGATCCTCCAAAATCAATTACACATGCTCTAAGCTTATCTTTTAAAGTTTGGATAGTTCGTTCACTCTGTCCATCAGTCTGAGGATGATAAGCTGTAATTAGCTTAATTTGCGAACCCATTTCTCTTTGGAAGTTCTTCCAAAACATAGAAGTGAACCGACTATCTCTATCAGAAACAATTGATAGAGGAACACCATGTCGTCTCACTACCTCATCAATGTATAATTTTTCCAATCTCTCTATCGAATATGACTCTTTCATAGGTAAGAAGTGTGCAGATTTAGATAACTGATCTATTATCACCCATATAGCATCATACCCTTTCGATGTTCTCGGCAATTTGGTTATGAAATCCATAGTGATATGATCCCACTTCCAAACTGGAATTTCTAAAAATTGCAACTTACCATAAGGACGCTGGTATTCAATCTTTACCTGAAGACATGTCAGGCATWGCTCAACATATTTAGCAATATCTTTCTTCATACCTGGCCACCAATAGTGTTGCTTCGAATCCCGATACATTTTATTTGTACCTGAATGTATTGCAAAACGTGACTTATGAGCCTCACCCAAAATACGTTTTCTGAGATTACCATAGCATGGTACCCAAATTCTGTTATGGAATTTCCAGAATTGTTTGTCATCTTTCACCAAATTGGATATTAATCCACCCAATCTTTCCTGTTTGATCTTATCCTCCTTCATTGCCTCATGTTGAAATTCTCATAACTCTTCTTGAATATTGGGTAATAACTCAACTCGTAAAGCTATAGCTTTGATAGTTCCACTTTTCTCTTATCGACTTAACGCATCGGCCACTACGTTTGCCTTTTCCTGGATGATACAAAATTTCACAATCATAATCACTTACCAATTCTAACCATCTTCTCTGACGCATATTCATATCCTTCTGATGGAACAGATGTTGTAAGCTCTTATGATCTGTGAAGATTTGACATTTCGTTCCACATAAATAGTGCCTCCATATCTTCAAAGCAAACACTACCGCCGCCAATTCCATATCGTGAGTAGGATATTGTCTTTCATGATCTTTTAACTGTCCAGAAGCATAAGCTATTACCTTTCCACGTTGCATTAGTACACAACCCAAACCCATCTTTGACGCGTCACTATAAACTACAAAATCTTCCATTCCATCTGGTAAAGATAGAACTGGTGCATTGGATAACTTATCCTTCAATATCTGAAAAGCCTGAGCTTGTGCTTCATCCCACTCATATTTCACAATCTTCTTGGTCAGCTTCGTTAATGGAGTAGCTATACGAGAGAAATCATGTATAAACTTACGATAATACCCAGCTAATCCAAGAAAACTTCTGACTTCAGTTGGAGTCTTTGGAGCTTCCCATTTTTCAATAGCTTCAATCTTGAGTGGATCTACTTTAATCCCTTCTTTTGAGATACCATGCCCCAAAAACTGAACTTCTCGTAACCAAAATTCACATTTTGACATCTTGGCATATAGTTTCTCTTGTTTCAACAATTCCAGAAGTAATCTCAAATGATGTGCATATTCTTCTTCCGACCGAGAATATATCAAAATATCATCAATGAAAACAATCCCAAATTTATCAAGATAGGGACGACACACCCTATTCATCATATCCATAAAGGCTGCAGGCGCATTTATGAGTCCAAATGGCATAACCAGGAATTCATAATGGCCATAACGTGTACGAAATGTTGTTTTCGACACATCTTCATTTCGAATCTTCAATTGATGATAACCGGACCGTAAATCAATCTTTRAAAAATAAGTAGCCYCAACCAATTGATCAAACAAATCATCAATTCTTGGGACAGGATACTTATTCTTGATTGTCAGTTTATTCAACTCCCGGTAATCAATGCACATCCTCATTGATCCATCTTTCTTCTTTACAAAAAGCATCGGCGCACCCCATGGGGATGTACTTGGTCGGATAAAACCTTTATCCAACAATTCTTTCAATTGAGACATTAACTCCTTTAATTCAGGAGGAGCTAATCTATATGGTGCACGCGCAACAAGTGTTGCTCCAGGAATTAATTCAATCTGAACTTCTATCATTCGGTCTGGAGGTAGACTTATCAAATCTTCTGRAAATACTTCAGGAAATTCCCTTACGACTGGAATATCCTCCATCTTTCCCTTCTCTTTCTTCATATCTATAGCATATGCAAGAAAACTAACACATCCCTTCTGTACATACTTCCTAGCCTTTAGAATTGAAATTAGGCTAGAGTAACGAYCCCGCCGATCTCCATAAATCACAACTCTTCCTTTTTCAGGTAAGTTTATATGAATTATCTTTTCATTACAGACTATGTTGGCTTGGTTTTCAGCTAACCAATCCATGCCTATAATTATATCAAATTCCCTTAAAGGCAAAGGAAATAACTGTATAGGCACTTCACACCCTTCTATACTTATGAAGCATTCAYBTATCTTTTCCTTAATTGAAACTTCACTATCATTTGATGTTTCCACAATTAAATCCTCACTCAACGCTTTAGATTCTAAATGTGCACAATTAACAAATAACGGTGACACAAAAGAATGATTTGCACCCGAGTCAAATAAAACTTTGGCACATACTGAATTAACGAGGAATGTACCTGTTACCACTTCAGGGTGCTCTTCCACCTCGCCTCTCGTCATCTGAAAGGCTCTTCCTTTTGTAGTAGACTCTGCCTGTCTTATCCCTCCCCGTCCACTTGGATTAACACGATTATCCATTTGCCCATGACATGTTGGCACATACCCAGATCCTCGACCCCCAGAATATCCAGATCCCCGACCTCCAGCAAAACCAAACCCTCGACTCTTTGCTTACGGACAATCGACATTTACATGTTGAGATGAATTACAAGTAAAACACCTCTGCGTCATCTGACAGTCTCGAGCTATATGTCCTGGTTCCTAACATTTAAAGCATACTGGAGATTCTGTATTGCAATTTCCCTGATGTATCTTATGACATCGGTTACATGCTTTATCCGCAAACCTTGAAATTGGTCGATTCAAATTTTCCATAAACCTTGGTCTACGGAAATCAGTTACTGTTGTTTCCCCTTTTTCTTTTCTATCCAACCCTTTCTTGTGGTTGCCGGTTAATATCTTGTTCCAGTATTTCAGCAGCATCAACTGTCGCCTGAAATGTTGTCGGATTCCTGGATATCACATACTTCCGAAGATTCGACTCCAATCCCCAGATATACTTTCTCACTTTACTGTTTTCAGATATTATATAGGCTTAATCAAACCTAGATTGTTCCATGAAAACTTCTGTATACTGGCGGACTGACATGTTTCCTTGCTCAAGACGATGGAAATCATCTTCCAACTTTCGTACTACAGCTTTAGGGCAATACTGTATTTTAAACTTAACCATAAATTCTTCCCACAACATGGTCTTCAAAATGTTTGGATCTGAACTGGACAGGACTTCCCACCAGTATAAAGCACTTGATCTCAGACGAGATACAACAAACATGACTTTGTCCTCTTCTGCATTTTTACTGATTTGCAGACTCAACTCTATCTCCTTAAGCCAACACATGGCTTTAACAGGATCACGCTCACCAGAAAACTTGGGAGGTTTACAAGCAAGAAACATTTTGATATCTCCTCCTTTTTGTACTGAAAATGAAGTAAGGGGTACAGATGTACCAGTTACCGGTGTACTAGCTCCGGCTTCCTCCTGATAATCGGAATTTCTTACCACTTCTGGATTATTTTGAGTTGTACGCCACAATAAATTCACCAAAATTTCTTGGAATTTTCCCAACTCTGCTGCCAACATTTCTTGGGTAATAAATCCGGGATCAGGAACATTGTGTCCACCCCTTGCCCTTCCTCTTCCATGACCAGACATTGAACTTTCTTGAGCTGACAGTTCTTGTTCTTGTCTAGTATCTCTACCTCTTCCTCGAACCCTGCTACGACTTCGTATTTCTATCGTCTCCGGGTCCTCTCCTTGTGTTACGTTTCTTCTTCCCTGACCTCTTCCATAACCAGTAGAGGTCCTTTCTGATTGATTGGGATTATCTGCCATTTCTCAGTATATAACTCTTTCTGTCACATTTAAACACACATGATTATTTTCATAATCAAAACATAATAACACATTCATCCTTAAGTCTATCCATAACTCAAATTATATCAATCATATATAATCTATCTTTCTCATAATAGGTTCAGCTATAACATATTTTCCATGTTCATAGACCCAGTGAAACCTATTATCATAACTTTCCACACCTCTAGTTTAAGTCTAAGTATTTCGCAAATACCCAGATCCCTTAAAATAAGGCTCTGATACCAACTGTAACA
>NC_037541.1:6581772-6598115 GCF_001531365.2 Cynara cardunculus var. scolymus
GCGGTTACACCGCCATTACATTTCTCTCGCGGTTACACCGCCATTACATCTCTCCCTCGCGGTTACACCGCCATTACATCTCTCTCTCGCGGTTACACCGCCATTACATCTCTCTTTCTCTCTCTCTCTCTCTCGCGGTTACACCGCCATTACATCTCTCTCGCGGTTGCACCGCCATTACATCTCTCTCTCGCGGTTACACCACCATTACATCTCTCTCTCACGGTTACACCGCCATTACATTTCTCTCTCTCGCGGTTACACCGCCATTACATCTCTCTCGCGGTTACACCGCCATTACATCTCTCTCGTGGTTACACCGCCATTACATCCCTAAATTTTCTAACACTTTAACCGGATTTAGAGTCCGGCCAATCATCCGGAGATCTAATTCGGACAACACTGTCTGGATATTAATCTGGATAAAACTGTCCGGATATTAATCCAGTTATCACATATAAGTACACTGTCCGGTGATCTAATCTGGATAAAACTGTTCGGATATCAATCCGGGCATCACATTCCTTTGAGCGGTTTAATTTTAATCCACCCACCTCTTGAGCGATTTAGGGTTAATCCGGTCACCTCTTGATCGGTTTAGGGTTGAGTCTGGACAACACCTGAGCGGTTTAAGAATAAACCGGTCAACACTTGGATGATTTAATGAAAAATCCGCATAATATGAAATATAAATCATAATAACTAGTTCCAATAACTACTGAATTGTATGCAAACACTCACCTTACAAAAGATGTTGAATGGATTTGAACCAGTGATTTATTAGTCTACACTCTCTCAATTGATTTTGTACTCAAGAATTTCAGCCCAACCTTTAATTCTCATATGCACTTGCTATAATTGCAAGTGCATAAGCCGCCATAAAATAAAATAAAAATTAAAAAAATATTTTACAATCACTCTCACACACACACATCTAATATATATATATATATATATATTAATTTCAAAATCTATAACCAAAATTATGAAACCCCAATATTATATTAAGTCCGGCCAAGACAATGTTGACCGGATTTGTACATTGACTTATGTATTATTTATACAAATTGTCATTTTAATACTCTTGTATAAAGAGTGGGAATTTTGGTAAAAATGATTATGAACTGATGATATTCTATTAGAACATTTATGGCTGCGGTCTGTTCAAATTGGAATTGTTTTATGAAAGATGTTTTGATGAGGAAATAAGGGTGGCATATCAAGGAGAGGTGTACCATGGGATAAAGGTGGCATATCAAGGAGAGGTGTACCATGGGATACGGGTGGCATATTAAAGAGAGGTGTACCTTTGGATATAAGGGTGACATTTGTATGTGTGATGTATAACATAACTCTTACTATTATATCCTTTAAGATAACTGTGATTTGGAATCTTTATTTCTTTGTGATTTAAGGATTTATGTGATAACCGGATCCTAGTTATCACCTGAGGTAATTAATACGTGATTATTTGTTATATGATTGTGTGAAAGCATGATAAATTGTTATATTCGATCATGTAAGTATGTGAATTTTTATGCATAGCAAATATATGCATAATAGGCATGCATGTATGTGAGTATGCATGAGTGAATAAATGCATGGAATATGAAATACATGTATGTATGGGTGATGTGTGCATGAATATCATACATAAGTTATTTGTGATATATGTATGCATATATAAAAAGGGGCGGTTTAGCCGCCATATTCCTTTTAGAAAGGTATAAACTGGAGGTTAAATCTCCTTCACACTCTTCTGGCCATTTTTAGAAAGTTGAGCGATTTCAGAGTGTGTTGACCGGATTGTTCTTGATCGGAATTCAAGTTGGATTTCAAGTGACTGGTTTTAATAGGAATTCAAAGGTGAGTGGTTTAACATTTTATTTCAATTGCAAAGTAAATCCTTTGGTTTGATTAATAATTGTTTTAAAAACTTGTTTTACCCGGTTTAGACTTAAACCGGACGAAACGTGATCGGTTTAAGGTTAAATCGTCTGATGTGTTAACCGATGTAGCCTTAAATCGGACAAAAAGGTCATGTGATTTAAGTGTTAGTGGGATTTGAGAAATATAAATCGATTCATGATATTGAACGAAGAAGTAGGAATACGACCTAGAGGTGTCCGGATTAGTAAATCAGACAAGTTAAATAAGCGTTGTCCGGATTAGTAAACCGACCAAGTCTTGACCGGAGATGAAGTCCGACCAAGTTAGTGTTGACCGGACTTGTACATTGATTTATGCATACAAATTATCATTTTAATAATCTTGTAAAAAGAATGGGAATTTTGATAAAGAATGATTTTGAATTGATGATATTCCAGTAGAACATTTATGATTGCGGTATGTTCTAATTGGAATTGTTTGGTGAAAAATGTTTTGATAAGGAAATAAGGGTGGCATATCAAGGAGAGGTGTACCATGGGATAAGAGTGGCATATCAAGGAGAGGTGTACCATGGGATAAGGGTGGCATATCAAGGAGAGGTGTACCTTTGGATATAAGGGTGGCATTTGTATGTGTGATGTATAATATAAATCTTACTCTTATATCCTTTAAGATTGCTGTGATTAGGAATCCTTATTTCTTTGTGATTTAAGGATTTAAAATCAAAGTTCTTATTGGAAATCATAGTCTGGATGTTATCGAGGAGGAAATATGGCCTGAAACTTTGAATAAACCTTGTTTAAATTAAAAAGGTTTAAAGTGGCATTATGATAAACCTGGTTAAATACAAACCTATTTAGGTTTTGTTGTACTGTTTGCAAGCAGAGAGTTTGCCTTGAAAAGTGGAAAGGTACTGGTAGTATGTTCTTACTTGTTCATATATTTGTTATATATATGAAAAGATGTTTTGCATAAAAGTTTTGGTGATATTCACCCTGCAATAACATAAAAGGGGAAACTCACTAGACCTTTCGGTCTAACCCTCATTTTTGTGATTTTAGATACGTGTTGCTGGAGGTTCAGACAGTAAAAGGAAAGGAAAATTGTGATATTTTCCTAGGTGCATATTTGGTAGAAGATTTGGCTATGTTATGTATACTATTGTCAGCTGAACGTGAAATAGTGCAAGGATTGTATTTTGAATTTTTGTACCATGTATTAGGTATTGATAAATTCTTGTACTAAGGGACCTATGTGGTGTATAAACATGTATTTCTTGTGTATGAAGTATATGTTACATGCAACGTATGGAATGGGGTATTACAGAAAGTGGTATCAAAGCCTGAGTTTAAGGGATTTAGGTATTTAACAGCATGATACCTAGACTTAAACTGTTTTATTGCTTGTTAAGGGTCCCTGACTTAGTTAGCACCATTGGAAATAAATATGATGAGTTCAAAGAATAGTGTGTAAGGTAATTTTAATTGCATATGGCCAGTGTATTTATGAATTTATAGGTACATATCTGAACTTTAATACTTCATTATATTTGTAAATGTGAATACGTGATTATTAACACTAAAATCTGCAGATGTCTAGCCGAACACGGAGATCTGAAAGAATAACCCATCCAGAGTTTGTGGAAAGAGAGGAATCACCTGTTAATCTTCCGACAAGCACTTCTTGAAATAGGGGTCGGGGAAGAACCAGAGGAAGAGGCAGAGGGAGAAGTCGGTCACAAGGAAGGGGGTCGGGCTGAGATACATTCTGAACATGAAGAGTCTCATTCTGGAAATGCTCAGGAAAGATCAGTACCACACCCTGAATACATAACCAGAGATATGCTGGCAGAAGAAATGGGAAAGTTAAGGGAAACCTCGACCTCTTTTATAGGAATACCAGCTAGGGTGGAAAAAGAAAGAGTGGAAGTTCATCCCTTTATTCCTGTTACACAAAACAAAGGAGACATCAAAATGTTCTTGGCATGCAAACCACCAACTTTCTCTGGAGAAATGGATCCAATAAAAGCCATGTGCTGGATCAAGGAGATTGAATCTGTATTCAACACCATTCGGTGTCCGAAAACTGATAAAGTCCGATTTGCTGTATCAGTGTTAAAGTCAAATGCTCTATTTTGGTGCGAAGTTGAATCGTTGGCCAGAACAGATGCCTTACAGACATTATATTGGACAGAATTTGTGAATCGATTCAAGGATCAGTTCTCCCCTAAGACGGCTGTACGACAAATGGAAGAAGATTTCTTGAAGTTGGAACAGGGAAACGGAACGACTCGAGAGTATACTGAGAAATTCATTGAATACCCTCGATTTGCTGAGCATTATATTTCATCAGAATCCAGGAAGGTGGAGAGGTATATCTATGGATTGAAACCCTCGATCCGTGAATTTGTAATTGCTATGAATCCCAATACCTTCTCACTAACTGTGGATGCGGCCGAAGTAACAGAACGGAATATGGAGAAAAGAAGATGGGAAGGGCCTTTATCAAACTTTTGAGGGCCAAAAGTAGTAAGATATGATAATAGAGCTGAATAGAAGGTCGGTGAGAAATTCTGTATGAAATGTCGACAGGTTCATCAAGGTGAATGCAAGATGGACCCAAGGAAGTGTTACAAGTGTGGCGAATTGGGCCATTTATCAAGACGTTGCCCAGCTAATCGAAGTTGTTTCAATTGTAATTCTCCAGATCACATACGACCAAACTGTCCGTTGTTGAGAACTCCACAGTTGACAATGGGGAGTAATGTGTCGGGTACTCGGGGAAGACCTATTGTAACAAGAGGAGGGCAAGGAGGGGCACTAGGACAATCCTTCCAGATGACAAAGAATGAGGCTGAGGCGTCGCCAGATGTAGTAATAGGTACCTTTCTTCTGAATTCAATACGTGCTAAACTGTTATTTGATTCTGGTGCAAAATTTTCGTTTGTATCACCATCGTTTGCTCAAATTGCATGTTTGAGTTTTGTACTACTTGATGACGAATTAGTAGTTGATACTACTAATAGTCAGGAATCTGTTACAAGTGTATTCAATAACTGCATTATTGTTATTGAGGGTTGTGAGCTACCAATTTGGTTGTTCCCAATACCAATGAAAGAATTCGATATAGTAGTGGGTATGGATTGGTTGGCAGAGCGTCATGCCAGTATTATTTGCAATAAGAAAATGATCAGAATCATTCTACCAGAAAGAGGAACAGTTGTTATCTATGGTGATCGTCAAAATCATCATACCAATCTCTTAAATGTGCTGGAAGCTCATAAATGTATCCGAAAGAAGTGCCAGGGGTGTTTGGCATATGTGATTGATGTAAAAAAAGAGAAAGGAAAAGAGGAATCAATTCCGATTATTAATGAATACCTGGACGTCTTTCCAGAGGATTTGTCTGGGTTACCGCCAGATCGAGTTATCGAATTCCGAATTGATCTCATACCAGGGGCAGCACCAGTAGCCATGGTGCCGTACCGGCTATCTCCATCAGAACTGAAGGAATTAGTTGCTCAACTAAAGGATTTGACAGATAATGGATTCATTAGACCCATCACTTCACGTTGGGGTGCTTCGGTCTTATTTGTTAAAAAGAAAGATGGATCTATGCGAATGTGTATAGATTATCGTGAATTAAATAAGTTGACAATCAAGAACAAGTATCCTTTTCCAAGGATTGATGACTTGTTTGATCAACTAGTGGGAGCAAGTTATTTCTCCAAGATTGACTTAAGGTCTGGGTATCACGAGCTAAAGGTTAGGGAGGAACACATTGTTACAACAGCTTTTTGAACTAGGTACGGGCATCACGAATTCTTAGTTATGCCATTCGGCTTAACTAATGCGCCTGCAGCCTTTATGGATTTGATGAATAGGGTATGTAAAGAATATCTTGATAAATTCGTTATTGTATTTTGTTGGGTTCTAGAATGTGCTTAATTATTGTATTCAAGTTCTCCCATTGTAATTGTTTTGTAATAGTTAGCCTTTGTTAATTTACAAGTATAATTAGTCTTTAGCTTGTTGATTGTAATTAGTTCTGAAATATTACTTTCAACTTTGGTGAAAATCTCTCTCTACTCATCTCAATCTGTTCTTGGACGATTAATCTGTTTGTGTATGATTTTGGGATTATCAATTGGTATCAGAGCTCAGATTGCAGCAATTTGATAGAAGAATTACAAATTTTTTGAGGAATTTTGCACAGATTTAGTGAAATTTAAGAACTGTTCTTCTCCTGTTCTTGAGTGTTGATCGCAATTTTTGATCGGATTGCACATTTTCTGCTCTAATCTCATCAATTCTTAGTGTTAATGTTAAAATTTGCACTACTAGATTCACATTTTCAATCTGAACGTCTTTGATTCACATCATTTTGTGTTTTAATCTAGTTTTGAATCGATTTTGAGTGATTTTGAGTTTAAGAAAAAGTTACTGTGCTTCAAAAACTCATAATTTTTTCATGTTTTGATCCAAATTTTTGGTGAAAAAGTGTTAAAATTGTGTTTGTGGTAGAATCTTATCTGTATAACGCTTGATCGATTTAGTATAAGTCGCTTATTGCTTTGTACGATTTAAGACTTGGATGTTTTGTGTGATTTCTTGATTGTGCGATTTAGTGTTAAACTGGGTAATACTTTGAGCGATTTAGTGGTAAACCGCTTATAGTTGTGTTCGATTATGTGATAATCCGATTATAACCGTGTGTGATTTAGTAAGCGATTTTTTTTATCCGCCTTGAATATCGTGGACTTGTTGTGCGATTTGATTTGTTTGACTTTTGTTTGTGCGGATTGTTGACTTTTTGTGCCGATTGTTGACTTTGATTAAAATTGTTGAGCGGATTGAATAGTTTAACTTTGATTGAGCGGATTAATTGTTGACTTTAATAGTCAAACGAGTTAAATTTTTGTTAATTGAGCGGATTGTTTGATCGGATATTAATTGTGCGGATTTCGTCTTGTTTGACTTGTTGACTTACTAGTTTGACTTGTTGACTTTTTGTGTCCGTATTCAATTTTGTTAATTGTGCAAACTTTGAATAAGTATTTGATTTCACCGGATTTCTCATCCGGATATATTGTGTTTTGTGCGATCTTGTTTGTCTTTGTTGTACGGATATCTAATCCGGATAAATTGAGTTGATTAGAAATTTTGACTATCTTTGTTGTCCGGATATTTAATCCGGATAAGCTTATCCGGACTTCTAATCCGGATAAATCTTTGTGCTTAAATTTTCTAAGTCTTGAATGTGTGTGCAAATTCCTGTGTGCGATTTATTATGATAATTCTTGAATTTTAATCCTTGAAATCAAATTTTGAACTGCAGAAGATCCGATATCATATTAATCAGAGAAAATGAGTTCAAGAGAAGCAATGGCTATTGGTACTGATACCAAGCCACTAGTTTTATTCAGAGGAGATTACAACCAATGGAGGGATAGATTCTACAATCTTATTGAAAGAATGAAAGAAGGTGAGCTGATCATGGATTCTCTGATGGAAGGATCAGCAGTATTCTGATCATGGCCTCATGTTGAAACTCTCGTAATTCTTCCTAAATACTTGGTAGTAACTCAACTCGTAGAGCTACAGCTTTGATAGTTCCACTTTTCTCTTGTCGGCTTAACGCATCGGCCACTACGTTTCCTTTTCCTGGGTGATACAAAATTTCACAATCATAATCACCAACCAATTCCAACCATCGTCTCTAACGAATATTCAGTTCTTTCTGATGGAACAAATGTTGCAAGCTCTTATGATTTGTGAAAATTTGACATTTCATTTCGTATAGGTAGTGCCTCCATATCTTCAAAGCGAATACTACCGCCGCCAATTCCATATCATGAGTAGGATACTGCCTTTCATGATCTTTTAACTGTCTGGACGCATAAGTTATTACCTTTCCACGTTGCATCAGTACACAACCCAAACCCATTTTTGACGCATCAATATATACCACAAAATCTTCCATTCCATCTAGCAAGGATAGAATTGGTGCACTGCATAACTTGTCCTTTAACATTTGAAGGGCCTGAGTTTGTGCTTCATCCCACTCGTATTTCACATTTTTCTTTGTCAGCTTTGTTAATGGAGTAGCTATACGAGAGAAATCTTGTATAAACTTACGATAATACCCAACCAATCACAGAAAACTTCTGATTTCAGTTGGAGTCTTTGGGGCTTCCAACCTTTCAATAGCTTCAATCTTCAAAGGATCCACTCTAATTTCTTCTTTAGAGATAACATGTCCTAAAAATTGAACCTCTCGCAGCCAAAATTTACATTTTGACACTTTGGCATACAGTCTTTCTCGCTTCAGCAATTCCAGGAGTAATCTCAAATGATGAGCATGCTCTTCTTCCGATTGRGAATATATCAGAATATCATCAATGAAGACAATCACAAATTTATCAAGATAGGGACGACACACCCTATTCATCATGTCCATAAAGGCTGCAAGCGTATTTGTGAGTCCAAATGGCATAACCAGGAATTCATAATGACCATAACGTGTACGAAATGTTGTTTTTGATACATCTTCACTCTGAATCTTCAATTGATGATAACCGGACCGTAAATCAATTTTCGGAAAATAAGTAGCCCCAACCAATTGATCAAACAAATCATCAATTCTTAGGAGAGGATACTTTTTTTTATTGTTAATTTATTCAGTTCCTGGTAATCAATACACATTCTCATTGATCCATGTTTCTTGTTCACAAAAAGAACCGGCGCACCCATCGGATAAGTAATTCAATTTGAAATTAACTCTCAACAATTCTTTCAATTATGACATTAACTCCTTTAACTCAGAAGGAGCTAATCTATATGGTGCACGTGTAACAGGTGCTGCTCCAGGAAGTAATTAAATTTGAAATTCAATTGTTCGATCCGGAGGTAGACTTAACAAATCTTCTAGAAATACTTCTGGAAATTCCCTCACAACTGGGATATCCTCCATCTTTTCTTTCTCTTTCTTGATGTCAATAACATAGGCAAGAAAACTAGTACATCCCTTCCGTACATATTTTCAAGCCTTTAAAATTGAAATAAGATTGGAGTAACGATCCTGTCGATCCCCGTAAATCACAACCTTTCCTTTTTCTGGTAAATCTATATGGATCATCTTTTCATTACAGATTATGTTAGCTTGATTTTCAGCTAACCCATCCATGCCTATAATTATATCAAATTCCCTTAAAGGCAAAGGAAATAATTGTATAGGCACCTCACACCCTTCTATACTTATAAAACATCCATCTACCTTTCTTTAACCGAAACTTCACTATCATTTGTTTTTTCCACAATTAAATCCTCACTTAACGCTTTAGATTCTAAATGGGCATAGTTAACAAACGACGGTGATACAAAAGAACGATTTGAACCCGAGTCAAATAAAACTTTGGCACATACTGAATTAACATGGAAAGTACCTGTCACTAGTTCAAGATGTTCTTCCGCCTCGCCTCTCCTCATTTGAAAGGCTCTCCCTTTAGCATTTGACTTTCCATGTCTTATCCCTCCCCGACCATTGGGTTAACACGATTATTGGCCCACGTCCTGTTGGAACATAACCAGATCCTCGGCCCCTAGAATATCCAGATCCTCGACCTCCAGCAAAACCACACCCTCGTCCCTTCGCTTGCGGACAATCAGCGTTTACATGTTGAGAGGAATTATAAGTAAAACAACTTCGCATCATTCGACAGTCTCGAGCTATATGTCCTGGTTCCTGACATTTAAAACATACTCACGACTCTGTATTGCAATTTCCCTGATGTAATTTATGACATCGTGCGCATGCCTTATCAACAAACCTTGAGACTGGTCGATTCAAATTTTCCATAAACCTTGGTCTACGGAAATCAATCATTGTAGCTTCCACCTTTCTTTTCTCTCCCACCCTTTCTTGTGGTTGTCGATTGATGTCTTGGTCTAGTATTTCAGCAGCGTCAACTACTACTTGAAATGTTGTCGGATTCCTAGATATCACATACTTCCGGAGATTAGACTCTAAACCCCGAATGAACTTTCTCACTTTAATGCTTTCTGATATAATGTAGGCTTCAGCAAATTGGGATTGTTCCATGAAGACTTCCGTGTACACTTCCGTGTACTGACGAATTGACATATTTCCTTGTTCTAGACGAAGGAAATCATCTTCTAGCTTTCGTACTGCTGCTTCAGGACAATATTGCATTTTAAACTTGATCACAAATTCCTCCCATAACATAGTTTTCAGAATATTTGGATCTGAACTTGATAAAACCTCCCACCAATATAAAGCACTTGACCTCAGATGGGATACAACAAACATGACTTTATATTCTTCTGCACTTTTACTGATCTGCAGACTTAATTTAATTTCTTTAAGCCAACACATGGCTTTAACAGGGTCACGCTCACCACAAAATTTAGGAGGTTTACATGCAAGAAACATTTTAATATCCCCTCATTTCTAAATTGAGGACGAAGTAAGGGGCACAGATGTACCAGTTACCGGTGTACTAGCTCCGGCTTCTTCCCGATGTTTAGGATCTCTTACTACTTCTGGATCATTTTGTGTCGTACGTCCTAATAAGTCCACCAAACTTTCTTGGAATTTTCCCAACTCCGCTGCCAGCATTTCCTGAGAAATAAATCTTGGGTGAGGAACATTGTGTCCACCCCTTGCTCTCTCTCTACCACGGCGAGACATTGAACTTTCTTGGGCCGATAATTCCTGTTCCATATGAGTTTCTTGTCTAGTACTTCTACCTCTTCCTCGACCCGTGCTACGACTTCACGTTTCTATTGTCATTACATTTTTCGAGTCTTCCCCTTGAGTTACATTTCTTCTTCTCCGACCTCTTCCATTACCGGTAGAGGTTCTTTCTGATTGGTTAAGATTATCTGCCATTTCTCAGTGTATATCTCTTTCTGTCACATTTAAACACATATGATTATTCATATAATCAAAACATAATAACACATTTATCCTCATGTCTATCCATAACTCAAGATTATATCAATCATACATAATCTAACATTCTCATAATAGGTTCAGCTATAACACATTCCCATGTTCATAGTTCCAGTGAAACCTATTATCATAACTTCCACACTTCTAGTTTAAGTCTAGGTATTTCGCAAATACCCATATCCCTTAAACTAAGGCTCTGATACCAACTGTAACAACCCACATCTTGGAATAACATGTATTATTTAACAACTACAACTGATAACCAAACGTTATTACAACCCACAATTACCACATACAGATAATCCAAATAATTCATATAATCATAAAACAAAAGGTAACATTTGTTACAAAACATGGGCTAACAAAAACTTTCTTTAATACATTTATGATCAACTATATTTCATAGTTCAAACATTCTCCTTGCCTTTGTCCTACGAGGTATGATGACATGCAAAACAAGTTAGTCCAACAACTGAGCATTAGACCCAAAAGGTCAAATGAGTGGTACAAACTCATACAAAAATCTTACATTCTAAACTAACAGTTTAGAATCAAACCTGTACAGACACAAGTATTTTATCTATATTCATTATAGATCCCTTTCACTCTCGTAGTTACAACGCCATTGCATCTCTCTCACGGTTACACCGCTATTACATATCTCTCGCAGTTACACCGCCGTTACATCTCTCTCGAGGTTAGACCGCAATTACAACTCTCTCACGGTTACACCGTCATTATATCTATCTCTCGTGGTTACATCGCCATTACATCTCTCTCATAGTTACACCGCCATCACATCTCTCTCGTGGTTACACCGCCATTTCATCTCTCTCACGGTTACACCACCATTACATCTCTCTCTCGCGGTTAGAAATAAACCAACAGTGGAATAATACCAAAATCAACCAGATATGAAATCCGGACAATCATCCGGAGATGTAATCCGGACAACATATGATGATGCTTTATGGTTCAAGGCTACCCCGATTAGCACTTGGGCGATTTAGGTTTAAACAGCTTAATACTTGAGCGATTTAGCCCTTAACCCGAACAAACCTTGACCGATTTATGATGTAAACCGGATGTCACTTGACCGATTTATGAAAAACCTTTGGGCATCTCTGAGCGGTTTAGATGAACCCGGACGCCCCTTGTCCGGTTTAAGGAATATCCTGGACACCTCATGTCCTGTTTAGATAGGACCTCGGACACTACTTGTCCGGTTTAAGAAATATTCATACAATATATATAATGAATCATAATAAGTCAATTCCAATGACAATCAAAATTGCTATACCAACAATAACCCTGGACACTACTTTTCATTCATATGCACTTGCTATTTATAGCAAGTGCATAGCCGCTAAGGGAAACACACACACAACTCCAAGATTACTTACACTACAGACACACACACACACACATACACAAACACATATATATATATATATATGAGTACTTACTTAATTAATAACCAAACATTACAGGCCTCCATTCACTTCTCTTGCCATTTTCAAAACTCTGAGAGTGAATTTTTAAGGAAGTATTGATCGGTTTATGTGACATTCTGTCATTTCGGAGTTTCAGGTTAGCACCTTATTTTAGGTCATATATTTAGAATTATATTTTTACTAGGATCTAGCCTTCATGATAAGATTTCATTTGGCTTAGTTCCCAAGTTTAGTTCGGAAGATCACGCCGAGGCGGGTAACTGATGAAGTTAACTTGCGTAATGCCAAATATTTTAGAGATGCTGCAAATTAAATAAAGTTGAAATTTTAAAATTTAAAAAAAATTAAATGCAAAAGTCCCATTTTAATGTCCAAATAATTATTCAAAAGGTGGAGATTTGGAATCAATAGTGTCATTTTATTTATGTTTGGGTAAATTGTATAGTGGGGTTATTCTTATTTAGAAAAAAAAAATTAAAAGTTTTTATTTGGGTTTGTGCCTTTAGAGGTCAGCCCATTTCCTCTTTAAAAATCCTCATATAAATACCCCACTCCCTTTGAAAAACTCTCATTTTCCAATTATCGTCAGCTCAAAACTTTTCATATCTCTCTAAAATCAACCACCCTCCAGCTGATTCCATCGTCAAGCAAGCTTTAGGAATTCTGTCAATCTTGAAGATCCTCAAGAAAATAAGAAAAAGATATGATACTAGTTATCTTACTTTTGCAAAACAATAAAAGTCTTTATCCTTCTTCTCCTACATCTCAATCTTGCAACACAAATTTCTGGAAAGTAAGAGGGGGGGGGGAGATTATGCGTCAAAGATATGAAAATGTCTTCAAATGGATGAAAATCTATGATCCATGTTCTCAGATCTTTCCTAAAGTTGGGGAAAATCTTTTGCATGTAGAGTTTATTCATGAAAGGCATATTTCGGATTATGATAGAATTGGGAAATATTCTTTCTGGAGATTATACTTATTTTGCAAACTTGAAAATTTGGTGTTAAGATTCTTGAAAAATGTTGAGTTTAGACCCTAAAAGACAGTCACTCGAAGAATGTGCAATCTGTTTTGGGGGTTGTGTAACTCAAAATTGTAGGGTATTAATGAGAGACTTAAAMCCACTCAAATTTCTTGGTATTTAGAAAATGTCGGCCTAGCTCTTGATTTGGAATGATGTAAAAAGTGGACATAAAAATGACTTTTGGAAGGTTCTACTTTTAGTGATTGGTGAAACCCAAAAATATTTGGAACATAATGTATAATCTGTCCAAAAATCAGCTTTTGAGTAAAGGATTTCGATTTCTTTTAATATATAATTTTTGGACTATTTTTAGAATAAATAATAAAATATCAACTTTAATTTATAAAAACCCGATGGCATTGCATGGGATGCAACTTAACTTTATCTTTGTCAAGAACCCATAAGTGATCTAAATACTGGATGTTGGTGTATTTAGGAAGTTAGGGCGGGCGTTGAAAGCTTCAGATGTCATCTTCTTGGATATTCACCTTTAAACTTGTGAGTTCTCACGGCCCCACTTTTAATGCTTTGTCTATTTTATTGGGGGAAAAGCATGAGATTAAGCAAACTATGCATGTTTATTTATTTAAACCATTTGACTAAAGAACTGTTTAGTCAAGCCTTGCTTGAAACCATTGGACTAAAGAACTGTTTAGTCAAGCTTTGTTTGAAACCATCGGACTAAATAACTGTTTAGTCAAATTTATTATGTCATGAAATACTGACTGTTTTTGCACTTTGAAATAAATGCTAAATTGATGTGCTTGGGAGTATGATTCCAAATAAAGTCCCCGTCCGTAAACGTTACTTGTTAACTCAGGCACGTTCCCGAGCCGTGGTATTGTGGATAGCCGTTACTGTATTGACAGTCCCATCCAGAAAGGGGTGCACATTACCTATGTTTTCTTGGTCTAATCATGTGGAATTTGGACCACCGCTAAATTAGTTCTACTACGAACTGTGGGACTTAAGTAAGTGTACGGGCTACTTATGATTGTTCGTAAAATAATGGGGAACGTTGGTCAGGTAAGGCTCAGTAGCGTCTCAAGTCTACACATCGTAGTAGATTTACATTTATTAAGTGCAAAAGATTACGCATAAGTTTGCAAATAATTGGTTTATGCATTAAAATGTTTTATGCATGTGAAAACCCGTGAGCTCACCAACTCTTTGTAGTTGACTCATTTTATGTTCCATGCTTTTCAGGTAACAAGTAAGAAATGAAGTACTTTGGGAGCATACTTGTGGCAAAACTGATTAAGTTTGCAATGGAAATTTTTGTAAAAGAAGTATTTATCAAAATTTGGTTATGATCTTGAACTCGTTTTATTTTGTAAAATTGAAAGGTGTTATTTATTAATTGTTGCTGTGACCCGCTTACCTGTTACATCTCGTGTTTTCGCTTTAGCGGGGTGTGAAAGATTTGGTATCAGAGCAGCAGTTATAGAGAACGCTAGTTTTCCTTAAATAGATGGTGCATTTAGTAATTAAGATTATTAATGTCGCAGATCACTATGGCGTCGTCCGATCCTAGTGAATACTTGGTCGATGAATCTGGTTACGTGGTTGGCCACTTTAGAAGAAACTCAGCCCACAATGAAGAGATAGACCCGTATGAGCAGGACACTGCGACCAGTGGAGCATCTGCCTCTCCATAAGCATCCTTCCTACCCCTATCGGAGCCAGCACCCGATGTTCCACCACGAACCTATCATGGCTCAAGGATCAGAGTCACGCCAAGGAAGAACATTCCACTGCCGCAACGTGTGGCATTTGAGGACTCTGTTAGAGGTCATAGGAGAGACATCCCGACCACAATTGGGGAGAAGGATAACTCAAGTGGTGACCGGGGTACCTGTGTCCTGCACCCGGGGCATGAATCCGGCTGAAAGAGAATGGGTAAGGAGAATTGCATCCGATACACAAGTACACCAGACCTGTCTGGGATACCACCACCACATCCTAAACAACCTGTCAGATGTGATGGAAGCACACCATCAGCGCATGTTGAGGAACACGGACGCCGTCGCTGCAGCAAGGCAGGAAATAAGGAGGTTGTATAGATGGTTGGTAGTAAGTGGAGTGATGATGCTAATATTAGGAATAGTGATAGGGTGGATTCTAGAAGAAGGATTAGTGGTAGGATGCCCACTCTTTTGCATGGAAACTCACCATCCTGTTTTGTGACTATAACCATCTTTGAATGCCTAATATCTTTTTGGGAAATGCTTATTTATGACAAGTCATGGTGTATATATGATTAATCTATTCTGTGTTGTAAATGCTCGAATAATATCCATGCAATGAACACTCTTGGCATCATTTAAATGATTGGAAGCTATCACCCTTGTTATTGCCATAAAAATGACGAATTCCCTTCTGACTTAGGCCTAAAAAGATGCCGCCAAAGAGAGAAAATCCTGAGATTGCACGACTTGTGTCAGAACAACTTCTGGCCGCACTCCCCAACATAGTCTGTCAAGTGGCTGCTAGCATGAATGCTAACCAACCAAATAATCCAGAGCCAAGGGCGGCTAGGGAATGCACTTATAAATCTTTTAGATCTTGCAACTCAAAAGAATTCAATGGAACCGAAGGAGTTGTAGGATTATTATCATGGCTCCAAAGCATGGAGTCTGTTCTTCACATTACTAAATGTACCGAAGGAAATAAAGTAGAATATGTGGCATGTTTGTTACAAGGAAGGGCACTTACCTGGTGGAATACATTAGTGCAAACCAGAGGTCGAGAAGCGGTTAACCAGCTTTCTTGGGAAGAATTTAAGAAATTACTAAAAGATGAATACTGCCCAAGAAGTGAACTCCAGAAGTTAGAAATGGAGTTATGGAATCATGAAATGAAAGGAGAAAATGTAGCTGCTTATACGGCTCGATTCCATGAGTTGGCGAATCTAGTACCTCATTTAGTGACACCGGAGGAAGTCTGCATTGAGAGGTATATTTGGGGATTGTCTTCAGAAATTCGAGGAAACATCACCT
>NC_037541.1:6598390-6603074 GCF_001531365.2 Cynara cardunculus var. scolymus
ATCGGGGGAATTGCATCATTTGTCAAAGATGCCACCTAGGGGGTCATACAGCAAAGGACTGCCGAAGACGATTATGCTTCGATTGTGGGAGCCCAGATCATATGAGGAATGTATGCCCAAGGAGGAAACAAGGAGCAAATGCAAACCAAGCCCGACCAACCAGTCAAGGAAACCCAGAAGGTCAGGCATGGGGCAGAGCGTTTGAGATCGGAGCCAAAGAAGCTAGATATGATCCCAATATGGTTTCAGGTACGTTTCTTCTGAATAATGAATTTGCATCAGTTTTATTTGATTCAGCGGCATATAGGAGTTTTGTATCACTAGATTTTAAGCCTAAGATTTACTTAAGGCCCCAAAGGTTGGAAGAAGCTTACGTAATTGAGTTTGCTAATGGCCAAGGAATTAAGGCTAAAGACATAATTAAGGATTGCACTTTAAGTTTAGTCGATAAGGATTTTAGCATAGACCTTATACCAATTGAATTAGGAAGTTTTGACATAGTTATCGACATGGATTGGCTATCCAAAAATCAAGCTGAGATTGTCTGTTCAGAGAAGACTATCCGGATTCCTCAATATGGAAATGACCCAATTGTGATTCAAGGAGACAAGTCCGATCGAAAAATTAAGATAATATCCTACATGAAGATACGAAAGTACTTGAGGAAGAATTGCGCTGCAATTCTGGCACATGTGATTGATGGGAAGGTCAAGGAGAAAAGTATTGAGAATTTCCCTGTAGTGCGGGAGTTTTCTGATGTATTTGATAAGGATTTACAAGGACTACCCCCACAAAGACAAGTCGAATTCGGTATCGACTTAATTCCTGGAGCTGCCCCAGTGGCAAAGGCACCATATCACTTGGCACCATTGGAGATGCAAGAAATGTCAAATCAACTCCAGGAGTTATTAGATAGGGGATTTATAAGACCAAGTTACTCATCATGGGGTGCACCGGTTCTGTTCGTTAAAAAGAAAGATGGATCAATACGAATGTGCATAGATTATAGGGAACTTAATAAGTTGACCATCAAGAACAGATACCCTCTTCCTAGAATCGATGATCTATTTGATCAACTCCAAGGAGCGGTATATTTTTCCAAGATTGACCTACGATCTGGATACCACCAAGTGAGAGTTCGGGAAGAGGACATTCCCAAAATAGCCTTTAGAACTTGTTACGGTCATTACGAATTTCTGGTTATGCCATTCAGGCTAACCAATGCACCGATTGTCTTTATGGACCTAATGAATAGAGTCTGTAGACCGTACCTGGATAAATTTGTAATCATTTTCATAGACGATATATTAATTTATTCACGAAGCAGGGAGGACCATGAGCAACATCTGAGGATAATATTGGAGCTACTCCGAAAAAAAAAATTGTATGCAAAATTTTCTAAATGCGAATTCTGGATTCGTGAAGTACAATTTCTTGGTCATATAGTCAATGAAAAAGGGATTCAAGTAGATCCTGCCAAGATTGAGGCCATTAAGAAATGGGAAGCCCCAAGAACCCCTACGGAAATCCGTCAATTCCTTGGCTTGGCAGGCTATTATCGGCGATTCATCGCGAACTTTTCGAAAATCACACAACCACTCACAGCCTTAACCCAGAAGGACAAGAAATTTGTTTGGGATGAGAAACAAGAAGAAGCGTTTGAGACTCTTAAGCAGAGGCTATGCAATGCACCCATTTTATCCTTACCAGAGGGTTCAGAAAACTTTGTGGTCTATTGTGATGCATCGCATCAAGGCTTAAGATGCGTGCTAATGCAAAAAGACAAGGTCATTGCGTATGCCTCATGGCAACTTAAAGTGCACGAGAAGAATTATACTACACATGACCTCGAATTGGGGGCAGTAGTATTTGCACTTTAGATTTGGAGGCACTATCTTTACGACACCAAATGCATCATATATCACTGATCATAAAAGCCTTCAACATATACTAGACCAAAAGATGTTGAACATGAGGCAACAGAGGTGGGTCGAACTTCTCAACGATTATGATTGTGAAATAAAGTATCACCCGGGGAAAGCTAATGTGGTAGCAGACGCCTTAAGCCGGAAAGAAAGGGTGAAACCGTCAAGGGCACGAGCCATGGGAATTTGGTTCAAACAAACCTAAAAACGCAAATTCTTGAAGCTCAAGAAGAGGCGTTGAAATCGGAGAATCTGAAGAACGAAACCCTGCAACACCTAGAGAAGGAATTCGAAACTCGAGAAGATGGGGTATGTTACTTCAGAAATAGAGTTTGGATACCAAGGAACGACGGTCTCCGGTCAACAATTTTGGAGGAAGCACATCGCTCTAGATATTCTATTCACTCAGGATCTGATAAGATGTACAAAGAGCTAAAAGAATATTACTGGTGGCCAGGAATGAAAAAGGACGTTGCTTTGTACGTAAGTCGATGTTTAACCTGCGTAAGGGTAAAAGCTGAACATCAAAAACCATTTGGTCTTCTTCAGCAACCAGAGATTCCCCAATGGAAGTGGGATCAGATATCAATGGATTTTGTTACAAAGTTACCTAGAACTAGGAGAGGATATGACTCAATTTAGGTCATAGTGGATCGACTTACGAAATCCATGCACTTTTTACCTGTTCGAGAAGACTTTAGTACGGAAAGGCTTGCGTAGTTATATATCAATGAAATCATATGGCGACATGGAGTACCTATTTCCATCATATCAGATAGAGATAGCCGTTTTACTTCACGATTATGGCAATCAGTTCAAAAGGCACTAGGCATGAGGCTGGACTTGAGCACTTCCTATCATCCTCAAATAGATGGGCAAACGGAAAGGACAATCCAAACGCTAGAGGATATGTTACGAGCCTATGTGATAGACTTTGGAGGCAGTTGGGATACTCATCTGCCATTGGTTGAAGTTTCCTACAACAATGGATATCACACCAGTATCCAATGCGCACCATATGAAGCCTTGTATGAGCGTAAGTGTAGATCCCCACTCAGTTGGTTGGAAATTGGTGACAGACAACTGACTAGGCATGACATTATCCAGGAGACAACCGATAAAATCTCAATCATCCAAGAAAGGCTTAAAGCTGCGAGAGATCGTCATAAGAGCTACGCTGATAACCGACGAAAACCATTGGAATTTCAAGTGGGTGAAGAAGTGAAGCGGACGTGTGTCCCTTTTGGTAGATCAAATACCGAAGGGAGTGGTGCACGAATTGAAGATCGCTCTGAACGATATATGGGATCAATGTCAGAAGCAACGAATGCTTCTGTGTGTGTGCGGGGTAGTGGCGAGCCCTGAGRCGAAGGGGCTCTTATCTCTTCATCACCTCTCTGTTGAGAGAGGGGTGATGGTATATGTGGTTCCTCGGCTTGTTCATCTCCAGAGGCCCGAAGGATGGCTGGTTTAGGTTTGGGTAGGAGTGGGTCGTCCTGTTTCAGTCACCCTTTGGCTTTGATCGCCAGGGGTAGTAGATGTGATTGCCCTTTAGGTAGTAGGTAGGGAAATATTTTGGTGAGGGCCGGGGGAAGCACTAGCATCATCATCATCATCATCATCTTCATCATCCGATGAAGACGATGCTTGTGCTCCCTCGCTTGGAGGGGGGACGGCTCTAAGTGTTCCGGGGTAGCTGCCCTCGGTTGTTGGTTCAGCATGGAGCGTTCATAGGCTTGGCGTATCTCACTTGTCGATGGAATGACAGTGAGCATAGCCCGAGACAGCGAAAGGTTTGTTGTGTATCCTTCCTTCGATAGGGTTGGGCGATGTCCTTGTATCTTGTAAACCGGGGTGTATGGCTCTATGGTAGGTAGACCGTGTTGCCTCATTGCATCCCCAATGATGAGAGCAAGGAAGCGGGGGAAGAGAACAACATACAGCGGCTTTCTTGTGGCTTGAAGTTTACACTTCTTGAGCACGGCCGCATGGATCTCGGTGTAGATGAGGAGGGCGTAGTCGAGGTTGAGGTTGAAGAAAAGCCCATACAGAATTGTCATTATGTTGAGATTTCCTTGATCGAGGGAGCCCAACTTGCATGTGAGAGAGCGGTTGAGGATGGAAAAGAACAAATTCCACATTGGTGGGAGGAATTGTCTTTTGAAGTCGGAGATGTTTCGTATTTCCCGGTTGTACCCTAGCATCTTTACAAACCTTAGAATGTCCTCGGAGGAAGGTGGTTCGTCATATTGTTCAATCTTGAGTTCCCGTCTGGTGGGAATGCATAACACTTTAGAAATTTTAGCTCGTGAAATTTTTACTGAGCAAATCATGTCGTTTGGAGCGTCTACGTCTCCCATTATTCCATGACTTGGAGGATCAAACTCGCAAGTCTGCCAGTATTGTTGAACATACTTTAATGGTACGTTTGGGTTCACCAGAGTTAGGGCAGGAAGAAGGATACAGCTCTTGAAGAACTCAATCATGATAGCAAACCTGTCATAAAAAAGAGTGTTGCGCAGTTCTATCATATGGTTATTGGGTTTCATGGGCAAGAAGACGATTGCGCGGCTGTCGGCGCTAGTGGATTGAATGCGGCTGTCATTGTTGTTGGAAGCGTCAGAAGCAGAGGAAGCCATTTTTGATGAAGTTGCATGTTTGTAGTTCGTCGAAGTTGTGTTTGAAGGTTTTGAAAGCGTAAAGAAGGTAAGAATGGGGAAGAAGGGTATATATAGGGTAGTTTGGTGGGGTGGGGGGAT
>NC_037541.1:6603703-6604877 GCF_001531365.2 Cynara cardunculus var. scolymus
GATGAAAAAAGAATGAAATATGGTTAAGTATGAAAAAGAATGACTTTGAGACCAGAGGGGCTCTGGTTGCAAAGACTTTGAATCCAGAGGCTCTGGTCTTTAGAACCAGAGGCTCTGGTTGTGAATTATGAAGAAAAATATTATGAAATATGGCTAAGTATGAAGAGCAATAAGTCTTTGAGACCAGAGGGGCTCTGGTTGCAAAGACTTTGAATCAAGAGGCTCTGGTCTTTAGAACCAGAGGCTCTGGTTGAGAATGGTGATGAAAAAAAAAATGAAGTATGAAATGATGAGGACTTTGCTTTCAAAGAAACTAGGGCCAGAGGCTCTGGTCTTTAGAACCAGAGGCTCTGATTGAGAAAAATAATATAAAGCAAGCCAAGGAAAGCAGAGGCTCTGTTCTTTGGAACCAGAGGCTCTGGTTAAATCAGGATGAAATGGAGTATGACATGAAATGATCAAGATAAAGCTTGTAAAGAATCTAAAGCCAGAGGCTCTGGTCTTTAGAACCAGAGGCTCTGGTCTTCGGAAACACTTAGTCATTTTAGTGAGCAAGGACCAGAGGGGCTCTGGTTTCAAAGCGGAAGAAAAAGTAAGATTCAAAAGCGATGGATGGGGTCCAGAGGCTCTGGTCTTTAGAACCAGAGGCTCTGGTTGAAAGAAAAAAAATGAAAAGGGAGTTGGATAGGAAATGGTTGACTTGCTTTCAAAGAATCTTAAGCCAGAGGCTCTGGTCTTTAGAACCAGAAGCTCTGGTTGTAAAGAGAATAACAAATAGCAAGTAAGGGTGGGAACCAGAGGCTCTGGGTGGGAGAAAAGTACTTGATAAGAAATACCAAGTATTTGCTTTGAACCAGAGGGGCTCTGGTTACCAATAGGACCAGAGGGGCTCTGGTTACCTTTAGAACCAGAGGGGATCTTGTTACTAATAGGACCAGAGGGGCACTGGTTGCAAAGATGAAATTTCGCCAATAAATCTAAGTCATTCTATATGGCCAAAGGCTCTGGTCTTTAGAACCAGAGGCTCTGGTTTAGGATACTTAGAGAATATATGGCTTTGTTATTGTATCACTTATTGGCATAACCATGAGATATTGAGAATCGATGGTTAAAAGTTAATTGCCTCTAAGTGGTGAGATTCAACATACCCATCTTGCTGACTAGAAATAAAAAA
>NC_037541.1:6604977-6606179 GCF_001531365.2 Cynara cardunculus var. scolymus
ATCACTCTCGCGGTTACACCGCCATCTCACACGCAGTTAACACTGCTCATATCACTCTCGCGGTTACACCGCCATCTCACACGCAGTTAACACTGCTCAATCACTCTCGCGGTTACACCGCCATCTCACACGCAGTTAACACTGCTCAATATATCATTCCAAAAACATACTTTCAAAAACATCTCTTTTTATCCGGACTCGAAGTCCGGTCATAACCGTCCGGATTAGATGTCCGGTCAATACCCTTTAAAAACTCTTTCATTTCCATCCGGATTACAAATCCGGACAAACACTTAGAAAATAATTCAACCTTGTCCGGTTTAGTAATCCGCTCATAAAAACACTTTGAAAATATAATATCCTTGTCCGGTTTAAGAATCCGGACATCATATCATTCTCTTTGTCATCCGGTTTAGATTAAACCGATCAATACACAATTTATCCTTTGAGCGGTTTAATATAAACAGGTCAACACACCGTACAACTCTTGACCGGTTTAGCAATCCGGTCAATATATCACATGATTCTTTAAGCGGTTTACACATTATCCGGTCACCTCTTGCTCGGTTTAAAACATAATCCGTTCACTTCTTGTCCGGTTTAATAGATATCTGGACAAAGCACATCTGGTTTAAGTATCCAGATTTCAATCCGGACACCACTTGGCCGGTTTACACAAGTATCATCATAAAATGCCTCCAAACTCATAATAATCAGATCTAAATGCTTTTCAATTTGTATGAAAGCAATTCATATTCAAAGCTTTTAATACACTCACCTTTTAGAAATGAGAATCAAAGCTTTTAGAGGCTTTCCTCTTCCTGTGCAGATTCTTCAAAACTTTTAGAGAGAAACTTTCTAAATATAGAAAGTGTGTTGTGTGTGTTTTTCTCTTCACAAAACTTTATATACAAACACAATCCTCAAAGGAAAATGAGGGGCGGCTCAACAGCCGACTCCCCCTCTTTTCTATATTTAAAATAATATACACACATACATATAACACTCACATATATATATATATATATATTTAAATAAATACACATATATATATAATCAGAATAATAACCAGACTATTACAGAATAAACTCTACCCAAGTAAATCTTGAAAATTCATCAATGAGTACTAAGATGTACTTCTTTCCTCCAAGACTCTTCACAGAGATAGAACCACAGAGGTCCACATGAAGCATTTGCAGAGG
>NC_037541.1:6607185-6666217 GCF_001531365.2 Cynara cardunculus var. scolymus
GACTATTTTCATGATCTGAGGCATATTCATGCTTAGACATATCTTTTTCCGAGAGCTCTGTGACAAAAACTTTTTCAAAAAGAGACTCATTTACAGAAGGCTCTGTGATGTATTTTGGAAAGAATTCCAGAGCCTCTGAGGATAATTTTCTTTCAAGAGGCTGACCAAAAGCATAGTTTTCTTAAGTTTCTGGTTGTCCAAACTTAAAAATTCCTATATGACCCTGTCTCATAAATCTCCTTGGAATGGAATCCTTCTTTTCAAAAGGTGAGAAAGAGTCAATATAGTCTTCATAAGCAATATTTTCCATTGTTAAACACGTTTTTGTGTCTGGATCAACCAACAGCTTTCTTCTTTTGAAAATGGGYTTAGTTTTAGAAATATTACTTTTCAAATTATTTGAGGATCTAAAGGTACTCTCAAGAGTTTTGYTGGATTTAAAACCAGGTTTGTTATCAAATTCTGAGAAATCTAGACCTCTTCTGCCCAAATTAACTTTAATCTTTTTGTAGACATTTTGAGCCTCTTGAAACTTTTTAATTTTAAGCTCTCTGTCAAGAACATCTTGGTGCAAAAATTCTCTAACCTTTTGAAAGAATTCTTTAACAGAAGTAATATTACATTTCTCATGCTCCAAATGCCTTAACTCATCCACCTTGTTTTTCAAATCTTTTTGAACCTCGGCAAACTTTTCCTTTGAAGATTTTTCTAAATTTACAAAATTTGTTTGTGCCTCTTCAAACATTTTAAAAAATCTGTTCCTTTCCTCTGTGAGCAGAATGACTTCTTTTTCACAAAGAGAAAGTTTTTCTTTTAGATTGAAATGCTCCAAATGACATGAATCGAGGTTATCGATGATCTATGTGTATAGATCAAGAGATTCAGAAGAGTAAGAAGTAGAAACCTCTTGATCATTTCTTGCAGAGGAGTCAGATTCGATATTGGCCATCCCACAGAAGAGCTCATCCTCTGTGTCCGAGTCTTCCCAAGCGAGAAGACCCTTCTGTTCATCTTCATCAGAGGATTCATCAGTTACTAGCTCACTTGATTGAGCTAGCAGAGACTTCTGCTGGTAATAGTCAGCCTTCTTTTTGTAGAAGGCTGCATCTCTAGGACCCCTCTGTGGAGCCTTTGGCCCTTTTGACCAGCAATCTGCAGCAAAGTGGCCTGGCTTGCCACATCTAAAGCATCATTCCTTCTACTCTTCCTTCTTCTGCTCCTCTACCTTCTGCAAGGGCTTCTGCTCCTTCTCACCTGCATCCGATCTACCTCCCTCTGTGAAGTTTCTTCTGTTGAAAATTTTGTAATCCTTCCTCTCACCACCCTTTCTGAATTCTCTAGTAATCAAGGCCAGAGTTTTCATCATCTCCTTCATCGAGACTTCTTCATCAGAACTTTCCTCACTCTCTGCTATCAAGATCTTCTTCTTCTTCCTCTTCTTCTCCTTCTCTTCCTTCTGTGTTCCTTTCCCCTTTCCAGAGCTGCCATCCTCTGCAACTAGAGCAAGTGGACCAACACAGTTCTTTTTCATTTGTAGAACTTTAGGCTCTTGACTTTTAAGAGAGCCAAATAAGTCAGCCAGAGTCCACATTTCCAAATCTAAGGTGGMCTTCATAGACATGGTTAGGTGCATCCATTCAACTCCAAGGCTCTTCAAGAACAGAGAGTTGTTGTCCTCTGCCGTTCTCATTACTCCATACTGTTTGCAATTGCTAATAAGGGTGTTTAGTCTGGAGTATGTGTCCGACAGGGATTCACCTTCTTTCGCCTTGGAGCTGTGGTATTCGTCAATGCAAATTGCTCGATTGTTCTTGAGTGTTTTCTTACCTCCTTCAATCTGTTTTTCTAATTCTGCCCTAATATCCATGGACAATTGACAGTGATCGATACATTTGAAGATTTCGTGAGGTATTGCCATGATTAACAACCGTTTGCATTTGCTGCTCAAATCAACCAGTATTTTGTCTTCATCACTCCAGTTAGCAACAGGTCTTGGCTCGTAATGTTCAGCAATTTCAGGGGTTGTGCCAGTAGCAGGTGTTGTGCCAGTAGCAGGAACTCTTGGAATTAAGTTCATTGGCACATAAGGAGGATTGTAAAGAAATTCACATATCCTTGGGTGAATTCCTTCCAAAAAATTTATCATTCGCACCTTCCATTGCGGATACTCCTCACGAATAAGCGTGGGAGGTTTTGATTGAGAACCAGTGCTCATGAATRARGTATTGGCCAGRTTCGCCATTGAAATTAGAAGGAGAAAAACAGGAATAAGATGAAACTAATTTAATCGAGTGAAACAGGGTAAAAATGAATAAAACTGGTGTTCTATAAAATGCAGATTAATACCAAAAACAGAATTAATCGAATGAGAATTCAATTCCTGCTCTGATACCAATTGGTAGGACCTGTAAATTCAGATTTGGTATTTGATCTCTTACTCTGGATGATCTTTAGAACGATTACAGTGCAGCGGAAACAATGATAAGAACACAACAGAGTAATTAATCAAGAACACAAAGTTTGATATTAAGAAGATGAACGCAATAGAATAGCTTCAAAGGTTTTTCAATTGAATGAAAAATATGGACGATTACAATATGGAAGCACACTGAATTACGAAGGCTTAAGCTGCTATTTATACTAGTTCCTAACGACCTTTCTGACATGACCTAGACAAGTGAAATCATCCAAGCCGTCCAAATAAAGTCGATTAAAAACCTAGACACGTGAGAAGCACGTGCAGCTAACAACCTTTGAAAAACAGCAGAACAGGATCTTCACAGAAGACGAATCCGTAGACCCTCTGTGAGCCACCTCAGAGGCTCTGCTGTAGAAGACTTGTAGGTTCTTATTGCCAAAGGACCATTTTCCAGAACCTCTGTGAGAGACAACAGAGGTTCTGTCAATCTTGACTTGTACGATCAAACAGCTTATGTTGCTGGTCCTYTGTTGTCYKCTGTGGAAGAAACCCTTCTGTCAACACTTGCAGAAATCTTTTTCATACTTTTACATTAACTAAATATTGGAGCTAACAAGTTTTCTCTGTGAAAAATCTGAATCTCTGTCTGAAGTACAACAACGTTTTAATTGTCCTTTTATCGATCTAAAGACAGTTGGAAGAGAATATTCCTACTCTGAGACACTGCCAAAGTTCTTAGAATGTTTTCTAGAAACATTGGATAATTATACCATGTGTCTCAAGATGTCTAAGGATATGTCCACCCTATCCCTTAGCATCCTCTACGGGCACTGCATAATCATGAGCAAACTCATCAGCTGAAAAATAATCTTCTCAAAGATTCAAGAGAAATGAAAATCTCTCATTTATCTTTGATCTCTGAAACCTCTTCAGCGATTCCTTCTATCCATTCTTCTTCTTCTTCTTCTTCTCTTACTATCACTGAGTTAGATCCCTCTAACTCTGAAGACTTAAGAGATGTTGATTTATTAGATTTTGATGAGTCTTTGGCCCTCTTTACAAACTCTTTCAGAAGGTTTGCCAAAAAAAAGTAATTTCTACATATCTTCTTCTCTGACTATCGTTGACCTCTCAACAGGTCTCAACTATTGAACTTTGCCTTAACCCCGTGGCATCTATCCTTACCCTTTATCCATATTAAGCTATATCTTTTATGGATTTCGTATGTGTGGCACCAACCCCGACCACTTCAGTGACTCAAATTGCTAAATGTGTGATTCCCAACATTGCCACTGCTGATTCTTCACTTCTTTTCTCAACCGTTATCTCCTACCCACCTTCTTTGGTCTCTATCAAATGAGCTTATGAACCAATGGTGGTTGTCCCCACCATTGGTGAAGTTATCACCATAGGACCTGACGATGCTCTTCTCGACTCCCCTCAACAACATGCGGCTGATGCTCTCGACAGAGTATTCGAGACACTCATCCTCAGTGACAATCACTCAGATACTGCTAAGAAACCCTCATGTATACACCATACCCCTTCCCCTTCTTTCTTTGTTACTAAGCCTGAGCTCTCTAATGCTCAATGTTCTTTTCTCTCTGCAGATCCTATGGAGACTGAACTCCGAGTCTGAAACTAACGCCTATGATATGGCTGGGGATGTCAAGCTGCTTTTCCCTGCTGTTGCAACCATCCTTGACAAGATGGATGAAGTTCAATAGGGAATGCCCTTGAAGGAGGACTTGACTCACGACCTCTCTGTTGTCCAATTGGAGATATGTGAAGTCAAAAGCGAGCTGAACTCCATCAAGATGGAATCCAGAACAACTCCGAAGCCATCGCTTCTCTCTCCAGCAACACTGAGGATGTTCAGTCTCATCTTACCAAGCATGGTGAGCTCCTTGAACGATTTTCCAGCTTCTACAAAAGTCGACGCCTATCCTTGAACCTTCATTCATTGTTGCTGATAGTCATCGGCTAGATATGGTTGTTGAGATCAACCTTTAACAAGCAGAAGCTCTTGTCTCCGTAGAGCAGTCGGTGCACGACCTGACTTCTCGCCTCCCTCTCTCCGTTGATGATGACAAAGAGGGGGAGAAAACTGTTGAAAAGAATGTTGATTTTGTGGTCATTGCTGACCGTGAAGACCTCCCTCCTTCCACCTCTGTAATTCCAAATGTTGGTGAAGAAGAAGAGCATGAATACGAAGATGAGGATTCGAAGATCCCTGACACAGGTGTTGACCTTGGTGATGATGACGATGATGATGATTTCTCTGTCCAAGTTATGCTATAACAGTCTGCTAAAGGAGTCTCCTTCAAGGAACCTGCTTTGTAGGGGGAGAGATCCTTCCACCAACACTCTTACTCTAGCAAAGCGAAAGGAGTTGCTGAAGACAACCTAGCTCTACTATTTTGGGCCCTCAGCTACCTCAGGACGCAAATACATTAACCATGTTTGGTCCACCTCGGAAGCTAAACCTTATTTTTATCTAACTTTTACCTATGAACCCATATCTGTCTCTACAACACCTACCCTCAACCTCTCAACCCATCTTCCCTCCTTTGAAACTTTTGAGGATGACGAAGGTGAAGATGAATCCTACAACCTCATACCTTGGAAGTTGTCAAAACAACTTGTGTTCTCCGAGGTTGAAGAAGATTTGAGGATGGCTCAACTTCTAAGACAACTTAACTAATCTAGAGTAAAAATTCCTCTTCGTACCTCTAGATGTTGTAAGTTTGACTTCCTCTGAAGCTGAACGCAAGGAATGTCTGAAAGCTGAACAAGAGCTGAAAGCAATAACAACAGAAACTATAAGACAGTCTGCAATTAGCCAAGACTCTAGCTGAACAAGCTCATGCAATAGGGATGTTCAAGCATAATGATCCCCTAAGTGTTCAAGCCTTACTCTAGGAAAAACTTGAACAGAAAAGACAAAGGGTGTTGAAGCTAAAGGACAAAGAAAGATCGAAACAAGAATGAGCCCTCATAGTATTTCAAACGTCACAATCAGCGGACGAATGAAAGATGGTAGCCTTCTAGTTTCTATGGTCATCTTCTAAGAGAACACCGATGATGTCACTCAGTATCTCTCCTTCCTCAGTCAGTATGGTATGAATGGTTTGAGATTCTATTCAAAAGTCCAAATCTAAGCATAAGGCTTACATTGAAGAAGTTCTTAATGAACTATTCAACAAAGTGTCGAAGATCATCGAGGTTTCTCCTCTTCCACAGAAGTCCTCTCGAAGAAGAAACATTTTTTTTCATGGAGAAGGTTTGTCCCACAAAAATAAGCATAAAACAAACTTTTCAGTGGATGAGCTCTTCAAGAACAGGAAGAAGCCAGATATCTCAATATTGAATCTATCATTACCTGAAAAGGGACCTTTTATTCCCAATACAATGCATGTGAAACCTGAATATGGACTTATGTTTATTGACTATGATGGTCAATACATGTTTTAGTGAGTGTCTGAGCCCCATCTCTGCCCAATAGATCATTTAGAGTATCTTCGAACTTAGCTAAACGAAGATCTCTTCAGAGAGATGATGGACCGCAGAATTCGAAATGAAAATGCTCAGAAGTAATATTCGAGGAGAAGATGTCCCTGACTACATCAACTTCAACAATCTAGATTATAAAATCTTTCAAGCTTGTAAACCTTGTACATCTTTTATCTTTTCTTTCAGTGTATAACTTTAATGTATTAATCCTACCAAAATAATTGTAATCATTTGTAATATTTTGTCTTGAATGATATTTCAATATGATGATTGGTTCACTAAAAAAGATCACCGAAAAGAGTAAATGGGACATATACTTATGAGTTCTATTTATTCTTTACATTCTCCGACACCTTTCTTGTCAGTAAATATGCTCTAAATGTTAAGTTATTCATATTATGTAAATTTATTATTTCCTTGTAATGCTTTACAAATAAGTGAATTCTCATAATAAACTCTATCACTGAAAAAGATCCCAAAACAGTAAAAAGGGACATGTATTTTACTAGTACATTTTTCCATACTGTTACAATAAGCAATTTTCTTTATGTTGCTTTGTCATCATCAAATAGGAGAGATTGTCATCATCAATTTTCTTTATGTTGCTTTTATCTAATGAAAAGTACTTCGTTCTCTTTTATTCAGTTTCAGCGATCATCACTTTATCTGTTCAGTGATTGCTGTACAAATACTGTAAAATTTCAAGAGACAAGTATTCTTCAAGAAGAAAAAACTCACACGACAAGAACCTTTAGTGATATTGAAGATAAATATGAAGATAGAGATAAGCAGTTCGTGATCTGATGTGGTTTCAGTGATAACAAACCTGTCTACAAAACATATGTGAAGTCTACTCAAGATTCATCATACATTAAAGAAACTTTAGAGTTATTCCAGTGTCAGTGATCAAATGAATCTTGCTGATCAAGATTAGTTTTTGTCTTATCCTCTTATACACAAAGAACAAACCTATAGTCACCCTTGTGATCCCAGAATTCTAGTCTAATCATTCAATTAATCAAAGATCAAGAATAAGATAGTGAATTTAATCAGTCAGCTTGCTTGTATTTCATAAACTTTGAATACAGTGTTCTTGATTACAATGATCTTACAATCTCAATGTGTACGTATGAATGATTGTCAAAAGTCTAACAGCCAGACCTAACCAACTAAACTACCATTGTTATTTATAACAGCTCCTAAATAGGAAAGATAACTACCAACTTTCTATAAAAGAAAAATAACAACTGAACAATTACACAACATATAAAACAATTTCAGCACCGGGACTTGAATACAACGTTTTTGTTCCAACAATCTCCCCCTTTGGATTCAAGTCCAAAACAACAACATCTTCAGATCTTTTAGCAATGATTTTTATATTTGATTTAGATAAGCTTAGAAAACAAAGTTAAGTACTAACGAGTGTATTATCACCAAAAATGAATTTTCATTATTAGAGATGTGATAATAACAATTTGAAGAATAGCTGAATCAGATATTGGAAATCTGATTGAAGAGAAAATTCACAAGTATAGTCTGAAAGAAATACATGTTCAGAAATGGTACTCGTTCCCAAAAAGAATTCAAAATCTTTTAAACATCATACTTCTTAGAAATGAAAAACGTTTAAGTTCAAAGAAGTGGTTTAAACATTTAAGAAAACATTTTATATGCAAAGAAGTTGTTCTTCATCAATGCATATTCAGAGAAAGGTAAGAAAGATACACCTGATATGAATAACATATTATAATGAAATGATAATGAGTTCCCCCTTGATGATATAGCTCAAAACTCAAACAAGTGATTAGAATTTCGCATTTAAGAGCATAAAGATCAAGTTCAAATAAAATTTTAAACTCAAACTCCCCCTAGAAAGATGGATTAGATTTTTATACAGACAGATTAAGCATTTCAAGCATGCTTACTAAAAACGAAAACCTTTTCTCCTCGAGAGGTTTTGTGAAAATGTCAAGATAGAAATCTGTCTGCATAAAATGCATCTCAATTGACCCTTTTTCTACATTATCTTTAATGAAATGATACCTGATATCGATGGGTTTGGTCTTAGAGTATTGAATTGGATTAGTAGTTATAGCAATTGCGCTCTTTAAATCGCAGTTGATAGGGACTTTTGTTGAACATGTACCCGTAGTCTAGAAGTTGTGTCTTCATCCGCAAAACTTCTGAACAACAACTAGCTGTTGCAACATAGTCTGCCTTAACATTAGAAGTTGAAACACAGTTTTGCTTCTTCGAAGTCCAACTTACGAGCTTGTCGCCTAAGAACTTATAGGATCCAAAAGTGCTCTTTCTATCCAGTTTACAACCTGCATGGTCAGAATCAGTAAACGCAATTAGCTCAAAACTAGATTCTTTTGGATACCAAAGGCCTAAATTTTGTGTGCCTTTGAGGTATCTAAGAATTCTTTTAACCGCTGCAAGGTGTGACTCTTTAGGATTAGCCTGATATCTCGTACAAGAACATGTTGCAAACATTATATCTGGTCTACTAGAAGTTAAGTATAATAAAGATCCAATCATGGCATGGTAATTTTGTTGATCAACAGATTTTCCGTATAAATCTGCATCTAATAAAGTATAAGTAGCCATGGGAGTCTTTATGGAAACATTCAAACATATTAAATACTTTCAAAATATCTTTTACATATTTGGACTGATTAATGAATGTCATTGGGGAGTTGTTTTACTTGAAGACCAAGAAAGAAATTTAACTCTCCCATCATACTCATTTGWAATTTAGATTTCATGATGTCTGAGAAGTTCTTTCAAAAATAATGTCATCAACATATATGTGTATCAAAATCATATGCTTACCTTTCTTTTTAAGGAATAACATAGTATCTATCGTATCTTTCTTGAAACCAGATTTCAGTAGGAATTGAGTTAGAGTATCATATCATGCCTAGGATCTTGTTTCAAACTGTATAGTGCTTTGTCTAGGACATAGACATGATCAGGCTTTTATGGATCAACAAAACCTTCAGGCTGACTCACGTAAACTTCTTTGTGAAGAATACTGTTCAGGAATTCGGATTTGGCATCCATTTTGTAGACTTTGAAATTCTTGTAAGCATCATACGCCAATAATATTCTGATGGCTTCAATGCGTGCGACTGCAGCAAAGGTCTCATCATAATCGATGCCTTCTTGTTGAATGTAACCTTTAGCAACCAATCAGGCTTTGTTTCTTATTCCCATCTTATTCTTTTTGTTTTGGAAGACCCATTTTGTACCTTTACATGTAGATAAGCACGTTTGGAGACAACAGAGTGACTTCATACATGTGCTTTACTTTGAGAGGTATGAGATTGTCATTTGTGTGCAAGAGGATAAGACAAAATCTAATCTTGTACAAAAATATTATTTGTTCAGTGTTCGCCAAATCTTGAACAAACTTCAAACTTGATTGTAAACATGCTTGTCATCACTAAAAACCGCATCAGAGCACAAAACTGTCTGTCTCTATCTTCTGCTTTTTCTTTGACATCGTTGGAGGTTCTTTCGGTGTGAGTTTTGTCTTCTTGAAGAATACTTGGCATTTTTGAGAAGTTTACAATACATGTTCAGCGATCACTGAACAGACTAAGTGATGATCGCTAAAACTGAATAAAACAGAACTAAGTATTTTTCGTTAGGTATAAAAGGATCATTATTAAATCACGGAGAGAGTAAGGATCAACAGATGACTAAAAATAATGTAGTTATTTCTCTTGAGACCACACGATTGTTGATGATTTTATTGTCATCAAGTGCTTTAGTGTAATTGTGATTTACACACGATCGATGGGTTTATAGGTTAGGGGTGTGCAGAAAGTCATACGATCCAATTTAAAGCGACTGATCGTAGAACTGACCGACTATAATCGGATCAAATTGGATCCAAAATTTCAACATCCAAATCGGTCGGTTCTAGGATGGCAGTCCAAAATCCAATAAACTAAACCGATCCAATCTAATGACCATCAAATTACTTATCCAATTATCATCCAACTACCATCCACTATATAAACTTACTAAGATTTAATGATAGTTTTTTTAGTTTATATTTTTACGTAGTTTTTAAATAATTTAAGAAAATATATGTTAATTGGTTGAAATAGTTGATTAATTGGTTGAAAATTAGGTCAAAATCCATTAAGATTCAATGTATAACCAATAGTAAAATATAATAGATGGAACCAGTCTGATCCAATCATCTATTGGATTGGATCGGATGTCCATTGTTAATTGGTTGAAAATTAAATAAAAATATTGGATTGATCCAATGGATAACAGATAATAAAATCCATTGGATAAAACCTATCTGATCCAATCATCCATTAGATTGAATTTGATAGGATGTCCAATGTTAATTGGTTGAAAATTATATCAAAATATTGGATTAATCCAATGGATGGAACTGATCTGATTCGATCATCCATCGGATTGGATTATATTGAATGTCCAATGTTAATTGGATTGGATCGGATGACAGAGTCGAACATCCAATAGATGATTTGATTGAATCAGGTCCACCTTAATTCATTAGATTTCAATTGATGAACACCTTTAGGTTAGGCTAAGAGGTGTAAAGTGCACACTTGTAGAAATTGTCATGGACCTGTGATCGCCCTAAAGTGGGGGGGGGTCAATGGATCATACCCCCTTGTGGGGTTCTAGGAGCAGCACCGCTGGCAGGGTTCAAAAGGGTCAGCCTCTTTGGCGATGGTCCATCTACATAAAATTCAAAACGCGTGTAGCCTTCTGAACTTCTTTTCAGAAAGGGTGTAGCTTTCTGAAATTCTTTTTGAAGACGTGTAGCCTTCTATAGTATACATCAGAATATTAGATTTGGTTTGAAAAGGCATGATTTCTTCAGAACTTTGGTGCAGTAACTATTATTGATCTTATTCGTTAGTAGTTATTTGATAACTCTTATTATCTTCAAATAACTACTTAACCACCCCCAATTAATTGGAAATTAACTACCTATCTAAGTGGTCTTCAATCTCATTTTAACATATGGAAAACACACAATCTATCTCAATTCTTCCTCCAAATATTGAGTGTGTATTTTGATTATTCCCAAATAAATTATGTGATACCTGTAGGCTAAGACATGACCGAAAATATTACTTATAGAAAATTATTCCATTCACATTTTATTTTACCATCCAAGTCCTATTCATTGATATCTATATCCATTGTGTACACATGCATGTATGTGTAACATCCAATTTTAGTATTCAACGATAAACATATACATAGGTATATATATATATATATATATATATATATATATATATGTTGGTATACGTATTATAACCATGGAATCTTAATTTAGAGATTTTGTCAACAATACATGAAATCTTAGTTTTAACAATAATATTTCCATCGCATGATTTATTCTTTTGCTATTAAAAACGATGGCGTAGTCTAGAGTCAATTAACCAATTATGAGTTTGACATTTTCTTTTATTTGGACTTGCAAACAATTCCAAAATGCTTATTTAAATGTATTCATAATTGAGTTCTTTAATTATTATATATAATAATTTATGTTTTACTATAAAATTGTTTAATAAGAACAACCTCATCTAATATTTTGTCTCGTTGCTTCATATCTCAGGCCAAATTTGAGCTTCACATGTGAATGGAGCAATATTCGTGTAGAATTTTTGAGCTAATGATTCCATCATATTTGACCAATTCTAGCACACATATGATTCTTGGATATATAGTAATCATCATTCTCTTCTTATTAAATTTATATTGATAAATTTCATATCACTAAAATTATTGAGGATTCATTTCAATTTTTAATTAGAAATATTAAATGTTTGTTTCCACATGATATTTTGTTAACATTTGTTACGATATTGGTTTTTTATATGATATTCTTGAAATTAGTCTTTTATACATAAAATACTTCTTAAAAATGTCATACAATAAGGATGATAAAATGATTTATTTTTTGTCTTATTAAATTATCGAATTTTTTTAAATAAAACTTATTAGATCGTTTAATTTTGTCCTTACAACTTATTATTGTAGTGTTTTCAGAGAACATAGCAATTTTTTTCTAAAAACTTAACAAGTGCTCTATTAATACCTTGTGCATTTTGTTGTAATGGCATGTATAAAAATGGGACTATATTGAATTAAAGTATATCCAAAACGGTTGATTGCCATAAATTATCTGATATACATTTTTAGTAAGAGTAAATTAAGTTACGATTTTCATTCATGTGCTTTCAAAACTATGGTTTGTGTTCTTATGGTTTGAAAATACATGGTTGTTTTCATCTCAGGCCAATTTGGTCATTGATTTACCGTTAACTATACGAATAGAAAACAACAATGAATTGTAAATCTTATGACTAGAACCATTATTTTGAAAACACAAAAACAGATATAGCAATCTTAAACAAACTAGAGGGACAAAAAAGCATAGTTTACTCATTTACTAGTGAAGATAATCACATTTTTTATTTATCTAGTTTTATAAAAAAATATCATATCTTTTTGCAACAACAAATCTTACAAATTTTTAGTAGCACACAATGAAATTTGAACTCATAAAAGTTAACTTTACCCACTAGTGGAATCCCTTAGGGTTTTGTTGCTTTTATATTAATTAATAATAGTGTGATGGTCAACATATTTGTATCATTCAATTATTGGGTCAATGTCAATGTTAGTTGGAATATTGAAGACCTTGCTTGTTACAATGGAAAGCAAAAATTATGAAATATATAGAAGTTTGGAGATGAAAAGCAAAAGGGAAAGGGAGGGGAGCCTTTGTGATCAATTGGTTTTTAAGAGAAATGAACCCAAAAGTTTTTGATTTCTAAGGATATGTTGATTTGAATAAGAGGATTATGGCATACTTATGAAGTAATTTTCGGAACCCAGATATGTACACGTTAATTAAGGCTTATGAAGTAATTTTCGGAACCCAGATATGTACACGTTAATTAAGGCTTAATATGAACTGTTCATACAAATATCATCTGATCGTTTATATGTAACACAAGTTAAAGAAGCGTATGAAGAGTTTTTGAGTAAACAATAACAGTTTAATAGATACAAACTCCTAATGATATGACAACGCAACCATATATAGTTATTGTCAGCGAGTTTGTAGGTGTTGCCAAAGGGTTAATGGCACCTACGTTACGAATTACAGTAGATATTAATTTTTTGAATGTCAAAAGTTTAAATTTAATTCAAAATAAGAAGTGTGTGAGTGTGTGTTTTGATATAAATAAATGTTATATGTTACATCAAAGAGAAATTAATGTAGGCATCAAATATCACTTTATAAGCCACCTGCCATTATTGACAAATAGGAAAGTTAGAAAAGCCATTTTTGGTTAAGTAGAAAATGAGGGCTTGATGATCACAAGTTGTGAGTAAAAATTCCAACCATCTTGAAAACCAAATAAAAACGAGAAACAAAAGAATAGATGCTTTACGAAAATAGTTGCATAAAATAAAAAAGAAAATTTTGAGTGTAACTCATTCATCTATTTTGTAAGATTTAGGTTATGTTTGATAAACTAACGTATAAGATAACTGATGGTTGATAAGATAGTTGGTGACTGATAATTAAGTTGCTGATAACTTAGTTGGTGGTTGATAATTAAGCTAGCTGGTGAACTAAATACACTAGTAAAAACTAGTTAAAAAATGTAAAATGATAAAAAAAAAAACATGTTAATAAAATTAATAAAATTTAACATTTCATAATATATTTAAAACAATTCGGTAATAATATGATGTGTTAATTTATACAAACTAGATGTTAAAAAATATAAATAATAAAGTATGTTAATTAATATATTTCAATTTGATCTATAATTAGAGAAAAGTCCAAAAAATCTCAATAAAGTTTCTCATTTTGACTGTTTTAGTCCCTAAACTATTTTTTAAAATGAACAACAAAAAACATTAAACATTCTCAATAAAGGAGGCTGCAAAGTGTTATCATTTGGTCCTTTATTGTTACTTTTTGGGACCCCGTATTCACTTTCCTACAATGCAAAAAATCGTAAAGGCTGCATGGGGCAAGTATGGGTATCGTGACTCGATGATGAATAAGAATGGGACATTCTTTTTCAGATTTAATGATGAAGGAGGTTGTACGCAAGTGATTGAGTCGGGGACTTTAATGGTAAGAGGAGTTCTGCTGTTTGTTTTTTGATGGGATCCAACAAAGGGGTTGCGCAAACCGAAACATATGCCCGTTGTGGGTTATATTACACAACATTCTGTTGGTGGCTTTCAATAAGGAGGGGGTCAGTAGTATTGCTAGTTCCTTAAGCATACCTAAGAAAATGGATTCATGCACGACTGTTATGTGTGGCAAGGCTTGGAGATGGCTTGGTACTTATTGAAGTATGGGTCGTAGGAGAAATTAAACGTAAAGTAGTGGTAGTGATATCGAATCTCAATGGGGGGAGGATGAAAAGGTGAACATTGAGGTGGAATACCTATGGGAGCATTTACAATGCTCACATTGTCGTGTGTTTGGACATAAGACAACCTCATGTATAAAGGCAATTATTCAACAACAGGCAAAACCGCAAGATGAGAAGAAGGATGCGGATGGGTTTATTAGGGTGGAAATCGTCAATGGAAGGCTAAACCAAAGGTCACTTCACGGCTACAAAACCTTCAAACAGAAAATACTAACGTGAATGCAAATTCTTCAAGAGTGGAACCGATTACTATTGTGGATGCAAGTTCTTCAAGAGTGGAACCAATTGGAGAGGAGTTTAATGGCCAAGGGGGGAAGACGATGCAATCCAAACCAAATGACGCAGGCAAAGCGAAAGAAGGGGAGCCTACAAATGCGACAAAAGGAGACGAACTAAACCCTTCTAAAGAGGTTACAACAGCCCTGTTATTATCTTATGTGGTTAAAACATTTTGGGTGGCTCGGAGAGGGACCTTGATTAATCCACTAGCATGCACAAACAGATTTGGGCCTTTAGAGAACATGATGGGAGAGGAAACACGTGAACGTAATATCGTGGCTCTTGATAAGGAGATTTTAAAGAGCATTATGAATGCGGATTCAAGGGACCATTTGGCAAAGGGTTCCAACGATTAATAATGTTAAAGTTCGCATCTTTGAATATCTGGGGATTAAATTCCCCGGTCAAGCAAAGGGAGGTTAGAAGTTTAATTCATTGTAATGGTTTAAATTTTTGTGCAATAATGGAGTCTCATGTGACTAGGGAGTCTTTAGAGGATGTTTGCTTACGTACATTTGGTAGATGGTCTTGGATGTCAAATCAGGTGTCGGCTAAGCATGGTACTCGTCTTATTATTTCTTGGGATTTACGACTATTAGATGTCATGGTGCTTGAGGTTCATGGCCAATAAATGCATTGTGAACTACGTATTCTTGGAGTTTAAGAACCGGTTTTCATTTCGGTTGTATATGGGGCTAATAACGTCCTTAAGCGGAGTTATGGTCGCGTCTCCGGAAATTCAAAGTCTTATTGGGGTCAAAACCTTGGGCTGTTTTGGGCAATTTCAATGCCATGTTGTTTCCGCATGATGGTTTTGGTGGGTCTTCTTATAGAAATGTGGATATGTCTGAGTTTTTTTGCACGTATGAAGGATGTGGAGTTGTTTGATATACACTATATGGGGATCCATTACACGTGGAATCAAAAGCCAAATGAGGAGGAGGGTATTCGACATAAACTGGATAGGGTTTTGGCTAATACGAAGTTTACTTGCATGTTCCATGATGCTAATGTGTTGGTCACGGTTCCAGCATCTTCCTAAATCGAAACGTGGCGCTGGCTGCTACGCTATAAGGGAAATAAGGTTTCGCCTTCACCAAGGCAATTGCTTTTGGTGTAGTGGGTAAGCGCTTAATCCTAACAATTGGTATCAGAGAAGGTCACGGGTTCGAATCCCATGGTGTGCATAATATGCAAGGAGTGCATAATTATGAGAAAGGCATGTTGCGCGGCCATTGACTTCTAACGAAGCTCTTATTAGTACCGGCAGATGCTAGGGAGGGGGATTGTTGGTCACGGTTCCAGCATCTTCCTAAATCGAAACGTGGCGCTGGCTGCTACGCTATAAGGGAAATAAGGTTGCGCCTTCACCAAGGCAATTGCTTTTGGTGTAGTGGGTAAGCGCTTGATCCTAACATAATGYMMATKWWWWYKKCCTTGTGGACTATCGAATCACTCTCCGGCGGTGTTAGCCTTTAAAGGAGGTGCTCAAAAGAAGATATGGGGTTTCAAGTTCGATAACTTTTTGGTGGAGCACCCTTTATTTTTGCATGTTGTTAAAAATGATTGGTCAAAGCCGGTGAAGGGTTCTTTCATGTTTCGCGTGACTAGTCGTTTGAAAGCTCTCAAGCACCACTATGAAAGCTTTGTAATTCCTATGGGAATTTGTCGGATCGTGTGTCCTTTTTGAAATATGAATTAGATGCTAGATGCGGATCAGGTAGCAAGTCGACAATGACCCTTCTAATATTGATTTAGGAATGGAGTTAGGCCATCTACGGCAAGATTCCCAAAGGGCTTGTTAAGATGAGAAATGTGCAGTGAAACAACGAGCTAAAGTAAAATGGTTGAATGAGGGTGATTTGAATACAAATTTCTTTCATAAAGTGATCAAAGCAAGGAGACATGAAAAATTACATTCAATCGGTTTGCACTACGCAAGGTAATTATGTATCTGGGAGGATGTTCCAATGGTGTTTGTGGACCACTTTAAGAATTTGGTTTAAGGGATGAGTTGGTTGATCCGTATATGCCGGATACTTTGTTCATAAGAAAACATACGTTATTGGAAGCAAATCATAAGATCCGTCTTATTAGTAATGAGGAAATTAGATCTACAATATTCCTAATTGGTAATAATAATGCTCTGGGGTCGGATGGGTTCTCCTCTCGGTTCCTCAAGTCAATGCGGGACATTGTGGGCCATGACGTGGAGGTGGTTATTCATAACTTCTTTTATAAGGGTAATCTTGCAAAAGAATTGAATTACACACTTATAAACTTGATACCGAAATCTGTTAATGCCTCTAAGGTTTCTGATTATATACCTATTTCATGTTGTTCGGTGCTTTACAAATGCATAAGTAAGATCATTGTTAACAGAACGAAAGGTTATGTGGATTATTTAATTGGTGTTTCCTAATCGACTTTCATTCCAGGGAGGAGGATAACGGATAACATCTTGATGGCTCATGAATTGGTTTCGGGTTACCAAAGGAGAGAGGTTCCGCCTAGATGTGCTTTCGAGATTGATATAAAAAAGGCCTATGACTACGTGGACTGGAATTATCTTCTAAATATGCTTCGGGCCTTTGGTTTCCACCCGGTTTTCGTCAAGTGGGTAAAGGAAATGATTACTACTACCTCTTACTCGGTAGCGGTCAATGGTGATACGTATAGGTTTTTCCGTAGAGGGAGGGGTATAAGATAAGGAGATCCTTTATCTCCTTATCTTTTTACGATTGTAATGGAGGGGTTTGCAATGATTCTAAAGCAATGCATTAGGGAGGCTAGCTCGTTTGGATATCATAAAGGATGTAGAGAATTGGTTGTGACCCATTTATGCTTTGTAGATTATCTTTTCGTGTTTTCAAGGCGTGATGTGGAGTCAGTTGAGGCTTTGAATAAGGCACTACACATTTTCAATGATCGTTCTGGTTTATCCCCAAGTCTTGAAAAAAGCGAGGTTTTTTTCAGGAATGTTCCTTCTAATATTAAAGAGGCCATTCTTACATGCCTCCCTTTCCGATTGGGTTCTTTCCCCATTTTGTATTTGGGTGTTCCATTATCACCAACAAGATTGAAATCTTCAGATTATGGGGCTTTGGTTGCTAAGATCAAAGCTAGGATTCATAATTGGAAGATTAAGTTCCTTTCTTTTGGAGGGAGGAGACAACTTGTTATTTTGGTTCTTCAATCATTGCAACTCTATTGGATGTCTATTTTTCTATTTCCATCGAGTATAATTCATGACATTGTGGCACCATAACTTTCTTTGGGCACAAGTGGAAACATCAAAAGAGAGGTGTCAAATAGCTTGGGATGTGATTTGTCGGCCTCTTAAGAGTGAAGGTCTTGATATTAGACTGTTGGCAATGTGGAATAGGGATTTACTTGCAAAATTTATTTGGGATATCTTGAGGCATCATGTTTCATTGTGGGTGAGGTGGGTGTATCTATATAGCCTTCGGTCTATGCACTTTTGGATGGCTCAGAAAAACTCAAACTGGTCATGGGTTCTACGCAAGTTGTTGGATTTAAGACCACACGTGCGTCGTTTTTTGGTGACTCGGATTGGTGATGGAAGGGACACTAATGCATGGGAGATAATTGGCTTCCTTGTGGCTATTTATCTTCCTTTATTTCGTACATATTTATTCATTCGAAAGGGTTATCGACCAACACTTTGGCTTGGGAGCTAATTCAGAGTCTTAATAGGGTTTGGTCTAATATTGGCTTCAAAGGTACGTTGTGCTAAATAACTCTCCTTTACCGACTTTGCATGATCAGGAACGATATACGGTCCATTGGATTGATAGACAAAATGCAAGTGTGGAGTTCTCAGTAATGATAGCATGGTCTACTTTGGATGGGAGTTACCCAACGGTGTCATGGCATAGATCAGTGTGGTTTTCAGGCCACATACCAAAGTATGGATTCTATTTATGGCTTGCTTGTCATGAACGTCTTCTTACTCAAGATTGTATGACCTGGAAACATGAGCCTTCGGATTTGGAATATGCTCTTTGTAAAAATCGCATGGATTCTCATAATCATTTATTTTAATGTGACAAAAGAGGTGTGGGAAAGTACCTTAAAGGATGTGGATTGGAAGGGTATGCCAGATTCTTGGATCATATTATGGGAGCAATTTCGGATGCGAGGAGGTCGCTAAGAGGTTAATTCAGAAACTAGCTCTCGAGGCTTCGGTGTATTTTGTAAGGCAGGAGCGTAATAGAAGATTCTTTACTGTTCAAAAATGAACAACTGTGCAGCTTGTCAAAGAGATAAAGTGTAAAATCCTTATGTGTGCGGCTTGGAGGCAGAATAAGAACGAGAAGACTTGTATTACGAATGGTTCGTGATAATTTGTTTGGTGGGTTTTGATGGTTTGAATTGGGTCCTTGCTTTGGAGGAGGCTTCTTTGCATCCCTTTTTGTAGTTTTTTTTTTCTGTTGGACTTTGTACCTTTTTGCTTCTTTTTGCTTGGTACTGTGTTGTGACCAAGTTTTTTATTTTGCCATTTGGCTCTGGTGGTGGCTTCCTGGCCTGATTCTTGTTTTTTTTTCATTGTTTTTATATTTTTACCTGGATTTCCTTTAAAAAAACAAATATAATCTTTGAAAAGCAAGCAAATATATATAGAAAGAATGGCTTAAAACCACATAGAAATCAAAATTTGATAGGAATCGTATGAACCTTATAAAACAAATATTAACATGGAATGTTAACAAAGTTTGGTATAAATTATAATAAATTAACATACATTAATAAGTTAGTATAAGTTATACATATTAAGTTAGCATACATTAACATTAACATGAAATGTTAACTTATTTGAACCTTCATTAACAAAGTATTTTTTACGCTTTAGACAAAAATTTGATTTCCTACTATAACCACTACAACAACATTAGGTTTATATAATGTTTAAAATGTTTAAGCGGTCTAATAGAATACTCAATAAGACTTAGGTTTATAGACAAAACAAAGAAGTGTAATATCTAGAAGTGCTGCAATTAATTTATAGGACGTTTTTTCGTGTTTTAACAACTTTTTATTAGTTATTTTATATGACACTATATGAAAATTTATCCTATGAATATAAGTGTTCTTTAAAAAAAATGGGTTTATAGGACACTTCTCAAAAGTGTGCTATCAAATAGTTTATACGACACTTTTTTAAATGAGTTTCAAGGCCTTCCCTGGGAGAGAGCGAGCCGGTAATCACCCAGGACCCACAAGAAATTAGGGACCCAAATTCTTTTAATATATAGTAGTAAATAAAAGAGATATGTGGATCCTCTCTCAATGATTTGATGATGATCCTTTTATCTATCGAAGTGTTATTATTTATGTTATTCAGTTTCAGCGATCTTCACTGAGTCTGTTAAGTGATCGCTGAACATGTATTGTAATTCATTCAGAGACCAATATACTTCAAGAAGACAAAACTCACACCACAGATCATTCAGTGATGTCTAAGATAAAAACTAAAGATTAGAGAGCAACAAGTTCGTGATCTGAAGCGGTGTTCAGTGATAACAAGCTTGTCTATAAATGTGTGCAGTCTGCACAAGATTCAGCGAACATTGATGAGACCTTTCAACGTCATTCCACATCAAATGAATCCTGTCAAGCAAGATTGCTTTTTCCTTGTCTTTTACACACAAAGAACAAACCCATACCTTTCTAAGTACAGTACAATACGAAGCCACTCCTTTGACTGTAAATGTTCTTACATACTTTATGAAAGAGGATTGCTCATATACAGCCAAAAGAACTATATATTGTAGCAAATGACAAGCTTTCCTCTTAAAGCTTGCCACATGCCCTGTAGCTTCTGAATTGCATTTAATGTAATGAGTATAAATAGCTGAGTGGTTCACCTCTCAGTTATCATCTTCCTCATTAAGAACTTATCCAAGAACTTACTTCTCTCTCTACTTTCTGTTTAAAGAGAAAGACACACTTTAACAAGTGAAGAACATATTTCTTCTTATCTTATTTTTTGTAGCAAATATTTTCTTATTGCTATATGTATTTTGTGTGTATCTTAGATTGTTTAGATAGATTTTGTATTCTATCTCTTCCGCAAACAATCTGTAAAATTTATATTGATCTTATTTATCAATATATAATTTTTAAAAGTGAAAGTTTTTGTTGTTGTATTCATCTCCACCCCTCTACAAACTGAACTTATAAACTCTTGTAGATCCGGCTGGGACCAACAAATGGTATTAAAACAATGTCTGCTTTTTGTGTTGTATTGTTGTTTTATTATCATTTCTTCTCTAGATAATTTATTTCTTTCAAAATGGCTTTGCAAAACACTAGCACCAGCTTTCACGATAATGGCTCTCTTGCCAAACCTCCCAGGTTCATTAGAGATAACTTCAGTCTCTGGAAAAACCGGATGTCTCTCTTCTTGGAAGATGTGGATCCTGAGATTCCATACTATGTAGAAAATGGACTTTATGTTCCATCCGCTATCTCTCCAGCAGTTCCTGCAACTGCTACGACTGTCGTGATTCCGGAACAGTAGATTCTAAAACTCCCTCATCAATGGATGAAGACAAGAAGAAGGTGGGTTTAGACACTCATGCGAGGTCTATAATAGCCATGACTCTACTTGATGAGGTCTATCACTCATTGATGAAGCTTAAAATCTCGAAATCCATGTGGGACACTCTATGTGTTCAATATGAAGGTATTTCTGAAGTATAAGAATAGAGGAAGATTAATTTAGTAAGACATATGAAAGTTTTCTTGTGGAAAAACTGAATCTTTGTCTGAAGTACATCAACGATTTAATTGTCTTCTTTTTAATTTAAGGACAGTTCGAAAAGAATATGTCAACTCAGAGACACTGAAAAAATTCTTTGAATGTTTGCCAGAAGCATGGGATCAGTATACCATGTGTCTCAAGATGTCCAAGGACATGTCATCCCCTTCTCTCGGTTCTCTTTATGGGATATTGCTTAATCATGACCAATTCCGCCAACTGAAGAAGAATCTTCTTAAAGACTCCAGAGAAATGAAAAGCTCTCTGTTAGCTTTGATCTCTGATAGCCCTTACTCTTCTATTTCTTCTATTCTTTTTATTTCCTCTATGTCTATCACTGAGTTAGATTATTTTAACTTTGAGGGCATGTCAGATGTTGATCTTTTAGAGTTTGATGAGTCGCTGGCCCTTCTAACTAACTCCTTTAGGAGGATCGCAGAAAGAGTAACTATCACAAATCTCCTTCGCTGACCTTAACTAAAAATACAAAGTCAAACCCCATTAACAAGACTTCAACGAGCTGTTACAACTGTCAACGCAAAGGTTACTTTGTGAGTGAATGTAGGTCGAAGAAAATTGTGACACCATCTTCCAACCTCTCATCCTCCTTCAGGCCTCAAAAGAAAAGTACCTGAAACTGAAGGAGAAGTACAAGAAGATGAAGAATCTTCAACGTAAAGGCAAAGGTCTTGTCGCTGAAGAGCATGACTGTGTTGATTCTTTTGAAGAATCATCCTCTGACGAGGAAGACACAACCTACTTCTGTCTAATGGCCAAGGATGTCAAAGATGAACCATCAGAGACATCAAACTTCAATGATCCCTCATCATCAACCTCTGCTCAGGTTTGTTCCCTGAATGAACCCTCTTCTTCTTCTTCTTCTTCTTCTGATAGCCTATTTGCACTAGATACACTGACGGATGACCTTTACAATGCCTTGCATGGCAAGTCCAAAGCTGAAAAGCTTAATATTAATCTTCAAGAATAATTAGAGAAATGCCATCAAAGATTGAAGAGCTTACCAAGATTAAAGAAAATTTTAAGTATCAGGTCATTGTAAACCAGACCATAAGTGTCGAAAGCGAGCAGGCTATCCTTGAGTGTGAGCAAGCTATTGCTAAACTCAAGGCCGAGAAGGCTACCATTGAAGGGTGGTTCAAAGCCACTATCAAGGCCTCTGAGATCATCAAGGCTCAGATCCCTGGAAAGATAAAGAGTGGTCTAGGATTTTCCTAAGATCAGGAAAAAAGTGTCACTGACAAGTCCATGCTTAAGTTTGGTACTTTTGTATCTTCCATTCCTAACACCTCTTCCTCTCAGTACTCTTCCATTGAGACTCCTCTTGAAGGAACTCCCTTGAGTTCAGGAAGCAAAGACAAAGGTAAAGCCATTTTCAGTGCTTCTCTTCCCAAGAAGGCAAACAAGTCAAATAGACACGCATCTATTCCTTCAGCTTGTAAACCTTATTCTACATGAACCAAGGTCTCTGAACCCTTTCAAAGATCTAAGCCAAAGATGAAAGTGAATCTTTCACCCAAGGTATCCAAACCCTCAGCTATTCCTCCTCAAACAAATGAGAAAGGAATCCTTGGAACATGTCCCTCTTCAGTTCTCATTGACCCTTCTGGCCCTAAACCTTCTTTCAATTTCAGGAAGTGTCGTCACTATGGTGAAACTGCACATATTGCTAGTAAGTGTCCTTCCACTATCAAATATGGTCCGTCAGCTAAGGCAAAGAAAGTAGCTAAGGCTGAAAAATCAGCCATGGCAAAATCAACCACCAAAGTTGTGAAAACGACTAAGGTGAAGAATTAAACTGAAGCCTCTTCTTTAGGCTTAGTGAAGACACCTGTTGACCCTGAGTCTTCAGCGTCAGTGGATGTCGCCTCTAACTCCGCTGGACCCATTGAGAAATGAGTACCAAAGCAATCTTAATCTGTTTTCTTTTGTAGGAAGTCAAAGGCATCTGATATTTTGATAGTGGATGTTCAAAACATATGACTGGAGACAAATCCTTGCTCACTGATTACAAGGATGAAAGAGACCCTTCCGTGACCTTTGGAGGAAACATAAAAGGATATACTAAGGGATTTGGTATATTAACCAACGGTGCAACCACCTTCAGACGTGTTGCATATGTTGAAAGACTGAAGCATAATCTTCCAAGCATCAGTCAGCTATGTGATAAAGGTTTCATAGTGAAATTTCGTAAGAACTCATGTTATGTCTATGACAAAGATGACAACCTTGCTCTTACAGGTTCTTGTCTAAAGAACGTGTATTCATCAACATGGATTCTCCCTTCACAGAGAATAGTTATTTTCTCTCTAAAGCCTCTTCATATATCAATTGGCTATGGCACAGACAGCTTTCTCATCTCAAGTTCAAGATGCTGAATGAGCTGTCTGGAAAAGATCTTGTCACTAACCTTCCTCAGCACTCCTCTGCAAAGGAATCTCTTTGCTCAGCATGCGAAAAGAGAAAGCAGACAAAGGCTAGCTTCAAATCTAAGCAAGTCTCTTCAGTGACTTCTCCTCTTCAGCGATTGCACATGGATTTATTTGGTCCAGTCAATATGCAATCTATAGCTGGAAAGAAATATACACTCATTATTGTTTACGAGTATTCCAGGTACACTTGGGTCTTCTTTCTCAGATCTAAGACTGAAACACCTGAAAAAATCATCTCATTTGTCAAACACATAGAAGTACTGAACAACATTAGAGTATAATCTATCAGGAGTGATCATGGCACTAAATTCAAAAACAGTACCATTGATAACTTCTTTGTGAACAAGGGAATCTCACACAACTTTTCAGCTGTGAGTACTCCACAACGGTACGAGGTTGTTGAAAGGAGAAATCAAACCATCATTGAAGCTGCTTGATCAATGCTCAGCGAATCTCGTCTTCCTACTTAATCCTGGGTTGAAGCTGTCAGCACCGCTTGTTTTACTCAGAACCGATCACTCTAGATTGGCTGACTGTGAATCTTTACTATGCTCTGAATGGCAAATTCAAAGCTGAAAAGGTTAATCTTGATTTACAAGAACAATTAGAGAAATGTTATTCTAAGATCAAAGAGTTGACTAAGATTAAAGAAAATCTTAAAGATCAGGTCATTGTAAACCAAGCTATCAGCATCGAATGCGAGCAGGCTATCGCTGAGCGTAAGCAAGAAATTGTTGAATCAAGGCTGAAAAGTTGTGATCCCAGATTCAAGTCTAATCAAGCAGTTCAATCACTAAATCAAGAACCTAAAAGATGATTTCAATATGTCGGCAAGTGTATTGATGTCAAATGTGTATAGTGTTCTTGATCCCAATCTCTCATGCAGGTTCACTCACTCTCAAATGATATTTATGATTGTAAATCTGTCTACTGCTTGTTAACCACTATCTACTAACTAACAATTACAATTTATCGTAACCACTAAACAAAACAACAAGCTTACAATTACAAAGCAATCAAAAACAAGTTTAAGCTTCGGACTTGAATACAACATGTTGACCTAACAATCTCCCCCTTTGGATTCAAGTCCAAAACAGCAAATTCTTCAGATCTTTAAGCTTTCAGCTTGAACGGCAACAATCTTCAGAGTTCATTCAGAAAATTTAATTTCTTCAAGATTTGATCTTTTAAAGCTTTAGCAATCTTCCTCTTTTGAAAACTCTTTTCTTCAAACTTTAAAACTCTTAAAATTTCATTCTATCTTTGACAATCTTCAACTCTTTGACAAACTTGAAATAATCTTCCCCAAATATTAACAATCTCCCCAATCATTAATCAGCATCAAAAAATTTCAGCTCCCCCAAAACTTGACAAAGTATTCTTTTCAACATTTGAACAATCTCCTCCTTTTAACAAGATAAAGAAAGAGGTTTAGACATTTGAGTAATCTCCTCCTTTTCTTTCAAAACAGAATAATCTTCACATTCACTCCCCCTTGATGATTTCAGAGCAATAATCTTTAACAATCATCTATCAACTCCTTCAAATCTTTTGAAACTTTCTCAATATTCATAAATGACTCAGAAATCTTCATTCATTTTAAGTATACTTCTCCATTCATTTTTATCTCCCCCTTATGATGATAACGAGGAGCAATGACATCATACTTCGAAATGAATGATCATCAAAGAATACCGTCAATTCATAGAAAGTTAAGCAAATCTTTGCAAATCCGCTTATTTAATATTTTTAGATTAAGAAGTTTTGGGAAAGAACCAGCAAATTGTATCTTGGAACTCCCTGAACCATTCAACGCCCTGATTTCATTCTGAACAACTACGAAACAATCATATTTTATTTTGCATTGTATCATAAGATTCTCTTAATTATTCTGATCACTTAATTATCTTACATCAAACCATTCAAAAAGAAAAAAAGATTCATTTCAAAAAAGTTAATAAAGAAGATGACGAAAATAAATCTCTACCCAAAATATGACGGTTAATAATACTCTATCATAATACCCTAAAATGTCTTAAAATCTGAATATGCATAATAAAACACTTTAATATGCATAAGATAACCAAAAAATTAAAAAAGTATTAATGGAATAATTGGCTAAAAACTAATCAAAGTAAAGGATTTTATTTTTTATTTTACTCTAACAAATTCTTTTTCCTTAAAATAAATAAAACTCTAAATTTTGAAAATTTCTTTAAAATTTGATGTGTCGAAAGAAAAATTACTTTTTATTAACTCCACTAATAATATTAAACTATTATTATTTTATGTAAAATATTTTAAATGTATTTGATGTATAATATATTTTGATAATATAATTAGTTTTGAAAATTTTAAAGTAGAATTTTATTTGTAGTTAAATTTATTTATTTTTTAAATGATTTTGACTTTTGGTTCTCTATTTTAGATAAATTATAAAGTATTTGTTGGAGATTTCCTAATATACTCACGTAACCACATTCCTAAAGATAACCAGGGCTAGGTCAGATCAGTCCCAAATTGATTACGGTCTGAAGAAATTAGCTTGTAGTCGGCTAGTCTCGGTCTTGATCTTAATCAAAATTACTAGAACTGGTCTCGTTTTAATCCCAATCCTTTATAACTAGTCCCAAAATTCGGTCTTGGGGCTGGTCTGGTTTTTAAGAAAAATCTATTTTTTTAAATCTCTTTTAGAAAGTATTGATATACACTTTAAACATTACATTTATTTGAAAAACTTGTATACAATTTACAAAATCTAAAATATTAAATTTGCATGGAAAAATCAGTCCTGGTACATAACCAACCTCTGTCCCAAACCCAATCGGGCATTATTTTTCAGAAAACTTGTAACCATTCCCGAATCGTCGGGCCGTAACTGGTCATTGGGATGGGAAAGAAGTAATAGGTATAGTGAAAAACAAAGTAGGTAATAATGAAACGCGTCTTTCTTCTACAATCAAGAACTCTTAAACTGTAATAATGAGAGTGATTTACAATAATTCACAAAACAACAAGTAATGAGTCTGTAAATGAATTGTCAAAATTAAAAGTTCAAAGATCTGTTCTTGCAAAACTAATAAACAAGTTTATGTTTTCCATCAATCAAAGAACGTTGTTTTTTGAGAAAAAGTATTTTGGAAATTTTACTGTTTGGTTCTTCACCCATTGAAAATTATGGCAATAATTTTCACACACTAGCTATGATTATTGTTTTTGCAAGATTTAGGGGCCGTTTACCTGGGTAAGTGTTTACCAAATCAAATTACATTACCGAATTAATATGGTAAAGACCAAGAATCTTACCTGGTAAAAGCGAGACAAAGACCAAGAATCTTACCCGGTAAGTGAGGGCAACGACTCTTACCACGGTAAGTGCTTATCGGGTAAATTGTTGCATACGATGCCATTTTGATGGACTAAAATCTTACCCAGTAAGTAAGTGATAGTGTTAATTTTGCCGGTAAACGCTTACCGAATAAGTGTTTGATAAACGGTCCCTTACTTGTAAAGTTAAAAATGAAGAGGTTTTAAAATTTTCAAGATTTTAAGTAACACTAAAACCAATATCGCAAGATTATATTACTACTTACCTATCATGGTCTACAATTTTATAATGAAGTGCAATTTGAAGCTTATTATGATGAAATTGTTGATACCAAATATCTATGCTCATAAATGTAGGTATCGTGTCATCACAGTGGTGGTGTAAGTGCATATTGGTTACTAAGTTCGTGTTCAAATAATATAATGGTATAATACCGAGATCGTATCTATATGGACTGATCTACTAATAATATGAGATTTCCACACACTTACGGTGCAAGTTTAGCTTTTTAAAGATTTGTTGTTTTAAGAGTGATTTGATGATTTTTAATTTTAACTAACAAGTAATAAAAAAAGTGGGTATGTGTGCAACTTTTTCCCTATGACTGCATTAGCAACAAGATGGTTGAAAGAACTAGTCATGAAATAACTTATCACGATGTCTTTCTCTCGAAAGTAAAACGTGATGGACTGTGGCCATACTCCAATCATAAAGTGGCCACACTGCTAACATATGATTTGCCAACTTAACTAAGTACATCTCCAAAATCTTAGTTCCATCAGTATGGAGGAGATGTGCATGTTTCTATGACATACCAACTCGACCGATATGCTAAACCTTAGTGAAGGTTATGCAGAAACTCATATCTCTATGTGATTGATGAAGATTTTCTCAAACCTCTTTGCATCATTCAAGTCGTACTTCCGAATCCGCCCATCTTTGGGTCAGATATCTAATATTAACCCTTACAAGTGATCTGTTTGTACCCATTAAGTTAAAGTTTCAACTTGAGTGACCAAACCGAAAAGTTACCAAAAGTGGTAACATGGTAACTTTCAAGTATTACATACCGGCTCTTAGAATTGTCTTATACCCACACCCAAATGAGTATTTAGCTGATGCTTAAAAGAAAAGATAGAAAAGAATAAGTACTTAAAGATAAATTGCATTAAAGATGAAAAGTTACAAGGTCGCGACTGTGGCGAGTGTTCATAAAGCTCCATTTATACAGGTGGAAGGAGGGAGGGAGAAAGATATTGACTTTAAAGAGAAAGGGGTTGATGTAGTTGTCTCTGTTCATTCTTTGTCTTAAACCTTTTTGTCTATTTCTTATATTCTTCCATCAATGTTAGGTTTGACTTGGTAAGACCAACCTATAATTACACCATTTTGGAAACCAAATCGACGCACAACACCACTATGGACACAATGTCGGTACAACCCACTAATTTCAAATCTTACATGTTTTCTCATCTTTAGGAGCAATTTAGACCAAAAAGTGATCAATAGGTATTAGGGAGAGTTTATAAAAGGTGACAAAAGAACTCTAAAATTTTGGGGTTATCAATTGTGCCAACGAGTTTGTTAAATCTTTTGCTGCAATAAGTGAGTCGTATAACATTAAATAATACACTCTATAAAATTCCCTAAAATTTTTGAAGAGTGTCATAGTTGTTGAATTAAGAATTAGAGTCAAACTGTTATCTTAAAATTTACAATTAAGAATTATATCCAAACTAGTTATAACTACATGTTAATTAGCATTGTTATGATGATGAAAATCTATAGCAAAAATGTGGTTTTCATCCCCATTGTATTATGTTTTCTTTATTTCATTCATCTGACTTTGTTTTATTATATACAAAAAAAAACTTGTGGCATTGTTTTTTCCCGTAACTCTGTTAATCTACTTGTGTTAACTCCAATCATTTATCGCTTATATGAGATATATTTTTGATCATTTTATAAGTAAATGTCATAAAACCAAATCTAATCCCTAGTTTAGAAGTTGTTTTGTTGGTTTTCCATTAAGTTATGTATGGATAAAGTTGTCTGTATAGATTAATCTGCCGGTATAAATTTAAAAAGTTTTTGTTTGTGAGGGTTTTTTCATAAATAAAAGGGGCTTGTTTTTCAATCGAGAGAGGCAAGTTTGGAAGGAAAAGATTCTTGACTTTCTGCATGAAGTTCCCTTAGAAGCGCACTGAATAAGTCAACTTCTATATCATCAAACTACTACCAAATAGTCATATATAATTGGCTGAGAATATACTGTGAATTATATTAAACTCATTAAGTTGTTAAGAAACAGACTTTTAGGGGTTGTTTACTAACTTCTAACTGGGCTGACTTGGTCAGCAACACCAACTCGATCAGCAGTCAGCATGTTTACCAAAATCAAAATTTGACCATAATGCCGATCGAAAACTTATCGAGTCAGCTCCAAAATGATACTTACCCTAGTCAGTTTCCACGTTTCCAGAGTTTGCCCTATGTACGATTAGGTTTTCATCTCTAGCCACTCGTTGCTTCTCCTCTCTCCTCCTGCCACCTTCCACCGGTCATCGCTCCTCCTCCCTCCTCGTGCTAGTCGTTGCTCTTCCTTCTTCCTCGTTGTGTTTGGCTCTCTTGTGCTTCTCCATATGATTCATCTATTTTTTGAAAAAAAATGTGCTCCCTCTACTATTTTGAAGATCGATTTTGTTTTACTTGAAGCAACCGATTTTTGTTATTTGATATTATATGTTCAATTTTGGCTTCTGGAAATGCATTCATATGGGTTGGTTGATTTTGGCTTCTGGGTACTGATTTTTTCATCTAGGCTTCTGGTACTGATTTCTCATCCAAATTTTTGGCTATTGAAAGGCAATAAATTCTGATTTTCTCATCTGAATTTTTGGTTATTGAAAAGCAATAATTTCTGATTTTATCATCTAGACTTTTGGGTACTGATTTTCTTGACCCATTTACTGATTTGTTTGGGTTTTAACTTTCATGATGTATATTTCTTGCCAATTTACTATTTAATTGAAGGCTTGGAACCCATCAGAACTTTACTCAATTTCCATATGATTATACTTTGATTGGAAGCTTGTTTCTATGCCATTCCTAGAATGCTTTGAAATCATCATTCTAGAAATGGGTCCAAGGAATAACTCATTTTTTCTTTTCAATTTCATATTTGTAAAGTAGTATCTAAAATCTAGGAGGATGGCCTAAAGAGACCAGAAGATAGCTAACCGGTGATCATTCTGTAGTTCAAGGACGGCCTAAAGAAACTAGAGGATATCTTTGTAATGTTAACTTATTTACTGTTGCTTCTTAACATGTTTTATTGATACTGAACATCATACTTTTACTATATTTTCTGTTGAACTTGTTTGAATCTAAATGTTATGTATAAACAATTACAATTTGATCCAAGTTATGCACTTATTTAGAGAACGAATTTTGATTTTTTTTTTCTTCCATTAAACTAGTAAGAACAAAAAACGATGACATTTTATTCAACACATAATTACAAATTGAATTACAATGGTCGTTTTATTGTTGATAAGCATTTAACAAAGACATTTGATAAACACTATTGCCCGAGCAACACTTATCTGATAAGAGTTGATAAACGACGTTTTAGTCTAAAACAACCACCACCCTAAAGACCACCAAACCACCTTTTCAACTAGAGGTGGCCAAAAATGGGTCCCGGGCCGGACCATAACCGGTTACGGCCGGTCCCGATCAAGACAAAAACATTTCATAACCGGTCCCTCCATAACCGGTCCCGGTTCCGGTGAAATCCTCCATAACCGGTCAAGCTTACCGGTAACCGGTTAAGCCGTCCGGTCCCGGTTTCGGTCCCATAACCGGTTACGGCCGGTCCTTTCCAAAAAAAAAAAAAATTTCTAATTTTTGGTAATTAATAAATTTATATATATATAACAAAACATATTTTTAAACGTATTTATAAAATTAAACGTATTTATTTTTAATATGTTATTAATATGTTTGTAATATGTTATTTTTAATATGTTTTATATAAATACGTTTAAAAATATGTTTTGTTATATATGTGTACGTTTAATTTTATAAATACGTTTAAAAATATGTTTTGTTATATATATATATATATATATATATAAGTTTAATTTTATAAAATACGTTTTGTTATATATATATATACACGTTGACTTTTGTTGACCGGGCCGGGCCGGTCCTATAACCGGTTACATAACCGGTTCCGGTCTCGGTCCTAAAAAACGTTAAAATCCATAACCGGTTCATAACCGGCGGTCCATAACCGGTCCATACCGGTCCCGGGCCAGTTCCGGTCCCTCTCCGGTCCTCCGGCGGTTACGGGCCGGGCCGGGCCCATTTGGCCATTTCTATTTTCAACCACCGTCATTAATCTAAAACAAAATACTAAACCATGTATTTAAAATAAAATAAATAAATAAAGACTTGTATCAAAAAACAATAAAACTATAAATCAAAATAAAATAACAAAATGTAATTAAATTCATCTAAAGATCAATTGGAGAAGCATATATAGGATAGTGAGAGAGTATTTTGTTTTAGATATATTTGATATAATAAAAATGACTAAAATACCCTTATATGAAGGGTACATGTGACAATTAATGCCTCAAACGTAATGGCTGTTATGATGAGAGTCCAAAATCAAAACAGAACTCATATATAAACAAAGTCTAGAGACAAACACATAAACCAGAACCATAACTTACTCTTTAAATTCACATCATTACAATTTACATAAAAAGATCATTTAAATAACTCATACATTAAAATAATCAGGGTCGTCCCTTAGCATATTAAATGTGACATTTGAAACATTAGCCCCCGAAATTTTGGGGCTCAAATTTACATGTGTTTAGGGTCTTTTTATCGACATGTGTAAAACTATAGCCGAAATTATTTAGGTTCAAACCATTAATTATTTGGTTTTAGATTCAAATCATTAATGATTTAGGGTTAGTTTCAGATTGTTAATCGTTTTAGGTTTAGCCCATTTTTATTCTTAACATATATTATCTGTCATCTCATTTATGCAATGTAATCAAAAGTTTTGGATGTAGCAAGGCCTCCAAAAAGATTGGAACGTCCCTAAAAATAATCATATGATAGTTTTGTCACTCAAAAAATTTATCAAATAGTCAAATTTAAATTCAACCAAACAGAAACTTAGGATAAAATTACATGATACTTGAATTAAAAAATAAGGTGACAAAGAAATAACATTCAATTAATTTTGGTTGACAATTGAAAACATTTATTTTGAATGTGGGATGAGGGATGGAAATGAGGAAAAGAATTAGTGTATATATATATATATACTACACACACAACATAAACACCACCTATTTTTGAGGAGGGGGTATCCACTCTACTTCAAGATATATGATCCCAGACTCTACATTCTGCAGCTGAAGTGATACCTCTTGTTTTATCTTCCCATCAACTATATTTACTGTGCTATCTTCTAGCAGTGCATTGTCATGTGATTTCAGCCATTTTCCTATCTGCATATCCCCGAACATTGAAGCTTCTCCGTACGCCAATGCTGACGTCAGCATCGGCTGAATGTCAATTTCCGCTTCCCCCATTATGTCATCAGCAGAGAACGTGTCGTAATCGAAAACTTGCTGCACGTAAAGGAAAGGAGCCGATAAGACATTTGAATCAATTAAGTATTTTGGGACAGGATTCAAATAAAGAAAATGACAAAGAGCTACGAGTTACCAATTTAACGGGTCCACAATCCTGACGGACGGAAAGAATTAGCTCCTCATTCCAAATTGGATTCAAGTTGCTCTTTTGTACAGTTGTTTGAGCCTTCTAATAACGGTAAAAGCCAATTCCAGCCAGAAAAGGAAGAGAGACACCATGAGCAAACAAACAAACAAAAAGCATCATGGTTATATTTTGCAACTAACCCAAGCTGTTTATATACCAAGTTGTATCATAGAGTGTTAGGGATTGTTTACTGATGAGCATTTACTGCCTCTTACTGGGTAACTAAACACTTGTTGCCCCTTACAGGTAAATAAACACTTATTACCTTTTAGACATGCTTACCCGATAACTAAATAATTATTGCAACTTACCGGGTAAGAGATGCTTACGCGGTTAGAGATGATGGTCTTTTACCAACACTCTTAGTGGCCGTATACCAATACAAAAGATAAGTGCTTACCGGGTAAGAGTCACCACCCTCAGCACTTATCTTTATGGTTAAGGGACGATTTGCCAAACGCTTACGGGTGTCACTTACCTTGGATGAGCAGGGGCGAACCTATTAAGGGTTGAGGCAGGTCTCGTGCACCCGCTCACTCGATTATTGCAAGAGAAAAAAATTGAGACGTGATAAGGGTGCACCCGCTTAGTTATGAGGGTGCCCTTAAATGATTGGAAACCAAATTTATAACAAGAATCCGAAGTTCACGAGATGGTTGTTGTTAAATCAGATATAGGTTGCGGTTCCATGAGGTCACAGGTTCGAGGTTAACTTGTAGTAACAGTTTAATTTTTTCTCTTTTAACTGGTTCATATTATGAAATTTTAAAAACTAGAAGGGTATTCTGAAATATTTTGATACTGAAGGGAGCAAACCGAAATTTTTAGTAAAACTTACTTTGTTCCCACTTATGTTCTTCAATCACCACCCATGAGGAAGCGTTCATCCTTTCCTTTGATTCGTATTTTTCAAACATATATCTGTTACAGTTTACTTATTTGTCCTAAATTGCTTTAATTTTATTATTGATTTGCCTTATTAATCCTAAATTATAGGGTTGCTCTAAATTAAATTTATTTCATTATTGATTAGTCCTAAATTGTACATTTGTTCTAAATCTAAATTGCACTAAATCTGTCTAGTCAATTTTCATTTGCTCAAAGCCTAGCACTGATTTTAATTTGGTTAGTTATTTTTAAATTGTAAAACATCATATTTAATACTAGAAGTTTTACATGCATAATGAAACAAAATTATAAATAGAGAAAAAGAAAGATAAGGACAACCAAATCAAATTCTAAAATTAGAAAATTTTACGAAATCAACCGAAAAACCGAAAAAGTCCCTTGATAGAATTCGGCTAAAAACATGTCCGGAAAAAGACATAGCCTTGCGTTTTGGCCAAAATGTCAAAGTCGATCTCATTTGGAAGAATGTATTTTATTCCCCAAATTGTTGATTAACTTTGAACCGGGTCAAATCGCATTGACTTCCCTCCGTCAACCACGACTTTACGACTTTAAATGTGCACCCGCTCAAAATAAATCTTGGGACCGCCACTGTGGGTGAGCATGGCAAGGACCAAGAACCTTACCCGGTAAGAGGCATAGCAAGGATCGAGAATCTTACCCCCATAAGTGAGGGAGAAGACTTACCCGGTTGGCGCTTACCGGTTAAGAGACGCTTACCAACAATCCATTTTAATGGCCAAAAATGTTACCCAATAAGGTAAGTGAGGGTCATGACTCTTGCTGGTAAAAGTTTGGTGAACGGCCCCTAAGATTTTCGGCTTCAAAATAACATAGTATAAGTGTCTCTAACCCAGTAAGCGCACCGCCTTCACTTAGCGGGTGAGATTCTTGGTTAGCAATATGGCACAGTAAGATGATTGGTAAAGTACATCTCTTACCTGGTAAGAGGCAATAAGTGTTTAGTAAACAGTCCCTAACTTTGTCATTTTGCTGGGTGGTGACTCTTATCCGGTAAGTGAGGGTGGTGACTCTTACCCGGTAAGCGCTTACCCACTTTGTGTTGGTAAACTGCCCCTTAGTTAGCAAACTTGTATTTCAGAGAGTGGTTAACAATTATCATAATTTACTAATGTATGGAATGTGGAACTTCCCTTGTCTGTAAAGTTGCTACTGGGGTCCGATAACAGAAGTAGATACAAAGAGACTGACCTGCTCGCCTAGCGTAAGAACAACATAAGGATCACTTGATAGCATATCTCGGACAGCAAGATTTGCACCTTGAAGTATAGTGATCTTCAGCATTCCAATAGCTCCTTCCATTCCTTCCTGTGATCATTTTCCGATCAGCTGAACAAAATTAATTTGTCCTGCTGATTATATCGTTTATCTCTAATAAACTTCAAAAAAGTGTTGTGCACTTACAGGCATCTGTATCGAACTTGTAGCTGGTAAACTATTAGCCCTTTCACTTGTGTTCCTTTTAGCATTAGTTGATGAGATCTTCAAACTTGGTTTCAGGAAGTCTTGAAGCTCATATTTGGACCTAAATGACATATATACAGCCATATACCAAAATCTTCAGGCACATAAGTTCATATTTTTAACATGAAAAATTCTGTTTAAGTTACTCCAACTATCGTGTTTCTAAAGTAGAGAGTCAAAATCTCTAAAAATAATAAATTCAACTCTAGCAGTTTCTCTATTTTGAGATTCCAACATTAATTATATTATTAATATATCCAATGCAATTAATACCCCAACAAACAACTTTTAAACGAACTTTCAAACAATCAACACTTGCTTTGGGCAAACAATTAAAGAATATTCCTCAACATTAAATTGTAGCATGTTCGGAGATTTTTATCTTCTCTCTTGTTTTTATATTCTAGAGAATCTGTTGGAGCAAAAAATCTTCAAAATCCCTGTTTTCTCTATTTTAGAAAATTTGTTGGAGATGCTCTAAGCGTCCAAGAGAATGGGGATTAAATCATGTGACAAAAATGTACGTGGTGATCAATATTTCATTAAAGGCAGTTATGAAAGAGAAAATTGTTGATTCCCATCAAATTTTCCCTTCATAATCAATCATATCATAACGCAGTTGGGGGCTATGGAAATTACTATGAGGGTGGGTTCCATTGGGAACCTCAAATTCATTGAGTACCCGGGGAACCAACATAACACTGAATATTATTCATCATGAATATCATATTGCATTTTTGTTATGTATAGTTTAATGAATATCATGTATTTTTATCATTAATATCATGTATTTGGTTATGAATAATTTTCTTCATGAATATTATCACGAATTCGTCATGAATAATTTTCATTATTGAGTGTTATTCATCATGTATAACTGGTTCCCCAGGTTCTGAATGAATTTGAGGTTCTCATTTGAACCTACCTCTATATCTACTATAGTGCATTATTTGGATGCCTTTGCATACAAAGTTACCTGATAAACTTTGCACGTTGCTCATGACTAGCATCTGGCCCAGGCTTAGTAACTCCTTCAGGAAAATGACCCTCATAGATTGAATTTGCAGAACTATTTCCTCCAACTTCAACCATGGCATCAATTTCCTCATCAGTCCATTCATCTAATGTCACGGATAAAACCTGTACCAATTTAGTTTACAATCCATCAGCTGGTCATAATCATTAAGAGTAAAATATACCTGAAAAATCTCAATTTAGTTAACTCAAAGGACCAAACATCCGACCAATTCATTTTATGATCCATCAACAAGTCAAAATCATTAAGAGCAAAAAATATTGGAAAAATCTCAATTTGGTTAACTCAAGGGACCAAAAATGTTATGTGAAACACAAAATAAGGACTGTACTTAATGTGTTTAAAGGTCCAAAACCAAAACGGAGGCATAACACATGGACCAACGGCTTAATTCACTAAAAACATGTATGCAGGTCATATGCAAAATGGATTTGGACACACTCTATTGATTACGAGTACCCATTGGTGTTCAATGTTTCTACATGTCACCAATACTAGTCTCAAACTTGTGAATTGGGTTCAAAAATCAGAATTATAGGGGATTTAGCCTCTAAATTTTTCCCCAAGACCTTTCCTTCCAAAATCTGTACTGCAATGACAAATGCAATACTGGGATTAAGAAGTTACCAGAGGACCAAAATGTAAACTTTGTTTTCGTAACCACTAGTCTAATGTCATTTTGCCCATGAATTTCTTTAATATTTTTGGTAGATGGATGTGCACATCCATGGGGAAGGGAGGATTTCTAGAGAGAGTATCAAAAAACCACCTACCTTTGAAATACTTGGATCTAGAGTTCTGTGAACGCCACAGCATTTCAAGCATACAAACACTCCAAGAGGGGGTGACCTGAGATTCAAAATCAAAAAGATTTTATACTGCGATAAAGGATTAGGTATATCAATGGAAAGTTATTTACCAATAAGCACACGAATGAAAAGATAGATTCAGCTAAATCCTTGTATGAATTTCATCATCTTTCACATTTTACATGTAATATATCCATTGTGAAACATATTTATGTACTCAGTCTGTTGAAAAGAAGTGAACACAAGTCAAAACTATGTTCTGCAGGAAATGAAATCCACTTTTCAAACAGCATGATCTTACAACATTTATTGTAGGTTTTTCATCCTTTGAGTTGAGCAATGAAGATTCTCTTTAAAATTCTAGGGTGTTTCAGAAAGTCCTATTCATTTATCATCCATTGAAAAGATGTTACATCAACAATGACTCTTATATACTGGCTGGAGTGGGCTAGAGTTCAGTTGGAATCCCCCAAGAGAACATGATGACAAGAACCAAGTCTTTGATTTTCTGGACATATATGGCATCCCTTATATCAAAACCAAGTCCTTAAGAGTGTTCCAAGTGACTCTATCTCAACCAGTGCTACTTATTTTTATCTTTTCTAGCGTGCCCTGTCCCTAGTGATATAAAATCTATTTTCATTCAAAAGAGTTGTTAGGTCATCCAACGCTCCCTTCTAGTGCTATGCTTTGCAAACTAGTCTATGTCACTTTTTCAAACCTTAATTCTATTAATATCTATGATCCCCTTATCCAATTTATAAACATACTTTTAACCTTCCTAGTTTCTAGTGATGTACCAAGTGTTTGGCCCCATTTATTGACAGTTTCTTTTCGGAATTATGCCTTTTGGTTTCAGGCAGTCTGTTATCAAACAACTGTAAGTGCAATGCAAAGTGGTTGAAACTATGGACCTCAGACTTGATTTAATGGCTTCTTAACCCAGTGTTTTCATTGCTCCTCCATTTATACAAGTTTTTATAGCATTCATCTCTTATCCTAATTACCTTTTCTCTGTCTTCACTTCACTACCATTTACTCATGGTTTGGTTGTCATTGACCTACTATCTTCAAGCAACAGTTTTCAACGACACCAAAAGCTCTTCCTTTGATGCTAACAAAACAAGGCACTCATTCAGGCCTTGTATTTGGCCATGTACGTAAACATAGAATCCAATGAGGGACCAACAAGAAAAACGACATGCAACCTAATTTGATATGAGAACCCCGCGATCTTTCCACAACCCTACTCACTGCAGGCTCTAAGTTTGTAGTGACCCTCGTCAAACTACAAAAAACCGCTTAGTTCAAAAGACTTGAGATACATCAAATCCAAATAATGGCATCCTAATAATGAGCGTAAAGAGAATACATGATTTCACTGACTATACTCTCACACTACGAACGGTCCAGTCGTGTAAGAGTCCATTAAAGGAGGTCTAGACCTGTCAGAACCTTTCTGGCTTATAGTAACAACTTACCATTTGGAACCATAGCTGAGTCTACAGGTTTGTCACCCAAGAACATACACCCCGATAGTAAATTTAGTACATACTTGCTTAATAATTGAATACCCTATGGGGATTTCCGGATTGGGCAATGCAATCCCAAATTTATCAATACACCCATGATTGGTAACTTAAAATACATAGACATAAATAAATGTATATATACACACATATTGAATGGCAATAGGTTAGACAGTGAAAATGGCACTAAGCGGTGTAGGTAGGTGCTGAGGTTGTGTTTGCGGGCTATATAGTAGGTGGTTCAGTAGTGCTACAAGATCAACAAGAGGTGTAGGTGGATGTTTAGGTTGTGTATTAGATTGTCTAATAGGTGGTTCAGAAGAGGAGAAGGTGGAGCCAGAGATTCTTGTGTTCTCCAATACTTGGTGCTAGTTTTTCAGAGTACTCCAAAGGCTCATAAGTTAAGCTGTTAATTGCTGTGCTATAGCGGAAAATAGTGGTGCTATAGCGGTCAGTGGTACTAGTGGAAATAGCTGTTCCACTAATAATGGTGCTAACCACCGCGATTTTGATTCACAATAGCAGTGTGAAAACCACAATTAGGGGTTGGGCTTTCAGTTGGCTTTTTAAGGGTTTAGAGAAGTTGATTAAGGTATTACGAGCTAGGGGGCTGAATTTTGAAATATCAATGTGTAAACTCGCTATTCCTCTCTCATCTCTTCTATTCCAGCATTGTACATCGTCTTCTACATCTTCTCTTCACAACAAAAACATCGTCTTCCAACATTTTTTGCTCGTGATCTCTTCTATTCACGTTCTTCTGTTCATCTTCAATATATATAATATGTTACGTTTACATACACACATTTATATATAATCGTAATTATTACATGAACTGCTATTTGTGAACCACTATAGCACTGCTATACCATCTTGATAACCGTTATCTCAAATCACAGTCCTAACCGCTATTTCAAATTTTGATCACTCTAGCAACATAGCTCACAAGAATCAAAGAATCAGGGAAAGGGAAGATTGTTGGGAAACTAAAACTAAGAAAGGTAATATCTACATAATTCAAGTACCTCTAGGAGTTAGGATTATAACAGCTATAGCCTTTTTGAACATGAGATTACCATAATGCCCATGGATTTTATCATATACTTGCTAAATTAATTTCAAGATGTAAGGCCCCATTTTCTCCTGAATACTTGGGTTCAAATACCCGTACAAAGATGCTATAAACAATATGGGATCTAGCTTGATTCCATATGGATGCATGTCATGGGGCATAACACACAGCCAAACATGTTTGGCAAGACGTAGAGCAACTGGGTAGATGGGTATACAACAAACAACAAAAATTTCCAATTGACAATGGAGTAAAAATTTCCAACCAAACATCTCTCCGAAATCCATGTAAAGCATTGGTATAAAGTAAAATTGTGCAGCTACATCAGGCACATGGTTCTACCATTCAACAATATCATTCTACTAGGGTGTATAAGCACAAGAGGATTCATGCAATATTCCATAAATAAACTTATTATATTTAGTGGTAAAATATTCTTCCATTCATTATGCAAGGGTGTAAAATATAAACCTCAAAAATTAAGTTTTGGCATAAGTACGAAAGTCACAAAAAGATATTAAATAATCACTTCTAGATTTCAATAAACAAACCTAAGTGGTTCTTTCATCCAACAAAAAATGGAAGGTTATTCAAAAACCATCAAATAGACTCTAGAACAAGGTCCCCTAACATCGGAATGAACTAAATGAAATATAGAGTTGACTACCTAGTCTAAGAGGATAAGCAAATGGGCACTTTTTCCTAACTAAGACTTCTCATGGTCGAAATCCAAAATAGACAGCTACGAATCTTAGTTTTCAAGGACAAACAATGAAGGGTGTCTAGATCAAGAATGAGCATTCTTGATGCTTTTTATCTCACAGATTCCCCAAAGGTCTTTGCTAAATGTTTATCTGTACTGTCTCCAACACTTGAATATGATAGTTGGTTAGGAAAAAGGTTACAAAAAATTTAAATTATGTGTAGTTTAGATAATTGGAAGAAAACAAGAAGGAAAAGTTGATCACAAAAACATATGTTAAGGTCATATGGGGGAACCAACCCTTTTACTAGGATGTTGAGAAGCATGAGCAAGTTGGAGCGAGTCCAACAGGAAGGGAATGAAAAAAGGCCCTTAAAACTTTGGATGACCATCCAGAAGCTTTAAGATCAGACACCCAAGTTGATGATAAGTATGCAATAAAAATAGTAAGTATACCTCATAATGTTGAACTAGTACTAAGAGTGGAAGGAACCTTTCTCATGATAGATTCTTAATTCCAGACATCTCCTGTATAATAGAGCCCCTTCGGCTGTAGGAAATAAGTGGTGGCTGGGGTAGACGTTCTTCTTTACATGGTTAGGATAATTCCACTACCCATAGCCAAAACCTTGTACAAGGACAGTGGATCTTTTTATCTAAAACAGATGCAGAAGATAAGGAGGTGTCCTTTTGAGGCAGCAAGAGCAGAAATGTCGATGGTAGATCCTATGATTCGTGTGTAATATACATTTACTGCAACAAGTGATAGTAGAAGGTAGGAATGAGATGGCTACATGGCTTACAACAATGAGGCACCGATGAAGCATACTTAGGAAAGAGAACTACAAACGTGAGGAGAGCCAGTTGCTTATGCTTACACTGTTGTTATATAACCACAGCGGTGCTATTGAGAAAAAATGTCTATAGATTATTGTACAATTTCTTGAAATGTGTTTCAAACTAAAAAGTGTCCTTGTTCACATTTAGAGTACACATAATGGGCAGAAACTCCCAGGGCTTCAACAAGGATACACAATTCAACTCTATAAACATAAAATGTCATTGAATAGAACTCAATTATCATTGGCATCCCACTCTTTAGTCATTGGTGACCAAGGTCATCTATGAGATAATGATTTTTATCACTCCTTGGACACTATCAGTGACCAATCCTTTGTAGATTTTATTATGTTGCTGAGGTGGTTAGTTGCGACTGGGGCTAGAGAAATGTGGTGGAGGGGGGGTTACAGCAATTGTGGCTTAGTAACATTGGTCACGAGAGGTGAGGGATTTGATGTGATAGGGTGGTTGCGATGGTGAGGAGAGGTAGCAGCTACAACAAGGGGAGTTGAGGTAATGGTGACGACAGTGGTTGGGGTTTTTCCTCTCTTTCTAAATTATGTAGCAGATACAGATTTGGCTATGGTTTGTACCAAATCCTTGCTATCATACCATGAAAAAATTTCTTTTTGTTGATGACTTAGACGACGACAAACTAATATGGTGAAAATAACGAGATAAATGTTAGAGCTAAAAATTATCATAGTCAAACTTTTTCTTTAACCATCCTTTTTTGTGGAAGGCAATAATTTTATTACTGGGAAGAGAAACAAAAATTACAAAACAGAACAAAGCGGCCAAATTCTGTGGAAAGAACGCCAAGAAAGACCAAACAACCCACAAGAAAAGACAAAGGCCCAAGAAAAAACAATAGGACACAACGAAAGGGAAGACCATCTTAGTAATCTAACTTCGACACCTGTCCTTGAGAATCTTCATATCTATGACAATTTACCTTGGATGCAGTTCCTAAATTGGTACTATCAATGCCCTCCAAAAACTCCACCTCAAGTATGTCAAAGGAGGAAATATCACACTACTTCAGTCCCCAACTCCATGTTACATGTACCAAAAATTTGATAATTGAGAACCTATTTCAAACATTTTTACCCTCATGCTTCAAACCTCCTAGATTTTGACATGGGCACCACTACAATTGATTTCATAACCAATAAAAATACAAATGCATGTGTTGAGATATTCTATTCTAAACATCTTTCTTTTTTTATCCTCCCTTCTAGCAGTTATGGCTTCGCTTAAGCCATAGATGGTTTTCACACACCTTGGAAATTTAGGATGTCTATGATGCCCTTGCCATCGTGGGTGAAAAAACTATATGCAAGAAGTGTTTGTCAGACCAAAAAGTCATTGTACTAGCAATACTCGAGTTACTGGTAGAGCTCAACCTCTCAGGAGGTCAAGGATTCAAACCTCACTAAAGATGATTGTGAGTGAGTATTTGCCATATATAAATATTAAATCCTTCAAAAAAGTGTTTGCCTGCCCTGCAAATAACCGAACACGAGATCCGCTTGATGTTTTCAAGGGGAAGGACCCCGTAGGCTACAAGTACGTGTACATGCAACCAAATCTGAAGGGTACACTTGCTCAATTAAAGGTTCGATTGATAGTTAAAGGATCTCAAACATATGTTAGATTATGACGAGACCTTTAGTCCAATGGTGAATATTGCTCCCCTTGTTATTTCATCGTTGGTCTTTATATCAATTTATATCAAAAAGATGTATTTCCTAATATAGTTAATGAGGAAAAGGTTTTCATAGACCAACCTCTAAGGTTTGTTCAAGAGGAGTCAGCAAAAACCTATTGGTTATGGATATCTTCAGGCCTCAAGAAAGCTCCAAGGTTCTAGATCTCTAGTTCTCTTGTTTATCTCATGCACTAGAGAGGTTTGGATTGAAATAGAGTTCTTATGATCGGTTGGTACTTCTCAAAAATAAGGGAAATTGCTTAGTTTGTATGTAATGTTGATAACAATGTTACATTGCAGATGACTAAGACCAAATTGATGCTCTAATTTTCAACATCCAAAGAAATTTCACACCAATGTCTAACATGGTTTCAAGACATTAAGGCTGTGTTTGGTGCATGGGACAGGACAGGACAAAACTCACTGTGCCAAGTTTGGCACAACATGGATAGGGAGATTCGTGCTCCTCCCCGAGAAGCACTCTCTGTTATGTTCTCTCTCTCTCCCCCTTTCTGGGTGGGGGAGAGAACCGTTCACTAGCCTTCGGACAAGGACCGGGTGGGACAAAAAAAGGCCTTTTTGTTCCACCAAAATAGGTGGAACAAGATCGGACAAGAATGAGACAGAAACTAAAATATTACTAATCCACCCTCATTTTATATAATCTTAAAATGATATTCATTTTAACGGTCACTACCGCTCATTGCCGCAGCCACCACCTACACCATAACCACCACCACCGCCATCGGCTACCACTACCACCACCTCTACCTATCAAGACATCGGCCAAAACTACTTGCTCCACCATTGTCGGCAGCCACCATATTAGACAATTAAGTGTGATATATATAATTATATCAGAGGGTCTAGAGTGTAAATGTATCTCTTTTATATATATATATATGTATATATATATATATATCCCTGATTGTAACCGTGATTTACATGTACAATACACAAATTACCAAGTTTATCTTGATATCAAAGCCGGCCCTAGACACCCTACAGCTGCTGCCCTACAGCTGCCGACCACCCTCTGCCATCACAAGGCAACCCTAAAGCTACCGCACCCGTCTTCTATCCTACGGCTGCCGCACCTTCTGCCGACCACCCTCCGCCATCACAAGGCAACCCTAAAACTACCGCACCTGTCTTCTACCCTACGGCTGTTGCACCTTCTGTCCAATGACAACTGTTGCATCTTTCACTCCAACCGAGAAAACCACCCATAACTCCCACAAGTTTGGTTTCACTTTATCACCAAACAACTATGGCTATTGGAAGGCAATGGTTCAACCGTTCCTTGTTACAAACAACTTGTTCGGCTATGTTGATGGCACCATTCCTTGTCCAGTGATGACTATCTCATCATCATCATCATCTAGAAAAGATGCCGACGGCATCACAGTGCCGCCACCACAACCGAATCCTAACTTCACAGCATGCGTTTCCAATGATGCACACGTACGGATGTTGATTATTTCTACAATCTCTGAGGCGTCGTTCCAACACGTTCAAGGACTTACCTCCCTTGATCTTTGGTTGTCTCTTGAACGTGCTTACGCTCCTCACATCATCTAAGGAATACACCCTAAAAACTCAGCTTCTTAATCTAGAGATGAAGCCTGCTGAAACCTCCTCCGCATACCTGACTAGGGCTCAGGAATATGTTGATGCTCTCGCCAATATAGGCGAACCAATGAAAGAAAAAGATTTGGTGATGCTGGTTATCTCGGGTCTAAAAGAAGAATAAAAGAAGAATACAACGGGCTGAAGTCAACACTCCTTGGTCTCCAATTCCCAACTGCCTTTGCAGAACTTCATGGCCTACTATCAGACAATGAATACATGATCAAGAAATCTGCAACTGACATCTCTCTGCCTCAAGCATTCACGATTGTCATGAACAACCGCAACTTAGCGGTTCCTGGTGCCACCTCGTCTACTTCTCAACCGGATCAACTTCAAGCTATTCAACAGCTTCTGTCACAACTTGGTCTTCAAGTTCAGCTTGTTAATGCACAACCTGCACAAGCCTTTTACACCAACAGATCTGAGAATAACCATGGTCATGGACGTGATTCTAGACGCGGACGAGGAAATTACAACAGTAGAAGTCAAGGAGGAGGTAACCGTAATCAATTTAGTTGGGCTTCTAATCAAAACACTATTTTTGGCACATGCAACAGATGTGGGATTGGTCATATCCCGTCTCATTGCCCCAATCGCGACCCTGCTCCTATGAGGACGAGACAACCACCTTCTGCCAACTTTACAGATTACCCATCACAAACTTGGCTTCCGGATACCGGCTCTACCCATCATGTTGCACCGGACCTATCTAGCTTCGATAACTCTTACAACGATGAGGGCAACCTTCACGTTGGCAATGGTAAGGGTTTACCTATTCTACACATTGGTTCCTTACAACTTCATTCACCAAACAAAACCTTTTCCCTTAAAGACATACTACACGTACCTGACATAAAACAAAACTTACATTCTGTTCAAAAATTATGTTTTAATAACCATGTGTACTTTGAATTTCACTCTACTTTCTTTGCTGTGAAGGACAAGTTCACACACACTATCCTCCTCACGAGTCCAAGTAATGGTGGTCTCTACTCCTTCCGTCATCCTCAGCCTCAACCTGTTCAGAAAATGTCGTTTTCTACCGCACGTGCCTCTTCCACCACATGGCACCAAAGACTTGGACATCCACATCCACAACTTTTGAAGTCCATATTGTCTAAATATCATTTACCTTTACAAAATAAGTGTGCTAGTACTTCTTGTGATTTATGTTCTGTTGGCAAATCGTCTAAACTTCATTTGTTACCATCTACTTATAAGAGTTCACACATTTTGGATTTAGTTTTATGTGATGTATGGGGCCCCGCTCATGTTCCTTCTTTTGATGGTCACAATTATTTTCTGCTATGTGTTGACCATTACTCCAGATTTATATGGATTTTTCCATTAAAACTAAAGTCTGATGTTTATGCCACTTTTAAACAATTCCTTGCGATGGTTGAAAGGCATTTTCAAACCAAACTGAAATCTGTCCAAACCGACTGGGGAGGCGAGATTCGGAGTCTCTCCCAATTCTTCTCTCCTCTCGGCATCACCCATCGCCTCTCATGTCCACATACAAGCGAACAAAATGGCTTTGTTGAACGACGACATCGACATGTTGTTGAAACCGGTCTTACTTTACTTGCTCAATCCCATGTTCCACAACGGTTTTGGCATTTTGCTTTTGACACTGTAGTCTATCTTATTAATCGAATGCCATCCAGAACCAACTCAAATACCTCACCCTTTGAACATGTGTTTCAAGCACAAACCCGATTTTTCCTTTCTTCGGGTTTTTGGATGTTAATGCTACCCTCATCTCCGTCCATACAATAAACACAAAATGGACTTCCGCTCTAGACCTTGTGTGTTCCTTGGTTACAACACCGCTCATCATGGCTATCGGTGTTACGACCCATAGTCTGATCATCTTTACGTGGCCCGTCATATTCGATTTAATGAACAATCCTTTCCTTTCCTTTCCTTTCCAAACATCTCCTACAACCACTCCAAATCCTTATGTCTCCACCTATCCCAAATCTGACCTCCCACCAAAACCGACACCCTCAACAGCACCTACTCTGCAATCTGTCCCACAAGAAACAACACCTACCACCACCCCTCCTAATGACCACCCCACGGTCCAACCACCCCTTATTCACACCTATCACCACCGTTCCAAAGTCACCAAACCACCACCTCAGTCTACCCCTAACCCCCTCCTCTACCACCGAACAACCCACCCATACTCACCACCCAACCTACACCCCAATCCCAAACAAACCAAACCTTACAATGCCTCCTCATACCATACCCATCATCCTTCCCTTGACACCGAACCGACCACCTTTGCTATTGCTAGCAGGTACCCTCAGTGGCATACTGCCATGGCTGACGAGTATTCGGCGCTGATGCGGAATGGTACTTGGACATTAGTACCACGCGTTCCAAATTCCAACGTAGTTGATTGCAAGTGGGTATACAAATTAATAAGGTACCAAACAGGGGAAATAAAAGTTACAAGGCACGACTAGTAGCCAAAGGGTTTCGGTAGCAACCAAGCATTGATTATCAGGAGACATTAGTCACTAGTCTAATCGACCACCATACATGTTGTTCTATCTCTGGCAGCAACACAGAAATGGTCCCTAAGACAACTTGATGTGCAAAATGTCTTCCTACATGGTGATCTCAAAGAGACAGTTTATTTGCAACAGCCACCTGGATTCGTTACCCGAACAAACCCGATCATGTTTGCCTACTTCACAAATCCTTATATGGATTAAAGCAGGCCCTAGAGTGTGGTTTCATCGACTTTCTACGCTCCTTCATTCTCTTGGCTTTCAAGGCTCCAAAATGGACCCTTCCTTGTTTATTTACTCCCACAGGGGCACCATTTTGTACATGCTAGTCTATGTTGATGACATTCTTTTGACAGGAAACAACTCGGAGGCTATTGACAAAGTGGTACAACGTCTTAGCCAATCCTTTCTTGTTAAGGATATGGGCCGCGTGTCTTATTTTCTCGGTATTGAAGTAGCCGGTCAGGATCATCATATGATTCTATCACAACGGAAATACATCCTTAAACTCTTGCAATGCGAAGCCTGTCTAATGCTAAACCGACTTCATCTCCTATGACCACTTATGCTAATCTTGCTCTTGGAGATAGTGTTACGTTTGCTGAGCCGGCCAAGTACCGCCAAATTGTGGATGACCTTCAGTATGTGACATTGTCTCGTCCGGATATTACTTTCGCGGTCAACAAAGTCTGCCAATTCATGCACTCCACCACTGAAAATCATTGGACGACAGTCAAACGAATTCTTTTATTTGTTACTTGCAGGGCACTGCTGACTATGGTTTACGAATCATGCATGATTCAGGCACAATCCTTCATGCCTACACTGATTCTGCTTACAACTCCCTGACTGGCTTCTCCAATGCTGATCGGCCAGTTTCCCCGGCGACCGTCGATCCACTGGGGGATATGCTATCTAGCTTGGTTCAAACCTAGTATCATGGTCTGCACGAAAACAAAGGACTATCTCTCGGTCATCAACAGAATCTGAATACAAGGCTCTAGCCGATACTGTTGCTAAGCTCACATGGCTCCAAACACTACTGCCCGAACTCCAGGTTCCTGTGAAGTCGGTTCCTACCTTATGGTGTGATAATCTTGGTGTTACGCATCTTTCAGCTAATCCTGTCTTTTATGCCCGTACCAAGCATGTAGAAGTTAACTTTCACTTTGTTCGAGAAATGCTTGCGTAGCGGAAGTTTTCAATTCATTTTATATCTACAGATGATCAAATTGCAAACGTGTTCACCAAGCCACTACCTTCACAACGTTTCTCCTATTACGGTCCAAGCTACAGGTCGCTCCCCGGCCTTAGCTTGCGGGGGAATATTAGACAATTAAGTGTGATATATATATATATATAATTATATTAGAGAGTCTAGAATGTAAATGTATCTCTTATATATATCCCTGATTCTAATCGTGATTTACATATACAATACACAAATTACCAAGTTTATCTCAACACCACCATTGTCCGCTATTTTTACATCCTCCACAGTCACCGTTGGCCACTAGCCACCACCTCCTTTACCTCAACTACCATTGTCGCTACAACAACCTCCACTATGCCTCTTTGCCATGATCTTTACATCCTCCATAGTCACTGTTGTTCGCCACCACCACCATCGGCTACTGTTACCACTGCATACCAACACATCTACATCCACGACATCAGCCACAACTACCTCCTCCACCACTGTTGACCCACTACCACCATTGCTCACCATTATCACATCCTCCACATTCATCATCGTCCACCGGTCACCACCGCCTCTACCCCACCACCATTGTTGCTACAACAACCTCCACCGCGCCTCTGCCAGTTCATAAAGATCTTCCAAACCGAATAAAACATAGTTTTTCCTTTGTACGAACCATCTTTTTTCGAGCTTGTGTCAATATATCAGATGGTCCATCTAAATTTGGTACTACTATATATTTATATATTTAGGTATATGAAAATTGTGCAAAAATGTTTATAAATTAAATTATTTAAATATTTACCTGATTTGTGTCATTTATAACTATTATATAATATAAAATCATCGAACAATTTTTAGCGGCAACTTGTCTGGTCTTGTCCTATCCAGCCTTAGTCGTACCAAACACCAGGCATACAACTTGTCCTGTCCTGTCCAGTCCAGTCGAATCATGTCTGCATACCAAACGCTAACTTAAGGTGGTGAGATTACGAAAAAGGAACATTTTTGTGTCAAACAAACAACGTTCTTGGCACTTTAGCCGATGTTGTAAACTCACCTATGATTCTGAACACTAAGTTTTACCCGGAAGATGGGAAGCTCCATAATAGTATAGGTGAGACTAGTTGGGAAACTTATTTTACTCGGAAGACGGGAAGCTCCATAATAGTAAAAGTGAGACTAGTTGGGAAACTTAACTATCTCAGAGTCACAAAGAACAAAAAAGCTCTCAAAAGGTGATCCATATAAATCTAGTTTTACAAAAATAGCATAATGTAGTTTTACACATATTGAGGTATCCAAAAAGTGATCCATATAAATCTATTTGTATCACATAAGACTAAAAAACAAGACGTTTCTTTGTATAGTGTCAGATCAAAATACCAAGCAACGATTCTTATAATCAGTGAATCCTAGGTATTGTCATTTGCTTTGAAGGAGATCTTATATCAAGGAAGACTAAAAAGAATGATAGGGTTCGCATATCTAGTGTCGAGTCAAAATACCAAGCAATGGTTGAGACAACCTAAGTCTGAGGTACAGGGCTATGCTGTTACAACGGTCAAAATACGAATCGCGGTTAGTACTGTGATTTGAAATAGCGGTTATCACAATGGCAAAGCAGTGGCATAGTGGTCCAAAAATAGCGYTTCATATAATTATTAGAATTATATAATGTATATGTATGCATAATACGAATCGCGGTACAGGGCTATGCTGTTACAACGGTCAAAATACGAATCGCGGTTAGTACTGTGATTTGAAATAGCGGTTATCACAATGGCAAAGCAGTGGCATAGTGGTCCAAAAATAGCGKTTCATATAATTATTAGAATTATATAATGTATATGTATGCATAATAACTTAGCATAATCATATATATTCATTAAAAATATAGTTTCAACATCAAAAAATCAACTTAAACAAGTAAGTATCACACAAACAAAATGGGAAAAATGAGTTTGTAACTCGAATTGTGTCGATTGCAGAGTAGAGGACAAGAGGAACACCTATTGGCGAGGCTTATGATCTGGAACACGTTGATTGATGATTCATAACCTAATTTGGCCTAAACTAAAATACTAAATAACTAAAGCCTGCAAAATAAGCCCAAAAACCTACAAAAAAACGAACATTGAATAAGCCCAACGACTATAAGCCCAAAAACCCTCATGCAAATCGCGGTTTTTTCATCACTGCTATACCACCTAGAAATTGTTGTCAAATAGCAACAATTAGAGCTTATTTTTACGGCAACGCGATTTGAGGCTGCAATTTGACCACCACGACTCATCTTGCCACCGCGAACCGCGATACCACTGCTATAGCGGCACGATTAACAGCATAGGTACAGGGTTGAACAGGAACGGGGTAAAAGAAAATATATTGCGCCAACGAGTCTATCATGCACCATTTCTAACGAACAATTCTTTCAGAGACATACTAAGCATATTAAAGTCGACTTACAAAACGCACTTAGCATATTGAAGTTGACTGCCATTATGGTTCCAACAAAATAATCAGTACATGAACCTTCGTATATCATGCAAGTATTGCTATATGCAACACATCAAGTTGGGGATAATTTAAGAAAGCTACTTGGAGGATCAAATAATGATCTTATCTATGACAAGTTGGGTATGTTTATGTTACATTGTCCAACTTGGATAGTAGGGTCACGAATATCTCTTTTTGTGTTTATTTTCATCCTATAGTTTAATCATCCTTTGGACATGATAATCTTTATCTTTCAGTGCAATTAATGTAAGAACTGTTACATTATCGAATTAAGCAAGATTTTAAAAGAGAGCGTATACTTATTTTATTTCAAAGATTCTACAAGCTTCCCGATACTAATTTTTTTATAATAGGACGTAAAAGGTATAGTTGAGTAGCCTCAACCACAATAAAGAAGAGCGACTATAATGTAACATGGAAAACATAAGGTGACCCGTGGAAATACAACTATTTCTTCGCAACTTGGACAACTTCTAACGATGTTTGTCCCGCATATCACTAGATCGATCGGTATCTTTACAAATTTATAAAGCTTTCGTCTCAATTCATACTTAGCCGCGAGCAATCTACGTTTGTGATCTCATATATTTTGCTTCTCCGACATCTTATTGACTTTTCCCCTCATCTTTTTGAAATGAAGACATGGATAGAACAATGTTATAAGTGCACACTCACAGGCTTGCACACCATTAAGCTGTTCACAAGAATTTATGAGCATAGCGTCTATGGTTGTAAACTATATTAACGTAGTAGTGATGCACTGAGGATCATATCTTCATGAACAAATGGGATCTATACGGGTGGAACACGGAAAATAAACATTGAGAAAGTAAGCAAACTAGTAGCAACTATGTTGGTCACTTGGATAAGGTAGTTGTTTATGCAGTATCATTCAACTAGGTTGATGCCATAGGTATGTAAGATTATGTAATCGCTATCAAAAAATTTCCAACTGTCCGTATAACAAAATGATGGTTGAAAGGAGATGCATTGAAGTTCCAAAAGTAATTCTCAGTGTTCAGTATCCATCATAGAGGCACTAGGCATAAGCCTTTTCCAACACCGTATAAAATGCAAAAAAACATATCTACTAAGTTACTATAATAGAAGCATAAGTGATGGGTAACTAGTTGCAAAAATAGACATAAAAGCTCTGAAACAAATAAATTTAAATTGCCATCAATGAGTGAAAGGCGATGTGCATAAAAATTTATTCTTGAGGATAGAACATCCATATAATTTAGGTTGGTAGAACTTACGCCCATTTAGGGTCGGGCGCACCGCAATCAGCACAAGTACGATTATCACTTTGCTGCAGTAGATCTTTTAATTTTTTCTTACCTGCATAATCGAGATGGGTTCCTCAATCTATCATGCCAACAATTAATACAATTGTCATAATCCAACGGCTACATAAAAGCATTTAATTAGTCATATGCAAGACGATTATATAAATATTTTCAAGAGGAAGTGTGATAATAGAGAGTCGGTCCAAATCGACAAAACAGAGAATAAATTGGAACAAATGGTCAAGCACTTATAAGCCATATAATCAAATATTGGAGTGAATTAGTTAGCATAGGTTAAGAGCTAAAGACAAAGGCGTCTAAACATCAATCCGGTATACGACAAAGAGATTAAGAACTAAGGTTATCTTCTTGACTAGATAATTCACAAGAGTTCCAAGAGACATAAAAATGGCATGCACTCATGCTCACTGATGCAGATGAGACATATGATAGGGCACCACAAGAAGTGATATGTTGGGCTCTAGATTAGTAAAATAATTCCTACAATTAGGTGCATAATATTACAGATGCATAAGAACTCACTAATGAGTGTGAAAGCAAGCAACAAAGATATTTTCCTTATTGTTATTGGGTTGAACTAATGAGTGTGAAAGCATGCAATAAAGATGATATATCATGGTGTATCATCTCCATCTAAGGTATACTATTGAAGATGAGACTAGGCTATTTGTTAATGCAATGTTAGTGAAGTGTAATGTTGCAAGGACTATATGAAAGAAGTTGGTGTTAAGGCTCCCATACAGTTTACATATTCTAGAAGAAAGAAGGATTAAGGGTAATCATGTCTTTCGACTTTATTAGTGAGGTACTTTGATTAGTGGGGTGGCACGTTGTTGGGCGTTTTGGTGTTTAGTTGAGAAGTTAGTGGAGGAACGTATAGGGGAGGTAGGGGGTATTAGTGAGAGGTCGGTGTTCATAGGACGATTATCACTTTTCTGTAGAGACAATTTCCAGGAGAGAATCAACCTCTCAAAATTTGATAACCATTCAATACAATCATACGATTTCCAAGTTGGATTTCAAAGTTGGGCATCTTCAAATTAGAATGCGTAAAGAAGATGTTCACAAAAACGGCATTTCGGACTCATAAGGGACCCAAGTTTCTAGTAATGCCCTTCGGACTTACGAATGCCCCGTCTACTTTTCAATCTTTGATGAATGAAGTGTTAAAGCCATATTTGAGGAAATTTGTACTAGTATTCTTTGATGATATACTAGCGTATAGCAAGTCAGTGGAGGAACATTGTGGGCATTTAAGGGTGGTTCTTCAACAGCTGATACACCACTAAGTGTATGCAAATAAAAATAAATGTGAGTTTGGAAGAACGGAGATTGGGTACTTGTGCCATGTTATTTCACACATGGGAGTAGCAATGGATTATTCCAAAGTCGAAGCGATGCTGCAATTGCCATAACCACGAACTATTACGCAATTACAGGGATTTTTGGGACTGACCAAATATTAGAGAAAGTTCATTGCGGGGCATGGAGAGATTACGAGACCCTTGACAGATCTACTTAAAAGACAGAAATTTGGACGAGGTGAAGAAGCAACAGCCACCTTTGAAGTTTTGAAGAGAACTTTAATGTCGGCACCGGAGCTAGCATTGCCTGATTTCACGAAGACGTTTGTGATAGAAATGGATGCTTCAGGTGGAAGATTGGGGGCAGTGCTAGAGCAAAACGAGCGTCCAATAGCGCCCCACAGCCAAGTTTTGGGCACAGGAGCTCGGCAAAAGTCCATTTATGTAAACAATTAATGGCAATTGTGTTTACAATCTTGAAGTGGCATCCGTACTTGTTAGGGAGGAAATTTATCGTATCAATAAAGTTTTAAGTTTTTGTTAGAACGAGTTATTGAACCATAATATCATAAATGGGTTATCAAGTTTCTTGGTTATGAATTTGGCATTGTATACAAGTCGGGGGTGATAAATAGGGCTGCAAATGCGCTGTCACGTAGGGATTTGGAGTGTTCTATGATGTCTGTGATGGGAGGACCTCAATGGAGACGGTGGGAGATCATTAAGAAAGAAGTAAGAAAGGATGTATTGTTGGGAAAAATTAAAGATGATCTGCTATCAGGCACAATAGAGAACAAGGGTTTTTCAGTGTGCTAATAGTTGTGGTGCTATAAAAACCGGCTGGTTCTGTCTCAAACTTCGTCCCTGATGCCAATGACTTTAGAAGAGTTCCATGGTTCATCATTGGGAGAGCATTTGGGGGAAGAACGTACGTTTCAAAGAGTGAGCAGAATTGTTTTGGATTGGAATCAGGAAGGACATCAAGGAGTTTATGAGAAGTTGCACCGTCTGTCAAAAGAACTAGATTTTAGGAGGGTCACCGGTAGGATTATTGCAACCAATTGCCTTACCAATGAGGGTATGGGATGAAGTCATCGTAAATTTTGTAGAGGGTTTGCCGAAGTCTGAAAGGATGGATACCATTCTGGTGACAATAGATAGGTTGAGTAAATGTGCTCATTTTATGCCTTTAAAACATGCACAACAAGTAGCAGCAATGTTTATCAAAGAAGTTGTACGCCTACATGGGATACCTCAATCGATAATTACAGGCAGGGATAGTCTTTTTGAGCCTTTTGCGGAAGGAGTTTTTCAAGTTGCAAGGAACGAAGCTATCTTTGTCTACAGCCTATCATCCTCAATCGAATGGGCAATTTGAAGTTGTGAATCGTTGTTTATAGCAATATTTACGTTGCTTTGTCTCGAAGAAACCAACCACCGGAAGAAGTGGCTGGGATGGTCTGAGTATTGGTATAACATGACGTTTCATAGTTCACTAAATTGTTCTCCCTTTAAGGCTCTATATGGAAGGGAAACTCCAAGCATTTTGAAGTATATAGCAGGAACAGTTGTTGTCCAATCAATGGAAGAGATGCTGTTGGAAAGAGATAACATGTTGGATGAATTAAGAACGCATTTGATTCGTGCTCAGCAAAAGATGAAACTACAAGCGGATACACATAGCAAGGATGACTGATTTGAAGTGGGGGATAAGGTGTTCCTCCAACTAAGGCCTTATCAACAAAGATCATTAAGAGGACAGAGGAACGAAAAGCTTTCCGCCCAATTTTACGGGCCTTTTGAGGTGCTGGAACGTGTTGGGAAGGTGGTGTATCGCTTGAATTTACAACCAAACACTAAAATCCATTCCGTTTTTCATATTTCCCAATTGCAGAGATTATTGGATAGTGCATTTCACCCGACATCATTTGAAAAAATTGAAACCCTTCTTATTGGATGATCATTTCCACCTCAGTTGACTGAAGACCTCAAATTAGTCGATAAACCAAAAGTGGTTTTACAAAGCGGAAGAACAATGCAGGAACTGTTGAAGTTTTGATTAAGTGGTGCCATTTACCACTGTTTGAAGCCTCTTGGGAGGATTTTGACGTGCTTAATGTTCAATTTCCTGACGATCATCTTGAGGACAAGGTGAATGTGTTCGGAGGGGGTATTGTTAGGCTCCCATTCCGTTTACATATTCTAGAAGAAAGAAGGATTAAGGGTAATTATGTGGGGTGGCAGGTCGTTGGGCATTGTGGTGTTTAGTTGAGAAGTTAGTAGAAGAGCGTATAGAGGCGGTAGGGGGCATAAATGAGAGGTCGGTGTTCATAGGACGATTATGACTTTTCTATAGAAACAATTTCTAGGAGAGAATCAACCACTCGGAAGTTAATAACCATTCCATATAATCATACGTTTCCTTACCAATTTCTTTGCAAATTCAAGTTAATCTCATCAGTTGGCTTTAGAAGTTAATGTGCATACGTCATTCACGTCCAAGAATCATGATGGGCGTTGACGTTGTTGCTTTTGTCATTCCAACCTTATTATTACTATGAATTTCACTTTTAAGTTCACCCAACCTAGTCCAAGATAAAAAATTTCTTATTGTTTTGCATATATCTACATTTGTCCCTAGAGGTTATAAACAACAAAAAAATAAAAATAGAAAAAATTGAGTGTAAAATTAACATTGATAACCACAACCCTTCGGCATGCCAGTTTAGGACACTGTTACAAAGGATTTCAAGTAGCTTAAATCCTCTCACTTTCAGCATGATTCCCACCCTAAACTTTAGTAAGGTCTATAAGATCAACCTACCAGCAACATTTTGTCACGTCACATGATACAAGGAGGGTCTAGAATATAAGGTTGTTGAAAATAATATAAGGGTCCATTAGGATTATAAGGTTAAAGACTAAAGAGGACTTTGTAAAATGGTACATATGGAGTGTATGAAAAGACCTGGAGGAGGGGGGTACATCCTATATTGCCCTTAGAGTAAAGAACATCTCACTCTGCATGCCAACACTATTGATATGAGATTGGGAACCAACATAAGATATATGCCTCTAAATATTTAATAATTAATGCCACGATGTGCCTAGCGTCATCTGAAAAATAATCATTATTGGGTCTGTGAGACGGGGTATGAAAAGTGAAACAAGAGGTTCCTTTTCTCCAAAAGAGTGAAAAATCTTGTTGAACCATCTTTCTTTTTAACAAGAAAAAACCTAATAGCTTTTGAGCATTTGACGTTGCCATTAGCATCAAAACATTGATATCTAAGCTACTACAAGTGGTATGTGTTCTAAGCTTGGTGCTGCAAAACAATACATTATGACACCAATTCTATAGAAAGCCTCTCAATATATTTTTTCCACACAATTATACAAGAGAATGGTCTATTCCTTGTTCAAGTGAAATGACTTAAGGCCTTACTCTTTCTATCTCTTTTGGATAGAAAACTTTTGATGTTATATATCATGGAGTGATGGCCATAACATTTTGTAAGCAGAACTATAAACTAAAATGGTATAGACCATGATGGATGAACAATTGCGCCGCGGTGGGAACCGGGAAACCCAAGAGGTCAAAAACCAGGCATTCTATGTAATGCTGTTGTTGGAGCACAATTTCCCTTTGCCTGCATAACTAAGACAAATAGAAAAAAGAAAGAAAGCTAAAGAGAAATTCAATTGGCAAAAGAAAACGGGTGATCCCTAAGTAACATTTGATTCTTTCCCATTGAATCTGTTATGTCACTAACCATGCAACCAGTAAAAATTACATAACCTTGGCAGATAATTCAGGATGAAAAATTGCAGACATAGTACATATAGTATATGTTATGCATATAAGATGATAAAAGAATTTGAACAGAGTATGATCGTACCAGAACTCATTGGTCTGCCTGCAGGCCACAATCATCAACTAGAACTTTCACTCAAAATAGACGGCTCTTTGCTAAATGAAAATTCAAGAAAAAAACAACAAAAAACAATGAAATTGAATTAAGTTTCAGTGTTCATTAACCCAGACAAGAAATAAATTCCCCATTTCATTTTTAGAGCCTAAGCATTACACATTCAAATTCAACCTTTTTCTTCTTTGCATCAATATGAAAATACAAACTTGATCAATTCAAACTTATTCGATGAAACGTATTTCCAATCATTGGAAATTGAAATTAAAAACGTCAAAATAGAACGGTTTTAGGGCAATCACGGATGATGGGTATGGATCATCGAAAAGAATCGAATTGTAACCAATTTAAGGCCAAAGAAACCGCAAACGAAATTGTGATGAACATCCATCAAATAGTATGTAAAACGATCGACAGATCCGAAAGATAATGGTTGAAGTTTCAATTACCTGTTTAATAGACGTTGCATGGAGGGAGGGAGAGATAAAAGGGGTGGAAGAAAGCAAGCTCCTGACGAGAACGATGAGGACGTGGATGTTTGTGACCGAGGGTTGATTGTAAAATGATGGTGTTTCTGCATTTCATAACTTGTTTTTGTATAACTATAAATACGTAATGTTTCTTATTTTAATAAGACATAGAGCGAATTACATGTTTGGTTGTTGGCACATGAGTTTTTTTGCAAAAATAGGGTAGTTTTGAAAAGGATTTGTAGAAATAGGGTAGTTTTAGTTTTATTGATAGAAATAGGGTTGTTTGTGTGAGACCCACTAATTTTAAAAAATCTAATTTTGTAAATTTACAATTTTTACCCTCTAACTTACATTTTCATTTTTATTTATATCCTTTATTTTGTAAAATTTTATATTTAACCCTTATTATATATTATGTATTAATTTATTTAATTAAAATATATATATTAAAATTTACGTATTATTTTAAAATTTACGTAATTTACGTATTATTATCAATTTATATAATTAAATAGATCTCTTRTATACCTTCAGATTAATTAATATCAACATTTAATATGTTAAAATTTGTATATTTTTATCAGGTTATATAATTAAATTAAAAATTTATACAATTGTTATGTTAAAATTTGTATATTTTTATCAGGTTATGTTAAAATTTGTATATTTTTATCTGATTCCTGAACATTGTCACTATTTATGAAAACTAAAAAAAAATGAAAAGAGGAATTGATTCCTGAACATGTACAATTGTCATACAATTGATTTTGATTCCTAAACATCGTCACTATTTATGAAAACTCAAAAAAAGTGAATAAATGAGTTGCCAATCAGTTACTTTTTTGTKTTATAAATTTGTTTGATTATTCACTTTCCATTCATCCTTCTTCAACTATTATATCATTAGAATATCAAATTTCAACCTTCTTTCCTTCATTCATCCAAGGTATGTATTATTTTCTAAATACTTAGCA
>NC_037541.1:6667007-6683291 GCF_001531365.2 Cynara cardunculus var. scolymus
GGAGGAAAGCCATAGAGACTATCTATGGAACTTGGGAAAGTAACTTTGCTGAGTTGCCTAAGTACATTACAACTTTGAAGTCTTCAAATCCTAACACGGTTGTGAATTGGTTTCATAATCCGAACGGATCATCAGATGTGGTGACATTCAAGTATGTTTTTTGGGCTTTTGGACCTGCAATTAATGCATTTCATCATTGTCGACCTGTTATTTCTGTTGATGGCTGTCATTTGAAAGGTTCATACAGGGGGAAAATGCTTGTTGCGGTCACAAAAGACGCTAATAATAACATATTGCCTATAGCTTATGCCATTGTTGATGAAGAGTCCGCACACAGTTGGTGTTGGTTCTTTTATCAGTTTAGACATTTTGTTGCTCAAGACAGGCAATTATGTGTTATTTCAGACAKACATCAAGGAATAATTCATGCAATGACAAATCTGGAGGAATGGAAAGAGCCATTAGCATACCATCATTTTTGTCTTCGACACATCAGAAGTAATCTCATGAAAAGGTACAACAACTTGAGCCTTAAAATRTTTTGTTGGGTTATGGGAAGCACCACACAGAAAAGGAAGTTTGTTAMATGTATGAGAGAAATAAAAAAAATCAATCTTGAAGCTTGGCAGTATTTAAAACAAATTAATAGAAGTCAGTGATGTCTTTTATACGATGAAAATCGTCGATGGGGGTTCTTGACAACAAATATCTCTGAGAGTATGAACAATGCGCTGCGAGGAGCAAGACAGTTACCGATTAAGGCGTGTATTGACCTTACATTCAATAGAACTGTGCAACTTTTTAGAAAGCATAGTGATATTGCAATGAACTGCAATACACCTCTAMCATCACGTATGTGGCGTCTCTTTGTTAAACGARAAACTCATGCACAAAGTCATAATTTAACCGAGTTTGACTACAATGAAGGTGTCTATAGAATTGTCACAAAGTCACAGATCAATGGTACTGGAGGAAATACACATACTGTCCATTATTTTCAACATACGTGCACATGTGGTAAATGGCAAATGGAAAGATTCTCATGTTTACATGCTCTTGCAGCTTGTCGTCATAGAGGGGATGACCCTCTTTCCATTGTAAGTATTGTGTACACTACTGTGACCTATAGACAACAATATCATTCTGATTTTATGCCACTTTTTCACGTTGATTATTGGTTGGAGTCGGATTGGAAARTTGAAGCAGATTACTCGAGACTTTCTGTGCATCAAGGTCGGAGGCGTGTAAATCGATTTCGTAACGAGATGGACGTTCGTCATCCTGATGAACCTCGCAGATGTGGACTATGCCACCAACCTGGGCATAAYAGGAGAAATTRTCCAAATTCTCAACCAAGATTCAATGAGATGTGAACTATGTAATTTTTATAATTGATGTTGTAATTTAATGTTTAATTGGTAGTGTAATTTAATGTTTAGTTCTTCTAGTTAATGTTTAATTCGTATCGTAATTTTCAAACATTGTAATATATTAGATATTAGTATCAATTTGAATGTATGGATGAGATCTATTTAATTATATAACTTTTTAAAAATAATACATAAATTTTAATATATATATATATATATATATATTAATTAAATAAATTAATACATAATATATAATAAAGGTTAAATATAAAATTTTACAAAATAAAGGATATAAATAAAAATGAAAATGTAAGTTGGAGGGTMAAAATTGTAAATTTACAAAATCAGATTTTTTAAAATTAGTGGGTCCCACACAAACAACCCTATTTCTACCAATAAAACTAAAACTACCTTATTTCTACAAACCCTTTTCAAAACTAAAACTCGTTGGGACATCTGGTTTCGGGTTTTTACTTTATCACCCCCCGAATTAAAAATAATACTATTTGAGTCCTTTCTTTTAATATACTAAAAAGATTTTTGGTTTTATCCTATTAATAAAATAATATTATTTAATATAGAGAGAGGGGGCATGATCAAAAGAGAAATCGGTCAAGTTACGAAAATGTGAGAAATTTTGAGATCCTTGGTCGACCTTTCCCGCAACCATAGAGGGGGCGACCTTTCCCACGACCTTTGGTTGTGTTGACCAAGTCACCTGTGTCTTTTTGGACATGTTATATCACATGTGGTTTTACTAAGTAATCACATGTGAGCTTGAAACTTTTCGTGTTCTAGCAAATTGATTGTCTTCTCGTTTGATCTTGCATATATATATATATATATATATATATATATATATATATATGGAAGTTCAAACGAATATGTTTTGCGAAAATGTGAGAATAGATGTGGAACTCCAACTTAACTAACCTATAATTTAAATAATAATAAAAATAAACCATCGAGGGTAGTAATGTAATTATTTGTTTTTCATAATCTTTATGGTATTTTAGTTTATTGTAATTATCCCATAATCTTTGAAACGTTTCTAATATCGGATTGTGTTACATCTAAATAGGCTAATAACTCGGTTTCAGGATCCCTGTGATAAACGTGTGATACACAATCAAGTGAACGTCCACTTGAGTTTGCCTAATCATGCGGTACAATCTATTTGAAACAATGTGTGAGAAACAGTCTGTTTGATACAATATGTTTGATACAACATGTGAGATACAATTTGTCATAATCGTGTGATACAACCTGTATGATACAACTTATGTAATCTAATGTGTGATAATTGTGTGATACAACCTAGGTCATACAATTTGTGATAATCGCGGGATACAACCTATGTGATACAAAGTGATAATTGTGTGATTTCACATGTGATCAATCATGATACGAACTCGATCGCTTAACCTGTGATACAGACTGTAATAATTGTATGATAGCTGAACATGATCATACAAGGAACTCGAGTATAACCTTATCATGTGATATTGAAGGAAAGGCTGTGATAACCGGGTTTCGGTTAAATAATTTAGGGTTTTTTAAAAGTTTTGGTAAGTAAGTCAATTTAAAATAATTATGTTTATGTGGTTACCTGTTTATTAATTCCACTATCATTGATATATATATATATATATATATATATATATATATATATATACACTTGAGTGAGAGTTTAGAGTTCTAATATATTTAAAACCCACCCACCGCCTTTGTTATGGTAATGTAAAAACCAAAACATAAACTTATTATTCTATCCTTGCTATTTTAGGAAAGAAAAGGAAAATGGAGAAAGTTGTTGTGTCTCTTGTGTGAATTTGCTAAAGACGAGAGTTGATTATGTGTTAATATTTGAAGTTATGTGTGATTCATCTCCAAATACAAGCATATAAGGTGAGTTTTACACTGTTTTGGTGAATATGTTTATAACACTTGTGGTAGTATACTGGTTTATATGATGTTAGTTGATTGTATTTGAAAGTTACATCCTTCTGTTTCATATCTTATCGTACGATGCATGGTCCAGTAAGGACCCTTATCATTCATAGTAATGTCCGATAAGGACCCTTATCACTAAAGGCATCAACCGGATTGGGTGTTCATCATTCAAAGCCTTGTCCGGATTGGGTGTTCATCGCCCAATTGCCCGGATTGGTGTTCATCGCCCAAAGCCTTGTCCGGTGAGGGTGTTCATCGCCCAAGTGTTAACCGGTGAGGGTGTTCATCGCCCAAGTGTTAACCGGTGAGGGTGTTCATCGCCTATGTGTTGTCCGATGAAGGTGTTTATCGCCCTATGTTGTCCGATGAGGGCAGTTATCGCTCATAATGTTGAAACTAGTTTAATGTCATTCCTGGCTAAAAATAACAAATTTGATTTACATTTTATGAGGGAATAAGGGTGGCATATCAAGGAGAGGTGTACCATGGGATAAGAGTAGTAATTGTGAAATATGTGTTTTGATCATAACTCTTGTTGTTATATCCATGAGATTCAATGATTCAGAGTTATCATTTCTTTGTGATGTGAAGACTTTGAATTATTGCTCTTATTGATATGATTGCAATGATGTTGTGCATAGGAGGAAAATGGCTTATAGCCAGAGACTTTAATTGTATGTGTTTCAAATAAACAATTTTTTTGGGGTATTGGATATTACACTTCAAACTGTTCAAAAGAGTAAAGGTTTGATAAAGAACCCATAGGGTCTCTGGTTATTATTAAAACCTATGTTCTTTTAAGTTCAATACAATTCTTATTTTTAAACTTTAGTCAATAACCAAGAACTCTGGTTGGTCGCATTTACTTGTAAGATTTAAAAGTTGAGATTAGGAGCTCTGGTCCTTATGAGTCATAAGAGCTCTGGCTATTTTGCACTGAATGATGTGAGAACCTGAGTAGTTTCATTCCACGTGCGGTAAGAAATAAATTTATAACTTTCATTTTTGTTTGTGATATTTGAGCTATATTCTATAAGCGTTGTTAGATATTCGTAAAATTACACTTATGATTTTATAATAGGTTTTGGTGATTTTCACCCTGTAATTGCTAAGAAAAGGGAATTTCTCATTAGACCTTAAGGTCTAACCTTCATTTTGTGTTTCAAAACAAATGTGCATTGCAGGTCAAGCTATATCAAGGGATAAGGGGAAGGGGAAAATGTGAAAATTTTCTATTATGCTTATTTAATTTATGAAGGGAGTATGTTATCTGTCGATTTTTGGAATACTTGTCATCTATGCAAGTTGTGTACAAGAATGTTATGAGAAAGATTTGGTTGTCAATGCTGTAATATAGTTCTTCTACTATTGGGACCAAATATGTATTAATTGTATTTATGGATATATGAAATACATGGTTATATGCAAATGTGGAACCTGGGGCGTTATAGATGGTATCAGAGTCTGAGTTTAATGGATTTAGGTATTCAGCATGATGCCTAGACTTAAACTGTATTATTTGCATATTAAGGATCCCTGACATAGATAGAACCGTCAAGATAAATATGATAGGTTAAGAGGACAATATGTAAAGTAAATTCAAATTACAACTGGCCACTGTAATTAAGAATTTTCAGGTACATATATGTACTTAGACACACTATTATATTTGGGGAATGTAAGTAATTATTAATATTGAAAATTTGCAGATGGTCAGTCATTCTTAAAAGTCTGAAAGGATCGTCCTCCCCAACCCAATTGAAAGAGAAAATTCACCTGAACATGTTCCAACCAGTATATCCGAAGGCAGAGGAAGAGGTAGGGGTAGAGGCCGTGGAAGAAATCAGGGAAAAGGGAGACAAGGTCAATCTGAATTACCTCCAGATCAGAATGAATCAATTTCTGGAAATATAAATCAAGAACCGGTGCAGCAGCCTAAGTATGTGACCCGAGATGTATTAGAAGAAGAAATGAATAAACTAAAAAATACTCTGACATTTATTCTTGGGGTACCAGCCAGAATTGAAACAGAAAGAGTCAAGGTAAATCCATAAATTCAAGCTACAAATAGTAGAGAGAATGATATTAAGATGTTTTAAACTTGTAAGCCCCCAACATTTTATGGAAAAAGAGAACCCGTAAAAGCAATGTGCTGGTTAAAAGAGATTGAATTTGTGTTCAACACCGGTAAATGTCCAGAGGAAGATAAGGTCAAATTTGAGTATCGATGTTGAAATCCAATGTATTGGTGGGATGCAGAATATTTAGCCAAACCATATATCTTGCAAACTATGTCTTGGTCAGAATTTGTTGATCGATTTAAAGAACAATTATGTCCAAAAGTTGCGGTCAAACAATTAGAGGAAGAATTTTTGAAGTTGGAACATGGTAGTTGGACGGTACGGGAATATAATGAAAGATTTATTGAACATTCCCGATTTGCAGAACATTACATCTCTACTAAATCTAGAAAGGTTGAAATATATATCTAGGGTTTAAAACCCTCAATACGGAAGTTTGTAATTGCCATGAGTCGTGTCACTTTTCCAATGGCAGTAGATGCTGCCGAAACTACAAAAAGAAATAAAAACAGGCAGGGGGAAGAGAAAGTGATAGAGAAAAGAAAGTGTGAAGGATCTTCAACCAGTTCCCAAAGACTAAAGTTTGTAAAAATAGAAAACCGTCCTGTCTAATGTTTTGGTGAAAGACCATGCCCAAGATGTCGTCAAGTTCATCAGGGTGATTGTAGTATCGATTAGAGGAAATGTTATCAATGTGGTGAAACTATTCATTTATCCAGAAACTATCCAGCTCCTCGGAAATGAATTCAATTTAACTCCTCTGATCATATTAGGCTGAATTGTCCTTAGTTAAGAGTTCTGAGGCTAACAATGGAAGGAAATTCTCCAAGTAAACGTGGAAGACCTAATGTTCAAAGAGGAGGTATGGGAGGAGCAAGGTGTCGATCTTTTCAAATGATTAAAAATGAGGCCGAGGAAACTCTAGACGTGGTAATAGGTACTTTTCTCGTTAATTCCGTATATGCTAAGATGTTGTTTGATTCTGGTGCAACTTATTCTTTTGTATCACAACTATTTGCGGGGTGTTTCATACATGAATTATGTGTCACTTGACTATACTTTAGTAGTTGATACTGCTAATAATAGTCAATTGTCTATTAGCCGTATTTTTAATAATTGTCAAATTGAAATCGAGGGGTGTGGGCTACCAATCTGATTGTTTCTGATACCTATGAAAGAATTTGATGTTGTGGTGGGAATGGATTGGTTAGCAGAAAACCAGACCAATATTGTATGCAATAAAAAGATGATCGGTATTAATTTGCCGGAAAAAGGCCCGATTGTGATTTATGGTGATTGGCGGGATCATCATACCAGTTTATTGTCTGTCTTAAATACCAGAAAATGTATTCAAAAAGCGTGTCATGGGTATTTAGCTTATGTGATTTATTCAAAGAAATAAAAGGGCAAGCAAGAGTCTATTCATGTAGTTTGTGATTATCTTGAAGTATTTCCAGAGGATTTGACTGGTTTACCACTGGATCGGTCCATTGAATTCAAAATTGATTTGACAACAGGGGCAACTCTAGTAGTCAGGGCACCTTATCATCTGGCACCATTGGAACTGAAGGAACTGGTAGCACAGTTGAAAGAATTGCTTGATAAAGGCTTCATTAGACCAAGTACTTCACCTTGGGGTGCTCCAGTTTTGTTTGTTAAAAGAATGATGAATCTATGAGAATGTGTATCGATTATAGAGAATTGAATAAACTGACAATCAAGAACAAATATCCCTTACCAAGAATGGATGATTTATTTGACCAATTGATTGGAGCAAGTTATTTTTCTAAAATTGATTTACGGTTAGGATATCATCAGCTTAAAGTCAGAGGCGAGGACATCACCAAAGCAGCCTTCCGAACCATATGCGGACATCATGAGTTTTTGGTTATGCCATTCAATTTAACCAATGCTCCAGCAACATTCATGGATCTAATGAACCAGGTATGTAACGAATATCTTGACAAATTCGTTATTGTGTTTATTGATGATATTCTTATATACTCAAAATCTAAAGAAGAGCATGTCGAACATCTTCGTCTAATCCTTAAACTTTTGAAGAAAGAAAAAGTATTTGCCAAATTGTCCAAATGTGAGTTCTGGTCAAGAGAAGTACAGTTTTTTGGTCATGTTAATTCTGAGGTAGGGGTAAAAGTAGATCCTGCAAAAATCGAAGCAATTGAAAGATCGGAAGTACCGAGAACTCCTACCGAGATCCGTAGTTTCTTGGGTTAGCAGGCTATTATCGGAAATCCATTCAAGAATTTTCAAGAATTGTTGCACCATTAACCAAGTTAACTTGGAAGAATGTCAAGTATGAATGGGAAGAAGATCAGAATAAAGCTTTTCAGTTATTGAAATATTGTCTATGCAGTGCTCTAGTTTTATTGCTACCAGATGGATTTGAAGATTTTGTTGTATACAACGATGCTTGAAAATTAGGTTTAGGTTATGTATTGATACAAAGGGGGAAGTCATTTCTTACGCATCCAGACAATTAAAATATCACGAGAAACAATATCCAACACACGATATGGAGCTTGCGGCAGTGGTATTCGCATTAAAGATTTGGAGGCATTATTTGTTGTGAACTAAATATCAGATTTTCACAGATCATAAAAGCCTTCAACACTTGTTTAATCAGAAAGAATTGAACATGCGACAACAATGTTGGATTGAATTGGTTAATGACAATGATTGTGACATTCTTTACCATCCAGGAAAGGTCAATGTGGTAGCTGATGCTCTTAGCCAGAAAGAAAGAAGTGGTACGATCAAAGCAGTTGCAATGAGAAAACATTTGAATCCGGATCTTGATATGTGTTGAGAATTCAACATATAATGCACTCACTTTACGTCTTATTAGTTAAAATTAGTTTCCTTTCCTTCCCACTTTGAGTCATTTTGATTAATTTATTTATACCTTTATTATTATGAAGCTTAAATATTGTGGTTAACTTGTTGGGACTCAAAGATACAAACTAATGGAGAATTTTTTGCTAAACAGCCTGATGCTACAGCATTGGACCAGCGGCCACCTGATACGTGCTTGGCTTTGCGAGGAGCTTAACGATTAAGTCGCTGCCTTTTGAATGCATACTAGAAGACAGCTGGAAATGGCTGGAAGACTTTTTAAAAATCTAGGATTTTTGACTTTGTATGTAATCTTGTACTTTAGATCCCATTTGCTTAACTTTTGGACATTAACTTTTGGTTAATACTTTTGTTGTGTAGTGCCACATTTGTGTATAAAAGGGGGGCTTGGCCTTGTATTTCCACACACTTTCTAACTACATATCTAAGATCAAAACCAGCTTGTTAGGGCTGATTTTTGAGAATCTTTTAAGAAATCAAAGTTCTTGAGTTTTAAGCTTTCATCTTTAATTCTTGTCTTTTAATTTTTTATTCTTTACTTTATGTTCCTTTACATTTATTGTTATTTACTTTCCGTTATTTAATTTCCGCAATTTACTTTCTCGTCATTTACTTTTCCGTTCTTTATTTTCTTGTCATTTATTTTCCGTTCTTTACGTTTATGTCTGTACTTTCCGTCATTTATTTTTCTTGTAATTTACTTTCCGTTATGAGTAGCTAAGCTTTTATAGCTTAGTTGTGAGACGGAAATGTGAGATTTTCAAACCAAAATAAAGTAGCTAAGTGTTTTCATAAACGACGTTCCATTGTTTCATTCGTGTTTTTATAAAAACCAAGCACACTTCTTGACGGGTTGATCACTTTGAAAGCGTTAAAGTGCCATGGACTTAGAGATAAGCCATTGAAATGCACATCAACTTGAATGACATAAGAGGTAGACTTGAGAAAGTTGCCGACAAGGAGACTTGTCATTTATGTTTTTCAAAACTTAACTCCCGACGGGTTGGTCACTCTTTGAAAGTATCAAAGTGCGATAGATTCAGAGATGAACTATCTAAGAACACACGTCAACTCGAATGATATGAGAATCAACTCGAGAGAGTGATTTTTTAACAAAGAGATTTGTTTATCCATATATTTTGAAGACACCATCTTGTCACTATCCCTGGTCCGGACATCACATAGAGATATGGGTAGAAAGCTATAATATAGTGCAATGGTGAAGTCCGAGAGGAATACCTTCAAAATAGATGGTGGAACTAAGTTTTGAAACACTGCTTGCTGTAGCATTCTTACAGCATTGGCTACTGGAATTTGTGTTTGGATCTGACCTTAAGTCTTACACCCTTGCTTCTTTTATATATTATGTATTATGTTTTAATTCACCTTAATATCAAACTGAAGTTTTCAAAATCGTCATCTGAAATCATCTATTTTATTGGACTCTAATTTAACTTTGGCTACAATCTCCGTGGACGATAATCCGGTACTTGTACCACTTTATTACTTGGAAAGACGACATTGGGCCGTATTGTATACTTGTTTTGTGGCCCAATTCCCTTGTCTAAAGGTGTGAGGTATAACCGACCAAGTTTTTGGCGCCACTGCTGGGGATTGGCAAGGTAAAAGTTTTATTTTGAGTAAAGTAAAAGATTTGATTTTTCTAGTACCATTGGAATTGTTTTAAATGTGGTGTATGCCACGGACACATCGCAGAGAATTTTTCGAATTTGATCCCGACATTGAAAGAACGTTTCACCATAGGAGGAGGGCTCAAAGAGCATTTTTTGCTCTACTCCCTCCAAACATGACATTACCTCCCCAAATCATTCCGGAAATACCGCATTTGGAAAACCAACCGCCGGTTTTTGAACCAATTCCACCATTCCCAAACTTTCAACAAGGACACCCACATAATAATAATAATTTGGGTAATGAGAACACATAATTGGAACATAATGAACAACAAAGAGCACAAACTCCTAACATCATTAATTTGGCAAATTCCAAAAATGGAAGGATTATGGATTATGCTATTCTGGATTTTGAGCAATTGAATTCTAGGATAGTTAGACCACATATGACCGTTCTCCTTTTCGAACTAAAACCGATAATGTTTCACATGTTGCAAACGAATGGCCAATTTTCCGGATTACCTTCGGAGGACCCACACTCGCACTTAAAATCTTTTATGGAAATCACATATGCTTTCCTGATCCCGGGAGTGTCAAATGACGCTCTAAGACTCACTTTATTTCCATTTTCATTAAGGGATCTAGCAAAAGCATGGTTTAACTCTTTAACACCGGGTTCTGTGCCTTCGTGGAGTAACATGGTGAAAAAAAATTTGCGAAAATATTTCCCACCAACAAGGAACGCTAAGTCCAGGAACGAGATCTGTCTTTTCAAACAAATGGACGATGAGGCTGTTCTTGATGCGTGTGAAAGGTTCAAAGAGCTGTTGAGGAAATGCCCACACATGGCATTCCATATTGTATTCAACTTGAGACGTTTTACAATGGGTTAAATCCCATGGCAAAACAAATGCTCGATGCGACTGCAGGCGGAGCCTTCACAGCCATGACCTATAATAAAGGATATGAAATCCTGGAAAAGATATCGGCAAACAATAGGCATTGGGCCGAACCACGTGCTCAAACACAGAAAAAGACTGCTGGGATACATGATGTAGATGCATATACTGCATTAACAGCTCAGCTCACCTCCATGACCAACATGCTGAAAATTTTAACTTCTGGCCAGGGAGGACAGCAAGCTGCTAATACACCAGTCCCAACAGTCCTATCTGTGCAGTGTGTGTGTGTTATGGAGGGGAACAATCATATGAACATTTTCCTCACAATTCTGAATCAGTAAACTATGTTCATAACAGAAATAATCCCTATTCCAACAATTATAATGCTAGTTGGAGACAACACCCGAACTTTTCCTGGAACAATCTCAGTTTAAATCCACCAGTCCATAAACAACAAGGAACTTCAAATTTCCGACCACAACATCATGGAAACATTTCTAACTCTCACCAACAAAGTTTTCAGAATTCCCAACCACCTTTTCAGACCAAACCTCCTCCATAGGCAGAATCATCTTCTTTGGAAGCAATGATTAAAGGACTTTTTGCACATGTGTGACATGAGATTAGGTGTGATGCGAGTGATTGGGCGGTAGGTGTTGTGTTAGGACAAAGGAAAGACAAGGTGTTTCATTCAATTTATTACGCGAGTAAAATTTTGAATGAGGCACAAATTAATTACACCACGACAGAGAAGGAATTATTGGCCATAGTTTTTGCTTTTGAAAGATTTAGGTCCTACTTGATGGGAACAAAGATAATTATGCATACCGATCATGCGGCCATCAAGTACTTGATCTCAAAGAAAGATGCAAAACCAAGGTTAATAAGATGGGTGCTTTTATTGCAAGAATTTGACTTGGAGATACTTGATAGAAAGGGAGTAGAGAACCAAGTGACGGACCATTTGTCTAGGTTAGAAGAACCTGAGATAGGAGGAATGGACATTAGTGATACTTTTCCGGATGAAAGAATCCTCATGATAGAACAACCAAAAACACTATGGTTTGCGGATTTAGCAAATTACTTGGCCTGTGGAATAAAACCCTCTGATTACACAAGCCACATGTTGAAAAAAATTCTTTCATGATGCTAAATCCTATCTGTGGGATGACCCATTTTTGTTTAGACTTGGTGCAGATCAGATTTTAAGAAGATGCGTGCCTGAATTTGATGTGCCAACAATCTTGCAACATTGCCATCATGCACCATACGGAGGCCATTTTGGAGGCCAAAGAACTGCAACCAAGGTCCTACAGTCCGGTTTTTATTGGCCAACCATTTTTAAAGATTCCCACAATTTTGCACAAAGATGCAACGAATGTCAAAGGAATGGCTCCATTTCTAAAAGAAATGAAATGTCATTAAATGGGATACTTGAAGTTGAATTATTTGATGTATGGGGAATAGACTTTATGGGTCCTTTCCCTCCATCAAACAATTGCCAATACATACTTGTGGTTGTTGACTACGTATCCAAATGGGTGGAGGCTATGGCATGTGTGTCAAATGGCGCAAAAACTATGGTTAAGTTTCTTCAAAAATAAATTTTCACACGGTTTGGTACTCCGAGAGCACTAATTAGTGACGAGGGTACCCACTTTGTGAACAATTTGTTAAAAGGAGTTCTTGAAAAATACAATATTAACCATAGAGTTGCCACGGCTTATCACCCACAGACAAATGGTTTGGCAGAGCTCTCCAATAGAGAAATTAAAAGCATCTTGGAAAAAGTTGTCAAACCCAATAGAAAGGATTGGACATTCAAGTTAGATGATGTTTTATGGGCATACAAAACCGCTTTCAAAACACCAATTGGTATGTCTCCATACAAGCTAGTCTATGGAAAAGTCTACCATCTACCTCTAGAACTTGAGCACAAAGCATATGTGATAACTTGATCCTGGTTATCACCCAAGGTAAATAATATGTGATTATTTCATTAAATGATTACGTGATAGCATGATAAATTGTTACGTTTGATCATGTTGGGATGTGAAAATATGCATAATATGAAATGCATATGTTATATATTTATATGTATGCATGGTATATATATATATATTTATATATATACATGGTGTATGTATGCATGCATGAGGGTTTTGTGAGAAAAAGGGGTTGTGTTAGCCGCCTTTCCTGTTTTGGAAAGTATAAAAGGGAGGTTGAGCCTCCATATTTTCTCTTCTTGCTTTTGAGTTCCTTGTTGTACGATTTAAAAGAGAAGAGAGGTTGACCGGATTATTTCTTGTCTAGAGATTCAAGTTGATTTCAAGTGTTTGATTTCAAAAGCTTGTTAAGGTGAGTAATTTCTAAACTCTTTTGCATACAATTATTACTGGTTTTATATGAATCTTGTTTATTTTTGGAAAGAAATCAGTCTTTTGCTCAAGTGTTTTATCCGGGTTTTAAACCAGACAAGGCTTGTCCGGATTGTTTTAAATCGCTCAAGTATTGAACGGTTTAGTTTTAAACTGGTTAAGTGTTGATCAGGTTATGATTGGTAAGAATGATTATCTTTTTGAAGTGAGAAGTATGAATACGACCAAATGGTGGCCGGATTATTTTAAATCGGCCAAGTAGTAAGCGAGGTATTGTCCGGACTTGTTATCTGGACAAAGTTGTTGAAATTTATTTTAAGTGTTAAATCGGACCAAGCTTAAGCTGTGTGTTGTCCGGATTGTTGACCAGAGTTGAAGTCTGGCTAAATCAAGTTGACCGGATTTAAAGTGATGGCTTGTGTTTTTGATAAGAAATGTTATTTTATCATAAAAAAGAAGTTTTGAAAGAAATGATTGTTGTATTCATAATAGTTTCAATGGCTGCGGTCTATTTGAAATTATTTTGTGAAATATTTTGATGAGGAAATAAGGGTGGYATATSAAGGAGAGGTGTACCATGGGATAAGAGTGGCATATCAAGGAGAGGTGTACATTTGGATATAAGGGTGGCATTTGTATGTGTGTTGTATGATATAACTCTTTCTATTATATTCTTTAGGATTACCGTGTTCTGGAATCTTTATTTCTTTGTGATTTAAAGATTTAGCATCAAGGTTCTTATTGGAAATTATAGTCTGGATGTTATTGAGAAGAAAACATCAGGTTTGGCCTAAAACTTTATAAACCTTATTTTGACTTAAAAAGGTTTAAAAGTGGCATTATGTAAAACCTGATTGATTCAGAGGTATGGGATTCGTATAATTGAAAGCTTTGCTTGAAATATGGAAGAAGTCTGGTATTGTGTTCTTATTTGTTCATATAATTGTTATTTATGAAAGGATGTTTTCCATAAAAATTTTGGTGATTTTTCACCCTGCAATATCATAAGTAGGGTATCTCACTAGACCTTTTGGTCTAACCCTCGTTTTGTGATTTTAACTATGTGTTGCAGGAGGTACGGACAGTAAGGGAAAGGGGAAAATTTAATATTTTCCTATATGCGTTTCTGCTTGAATATCTGTTTTGATGTACAGTTTTGATTATTTAGTACAAGTAATGTATTTGAATTTTTAGACCTTGTATTTGGTCATAATAGATTCTTGTACTAAGGGACCTGAATGRAATGATATCATGTATTTCTTTTGTATGAAATATGTGTTACATGCAATGTATGGTCCTAACGACATTCCTAACGACATTGCCTTGGAACTCAAAAAAAAGAATCTATTAGAGGGGGAAATACGCGGGTTCAATTCCCGTCGTTCGCCCAAATTTATTTTTTTTAAAGCCTTGGGGCGTTACAAAGTGGTATCAGAGCCTGAGTTTAAGAGATTTAGGTATTCAACAACATGATACCTAGACTTAAACTGTTTTATTGCATGTTAAGGGTCCCGGACATAGTTAACACCATTGGAAATAAATATGATGAGTTAAAAGAACAGTGTGTAAGGTAAATTTTAATTACATCTGGCCAGTGTAAATATGAATTTACAGGTACACATCTGAACTTGAATACTTCATTATATTTGGGAATGTGAATACGTGATTATTAACACTAAACTCTACAGATGTCTARCCGMACTAGRAGATCTGAAAGAGTGGCTCGTCCAGAATCTGAGGAAAGAGAAGAATCACCCGTAAATCTACCGACTAGTACATCTGAAAATAGAGGTCGGGGAAGAGTAAGAGGACAAGGCAGATGAAGAAGTTAGTCTCAAGGAAGGGGTCAGATGGGAATACATTCTGAACATGAAGAATCTCACTCTGGGAATATTCAGGAAAGATCGGTACCACATCCTGAATATATAACCAGAGATATGTTGGAAGAAGAAATGGGAAAGTTGCGGGAAACTCTGACATCTATTATGGGAATACCGGCTAGAGTAGAAACGGAAAGAGTGGAAGTTCATCCCTCTACTTCAGTCACCCACATCAAAGGAGATATTAAGATGTTTTTGGCATGCAAACCACCAACCTTTTCTGAGGAGAGAGATCCAGTAAAAGCTATGTGTTGGATTAAGGAGATGGAATCTGTGTTCAACACCATTCGTTGTCCGGAAATAGATAAAGTTCGATTTGTTGTTTCTGTATTAAAGTCAAATGCTTTATTCTGGTGGGAAGTTGAATCATCTACCAAAACAGATATCTTACAGACTATGTCTTGGGTAGAATTCGTGGATAGATTCAAGAATCAATTTTGTCCTAAAACGACAGTGAGACAAATGGAGGAAGATTTCTTGAAACTAGAGCAAGGAAATGGAACAGTTCTGGAGTATACCGAAAGATTCATTGAATACTCTCGTTTTGCCGAACATTATGTTTCGACTGAATTCAGGAAGATAGAGAGGTATATTTGGGGTTTGAAACCCTCAATTAGAGAGTTTGTTATTGCTATGAACCTCAATACCTTTCCATTAACAGTAGATGCAGCTGAGGTGACCGAACGAAATAAGAATAGACAATCAGAAGGAAAGGTTGTTGAGAAAAGAAAATGGGAGGGGCCTTCATCTTTTCGATATGATAACAGATCTGAGCAAAAGATCAGTGAGAAAGTATGCTCACAGTGCCGACAAATTCATCAGGGTGAATGTAAAATGGACCTAAGGAAATGTTATAAGTGCGGTGAAGCAGGTCATCTGTCTAGAAATTGCCCAGCTAACCGAAGGTGTTTTAATTGCAATTCTCCGGATCATATTCGACCAAATTGTCCCTTGTTAAGAACTCCACAGTTAACAATGGGGAGTAACGCGTCAGGTACACGGGGAAGACCTACTGTGAATAGAGGAGGGCAAGGAGGGGCGCGGGGAAGATCCTTCCAGATGACTAAGAACGAGGCAGAAGCATCACCGGATGTAGTAACAGGTACATTCCTCCTGAATTCAATACGTGCTAAGGTGTTATTTGACTCTGGTGCAAACTTGTCGTTTGTATCACCATTGTTTGCTCAAACTGCATGTCTGAATTCTGTGCTA
>NC_037541.1:6684211-6685792 GCF_001531365.2 Cynara cardunculus var. scolymus
ATTCTTGGGTCACGTTATCTCAGAAGCCGAAGTACAAGTAGATCCAGTAAAAATAGAAGCAGTTGAAAAATGGGAAGCTCCAAAGACTCCGTCTGAAGTCCGTAGCTTTTTGGGTTTGGCAGGTTACTACCGGAAGTTTATTCAAGACTTTTCTAAAATAGCCGTGCCATTAACCAAATTGACTCGAAAGAATGTTAGGTTTCAGTGGGAAAAAGAACAACAAGAAGCTTTCCAACTATTAAAGGATCACCTCTGTAGTGCGCCGGTGTTAACTCTACCAGATGGATCCGAAGACTTTGTAGTATACATCGATGCTTCAAAGTTAGGATTAGGATGCGTTCTGATGCAGAGAGGAAAAGTAATTTCTTATGCATCAAGACAAATGAAGGATCATGAGAAGCAGTATCCGACTCATGATATAGAATTAGCTACGGTAGTATTCGCTCTAAAAATCTGGAGGCATTATCTTCTGGAAAGAAAGTGTCAAATTTATACTGACCATAAAAGTTTACAACATTTGTTCAGCCAGAAAGAATTAAATATGCGACAGCGTTGGTGGATTGAGCTAGTTAATGATTATAATTGTCAAATTCTTTACCACCCGGGAAAAGCTAATGTGGTAGCTGACGCTTTGAGTAGAAAGGAAAAGAGTGGAACCATTAAAGCAATAGCAATGAGAATAAATTTGGTCCTTGACATTCATAATAAGATTCAGAAATGTCAACAAGAAGCTATAAAAGAAGAATTTGTTAAAACTGAAAAGTTGGGTAAAATGATTTCAACCTTGGAACAGAATGATGAAGGGTTAATGTGCTTTCAAGGATGAGTTTGGGTGCCATATTTTGGAGATATCCGAAGTATGATATTAAATGAAAGTCATAAATCCCGATACTCTATCCATCCAGGTACCAATAAGATGTATAGAAATTTAAAACCCTTTTATTGGTGGCCAGGATTGAAAAGAGATATAGCTCGGTATGTGGAACAGTGTCTGACATGTTTACAGGTCAAGATTGAATATCAGAAGCCGTACGGAAGTCTTCAATCCTTAGAAATACCTGTATGGAAATGGGATCACATTACCATGGTTTTTGTTATGAAATTACCTCGAATTCCAAGGGGGTATGACGCGATTTGGGTAATTGTTGATCGTTTATCTAAATCTGCGCATTTTCTACCAATAAAAGAGAAATACTCTTTAGAAAAACTAGCGCAAATTTACAACAAAAAAACTATTACCAGACACGGTGTTCCCTTGTCTATTATCTCTGATAGAGATAGTCGGTTTACTTCAAAGTTCTGGGAAGGATTACAGAAAGCTTTGGGGTCTGAAATCCGATTAAGTACAGCTTATCATCCACAAACTGATGGGCAGAGTGAAAGAACTATTCAGACTCTCGAAGATATGTTAAGAAGTTGTATCATTGATTTTGGGGGATCGTGGGAAGATCACTTGCCATTGATAGAGTTTGTGTATAACAATAGTTACCATTCCAGCATCCAAGCGACACCGTATGAAGTGTTGTATGGATGTAAATGCCGAACGCCATTGTGTTGGAATGAAGTGGGTGAAAAACAGCT
>NC_037541.1:6685892-6694469 GCF_001531365.2 Cynara cardunculus var. scolymus
TATTAATATCGATATATTTTTGTCAATTTTTTATGATATCTTCAAACATATATTTTATTCAAAAATAAAAACATTATCGCTTTCTCAAAATCACATAAAGCCATATTATAACATCGACTAAGATAAATAATAGAATAAAATATTAAAATAATGATGTATCTCGCTGCATTGCGCGAGTACGCTTCTAGTATATATATATATATATACACACCAATAAACACTAGCGACGAATTTTAATTAATTATCTATTTAGTTATTCAAATTATTTTCTAATATGAAAAATCATCAACGTAATATATTTTATTTTTAATTAAATAAAATTTCATCAGTAATCTTTTAAATCTTTTTTTAATTTTTTTAATTTGAGAAATCATATACGGAATATATTTTAATTTTCATTAGCAATCTTTTTTAAATATTTTTTATTTTCAATTAAAATAAATTTCATCAATAATCTTTTTAAATGTAAATACCTTTTTTATAAATGTAAGGACCTTTTTGATATATTTGTTTCATTTTATAAATACAAGTACTTTTTTTGTTCAACAAATGTTTAGGGACTTAATCATTGAAAATATAAAAGTTCATTAGTTTTTTTTTCCAGATTTTTTTCCATCATTTTATCATATTAACCAGTTTTATAGGTGATTAGTGAAATTGTCTCACATTAGAAGATACTAAAGAAAGAGAGAAAATATGTTATAAAAAGATAGGGAGATGAATGAAATTTTTAACTTTGTCTTTTTGATGATAAAATTTGAAGTTGATTCCTTTAGTTTTATAAAAACTAAGAGAACACCTTTAAATTTTAAAATTTATAATAGAATGACCCTAAACATTCATAAATTTCAATGGATGAGCTTGTTTCGAGCTCAAGTTCAAGCTTGATTATTGCTGGATTCGAGTTGAGTTCGAGTTTTATTCGAGTTCAAACTTGAGAAATAGTTATCGAGTTCGAGTCGAGCTTTAATTTTTACTACTCGCGAGTTTTCGAGTCGAGTTCGAGCTTGGAAATTGGGTTTCGAGTTCGAGTCGAGTATAGTGATACTCGAGCTCGACTCACATCATTTGCACCCCAAAGACCAACAACTACGTACCTTATAGCAAGACGTTAAAATAAATTGTCAAGACGAAATAATTAAGCTAGCGACCCTACATGTACTATTCTTAGTTTTAAAAAGAAGTTGTGCAACGTAATACATTACGACTCAAAAAGCAAGTTCACTTTATTAGTTTATTATATAGGACAATTATTAAAAAGGAGAAAAAAAACCCTAGTAACATGATACAAAATTTCATCCTAACAATAGAAGCTAGAACTTGTTAAATCGTCTAACTTCATCATGCCAGCTTATTATAATACATCTGTATTGAGTGATCTTAAAAGCTTACAACTCTTATTAAATACTTTATTGGAACGTTTGAAAATGTCATTATAATTTATAGAAAATAAATTTCAAAACAACATCGTTTTGAAGCATATAAATAAACATTCATATGTGCAAAATATAATGTAAAACGTTACGATATATACAAAATAATGCAATTAAGATAATTAAAAGGCTAAAATGTTATTTGGCCAATAAATTAATAAAATAGAATTGAAGTGAAATTGTTGGTTTATTTTCTAGAAATTTGTAGAATGTAGACTTTAAAAGCAAAGTCAATAAAGAAACCTTTGACCAGACCCATGATAAGATGTTAAAAACAATTCAAAATTCAGTCGCCCATTAAGCATCTATTTATATTCAGGTTTTTCATTAAGATTTCTTCACATGTTATAATCATAATCTTCAATATTTAAAAACCTTAATATATATTATGTTAAAAATCTCACTCAAGTTTTCTCATAATTTTTGTAAACTTTCTGAATCCCAACATTTTAACTTTATATCATTTATATCTTATTTAAGGACTATCTGAAACGGCTACTCTGGAAATTAAACATAAACCACTACCATCTTCCGAAGATTATGATATTGATGCAAACAATCTTATATACAATAGACTTAGCCTAGAAATCAACAAATATATATATATATATATATATTTGATTTTGCCGTTCTTAATTTTATGTTATCATTGTATTCAAACAAGGGAGGGCATATAGATTTCATATTCTACAATTTCTCTGGCTTTTGAAGAAGATTAGAGGGGTGTCATCTTTTACTAGGAAAGCTCATCGAACTTGTTGCAGGTAATGAATGGCGGTAATAAAGGGGATAAAAACGTTGACATTGTCAGTGGATGGTGGAGTGTGGTGGTGAGTGGATGAAGATCAGCGAGAAGGAAAAAGGAGGGATACTGATGAGGAGGGATTATCGTCGACAGGGAGAACGTTCATTAGGTGAGGGGAGGGGACACTTTGACATCATGTGTGTATTAGGGTTAAATACGTGAAATAACAACATACTTTCACAAATTTCTTAATGATAATATTGTAATTTCATTGTTTATTATTACACCGATATACTTTCAGATTATTTTTTATTTAAGCGTTATACTTTTAAAATTTTACCCATTATAGAAATGTGTGATATTTTTATTGAATTAAGATAGCATGACACAGGTTAATAGGTTTTCATGTCATGTCATTATCCATAAATCTTCTTAATATTGTAACAGAGTTAAGGTTAATGGCTTAGGGCTTAGGGCAAAGGACCCAACCCATAACAAAAGTGAAACCACAATGATCGTATATGTAATTATTTTGTTTGGGAAACCTAATCAAAATTTTCATATAACCACAATGACGAAATATGAAATTTCCTCTATTATTTATTAGAGTAAATTATGGATTTGGTCCTTATGATTTACACTTTCTTTTCATACCGGTTGCAAAATCAAAATAAATACAAGGATGGACTCATGGTTTGCAACTTCGAACTCTTTAAGTCCCTATCGTTAACCCTGCCAAAAAAAATGTTGTTAGGGTTAGGGGCATTTTGGTCTTATTAGTTTCTTGTCTTTTTCTTGTAAGGACCTAAAAATATCATATCATATTATATTATTGTATGTTTTATACACACACACATATAGGGAAGGTTCATTTGAGAAATGGTAAATATTTGAGAAGTAAATAAGTGATCATAACCCTTTATCAAGTCAACATTTGCTGTTTTGATTGGTGAAGTATCGGATAATAACTAGCATGAGAATGTGGAAGATAGAGGGGTAGTTTCGTAACTTTTACAAATATGAATCCACGGGTTGATATGTGAGTCAATTAATTAGTTCGTATGTGAATCAAAAGGGTTCATATGTGAATCAGTTAAATGAGTTCATATGTGAATTACACAGATTCACATATGAGCATATAGTTTATATGTGAACTCGTTTGCCGCCTATTTATAAAAAGTTACGAAACTACCCTCTCTATTTTTTGCATAGCCTCAATTCTTGACCAGTCAGCGCCGCAATCCTTGACCAGTCAACGCTACAATTCTTGACAATTCAAATCCGATCTTGATTGTATGAATGCCACACTTCTTTATTTATCAAATATTTACCACTTCTCAAAATAACCTATGGCTTTATATATAGAGATATATACATATATGTATGTATATATATATAGGCGTAGGATCATGTGAGAAGGAGAGTTTGAAAGTGAGAAGCATAAGAAGGGATCTGGACCATTGATCACTTTTAATCTCATATCCACCCATGAATCATGCTTGATACAGGGATTGATTTCGGTACATATTTATGCATCTCATCCTAATGTGTATCAAAGGGTGAAGATTTGTTCTTACGTTTTTTTACCTTAACTCCCCTTCTCATTGGAACCCAGCCTTATATATATAGGCAGGAGTTCAAATGAGAACCCTATGATTTACGAGTATGCGAGAACAGCTGTAGACCTCAATTTTTTTAACCAATAACTTAAGTTATATTAAATAAAAAAAATCAATAAGGGCAGTAATGTAATTAGGTAATTTTTTATATTTTTTATTTTATTTTAATTAATTGCAATTATCCCATAATTTTAGCTTAGGATCTGATCATTTTGAATAGAACGTCCACCGTTTTCTTCTCATCATTTTCTCCCCATCGTATCTGAATATTCGAAGTTTTTGATATAAAGACGGTAATCAATTGCAATGGTAACATGAACATCCATTAATAATAGGAAACTCATATTATACCTTTGGAAACTTTGAGCAGATTATGCTTCAGATGATTGAATTCAACAATCAAAAATCCCCCTAATTACAGCTTAAACCGAATATATCGATACTTTTTTACATCAACTGTGTGTCTAATCGATATTGATCGGGTTGTGATAATTGGGTGATACATGAACCCTAATCGAACCAAACAATGTGTAGTCATATTTGTTGTGATAATCGTGTGATAGTCGATATTGATTGGGGTGTGATAATTTTGTGATACATGAACTCTAATCGAACCAAATAATGTGTAGTCATATTTGTTGTGATAATCGATATTGATTAGGATGTGATAATCGTGTGATACATGAACCCTAATTGAACCAAACAATGTCTAATCGTATTTGTTGCGATAATCATGTTATACGTGAACCCTAATCGATAATCGTGTAATAATCAAACCAAACATGTGTGGTCGTATTTGCTATGCTAAGTGTGTGATAATCGAACCCTAATCGAACCAAACAATGTTCTAATCGAGAGGTGGTGATTGAGTTATATTCTAAGTGTGATAAAGTTGTGATAAACAAACCTTGAATCAAATATCTCTGCAAACTTCTTCCTTTAATCGTTGATTTGAACTCCATTTCGATTTCTTCCTCCAGTCCAGTTTCTGTCTTGTGAAACCTTATGAAACCTTTTTCATCTAATAATGGCCTACTAGATAATCAAGATAACCACTGTCGACAATGTTATCAGTTCCCAGATGATTGGAGTGTTTGTAATCGTGTTACTTAAGATCACTTCAAATTCCAATTTTACCCTTCCACCTCTTAAATATTATTGAATTGTTTTCAATATTAATTTAAATTAAAAAAATCCCTTAATTGATTGTTACCACATTACTTGGTAGGTAGGTCGTTATCTCATTCTCGTAAATTATAGAGGTTCTCGTTTGAACCCTTCCCTATAGAGAGAGAGAAAAAAAAAAAAAGAATGAAGGGTTATTTTGAGAAGTGGTGAATTTTTTAGAAGTAAAGAAGTGATCATAACTCTTCATACGATCAAGATCGGATTTGATTGGTCAAAATTGCGGCTTTGACAAGTTAAGATTTGCGACTATGCGAAAAATAGAGGGGGGTAGTTTCATAACTTTTACAAATAGGCAGCAAACGAGTTCATATGTGAACCCGTGTGATTCACATATGAACTATATGTTCATATGTGAACTCATGTAATCCACATATGCACTATTTTAACTGATTCACATATAAACCCGTGTGATTAACATATGAATCACACAGGTTCATATGTGAATTACAAGGGTTCATATATGAATCAGTTAAAATAGTTCATATGTGAATTACATGAGTTCACATACGAATATATAGTTCATATGTGAATCACATGGGTTCATATATGAACCTTTTTGCCGCCTAATTGTAAAAGTGATGAAACTACCCTTCTATCTTTCGTATACCCATGAGAGGAATTATCTGGTGCTGCACATTCAAAGCCGCAAATATTGACTAAATTAAGGGTTATGATCACTTTTTTACTTCTCAAATACTTACCTTTTCTCAAGTGAACTTTTCCCTATATATATACACACACATACATATATTCCCCACCCAGCGTGAACCCCCCTCCCCTACCTTGCCCCGTTGACCTTCCCATTCTCCACTCACCTTTCCATATAAGTAACACAATTCTCCCCTGCCTAGCTCCTTACCAAGAACATATGTTTGCTCAATTGACATTTGTGTTTTCTAACACAAACAATTTATATCCATTTCTAGATGGAACATAACTTCTGGTTTCTTATTAATAAACAAATTTGAGGTTTTGGGAAGTTAATCTAGATGGGTAATATAAACATAAATAAAAGGATTGAAGTGTCTCAAAATGGTATTCGGGGTTCACAAGGGGTCAGGGATGTAGATGGAGGTCGGTGAAGATGGAGATGAGGTCAGCGATGGAGATGGTGGTCGACTGGGAGGAAGACAAAGTCCCTATGGTGTGGTAGTGGTATGGAGAAAAGGAACAGGGTGAGGGGTGATTTCGGAGTTTTCTTCAAGATTTCGAGGGGTTTGAAAGGGGGTGGGGATGTAAATGGAGGTTGAATATGAATATGAAGATGAGGTCGAAGATGGAGATGGTGATCGGTCGGGAGGAAGTCGACGTCCTTGTGGTGTGGCAAGACGGTGTCCCTATGTGTGTGTGTTTATATGCATGCATGTATATGTAGATGTGTGTGTGTGTATATATAAGATAAAATATGATAAAGACAAAATTTATGATAAAAAGACTAAAATACCCCACATTTAACTGAAATAACAAATTCTTTTTTATTCCGTTAGTGGCAAGGACTCAAAGAATGTAAAAATACAAACCATAAGTCCCATCCATCCTTATGTTTATTTTGATTTTAGAGGGATCAAATGTATAATTTACTTGTTATTTTAAAATAGTGATAGTATGATGTATGCATGAGGCATTATGGTATTTTTGAAGCGTCACGTGGTCCAAGGTTATACGAATGGACTAAATTCCACTTTATACTCTAATCTTGACCACGGAGTGGTTAGGAATATTTGCATTTTTTAAATGAGAATTGATTTGTTCTCAAACTTGCAATTATTGTTGTTTTAATTTATATATTTTTTGTCGTATTGTTTAACATTTTATTAAAAGTATTGAAATAATTGTTTTAAAGATACAATACTATTTATTATCTTCTCGTTTTTAATTGTTATATATATATATATATATATATATATATATATATTGGGTTGGGTTCACGTAAGACCAAAGGTTTTTCGTGAGACCCGTAAGACCAATTTATGTTCATTGATCAACTTTATATGTTAATGATCTAACGCTCTAAATTACACGGTGGCAATTTGGTAATTATTAAGAAATCTCGTGGCGTTTATGAATGTTTAGATTGTCAGATTATAAATCTAATCCAATGATTGAGAATTGATCTTACGGGTCCCATGAAAAACCATTGGTCTCATATGATCTCAAGTCTATATATATATATATATATATATATATATATATATATATATAATTTTTTTTTGGTCAAGGGATAGGATGTGGATTTGTTCGAATACAAGATAGGTCCTGAGTTTGATATTAGATTTTTAGCCTCAGTCGTTGAGCGAGTCAAAAAAATACCCCCTCACATTGTTGATCTTGGAAGCGGGTTTCGTGTGGAGTCGGCTGAAAATGTCGATAATCAACTTCTTTACCCAAATATTTATCCAAAAATAAATATCAACATTCAAAAACATATAACTATGTTTCCAAATCTACCATTATTTAGTGTACAAATAACTATGTTAATATAGATAAATTAAGTGAGAATAAAATTATCAAATCTACCCTTCATTTGGTTATGTTTTTAAATATACCATTTATTTTCTTAATTAAAAAGTATAATAATTATGTAACGTAAGACTGTATGCCAATATAATTGTAGGATATATTTCAAATACAACCATGACCATTTATACAACCAATGCAACCTCAATTAATTGAAATATTTATAGAAATGATAAGAGTTTATTTATTATTATTTGAATATTTATGGAAAATGAATAGAGTTCATTAATTATGTTTAATACTTTATATTAGAAAACAATCAAAACTTCTATGAAATCACATATTTATCAAATTAAATGGACGGTTGAGATTGAGTTGTATTGGTTGTACAAATATAAAGGGTTGTATAATAACCAACCTCTATAATTGTATGCACTTATTTTTTAGATGGGGGAGTAATAATTAAGACTAATAAAGGTTAAGGGTAAACCCGTAACCCATTATGTTTCGACCTGTTGGATAGGAGCATGAGTAAAGAAGATCTTATCCATTTATCCATTACTTGAAATTTTAGTGGGTAGGGTATGGATGAACGATTTTTCGTTATCCATTACCCGTTATCCATTATGATATATATATATATATATATGCGTGTGTGTATGTGTGTATGTATGTATATAATATGTGTAAAACGGTAATCAAATAAGAACCATAAAAAAGTTGAGAACCGTGGAGACTAAACTCAATCATTAAAGGGTTTTAATCAAAGGCGATTATAAACGTTGGCATTTTTTTAATATTTGTGAAAACAATGTCTATTCTCATGTCTAATTTGGGAGTTCAGGGACAAACTGGTAATTTGTAGCAATCTCTATGAAATAACCAACCACCAAATCTAGATCTAGATCTCTTTCTCTCTCTCTCTCCCTCTCTCCCTCTCTCTCTCCAATCATGACGAAAGAACCGGTGATAGATCCGACATAGGAGCCGGCTTCCGGGAAGGACTACCACGACCCACCACCGGTGCCGTTTGTCGACCCAACAAATTGACCTTTTGATTTCAACCATAGAGACGAAAACAACAATTTCTAAACCATATGGACAAAAATTGAATTTTTTAACAAACCATAGAGAC
>NC_037541.1:6695543-6699478 GCF_001531365.2 Cynara cardunculus var. scolymus
TATATATATATATATATATATATATAACAAAACAAATTTAAATTAAATGCTTGTAATATAATAATAAAAAAGAAAAAAGAAACAATAGAGAACGATGGCAGAGAAAGTAACATATTGTATCAACTTATTGTAAGTAAAAGACTTGTTTTCTTGTGTAACTTTATTGTATCAACTTATTGTAACATATTTATATAAGACAAACAATTGTTGATTATATATACATGAAAGCATCATCAAATATTCTATTAGAATGATAGTAGACTTGAAAATAACAAATGTTACAAAAGGTTTTTAGTCACATGGTATATGAGTTATCAGTAGAGTTTTCTTTTAGTAGGTCAGGTGTTCAAAACTAAGAATATGCAGAAAGTCATCCGATCCAATTTAAATCGATTGATTCAATTAGATCTGGCCGACCGACCATAATCAGATATCCAATTACAATTGGATTGGATCAGATCCAAAATTTCAATATTCAAATCGGATTGGTGGGTTCTTGGCTGACAATCCAACATCCAATAAAACCAAACCAATCCAATGACCATTCAATTCCCCATCCAATTATCATCCAACTAATACCCAATTAATAACTACATATAATTATTAACATTTACCATATTGTTCTTTTAGTTGATATTTATATACATTGTTTAACTTAAGAAAATATATGAATAATTGATTGAGTATCAAATGAATCTAATCTAATCCAATGAATAACCAATAGTAACATCCAATAGATGTAATCGATCTGATCCGATCGTCCATTGGATTTAGATCATATCGGATATCCAATGTTAATGGATTGGATAGGATGACAAAATCCAACATCCAATGAATGATTGGATCATATCGGATCTATCTAAATCCATTAAATTTCAACCGATAAACACCCTTCTTCAGAACTCACAAAAGGGGGCATAATTGTGTGTGTTTATTTTCAACATAAATAATATAGATATTTAGAAAGTGTTAAAAAAGGTTCGGTGAGCAGATGATAGTTAGGTGAGTGTCAATTCATGCATATGTGACATGTTACCAACATTCTCAAATCTTACACAAAATTTGTTTGCATTAAAATGACACTCCTCTTGCCTAACTTAAATTGTACAATCATTTATAACCCTTCCAAGCACCCTTTTTGGTAAATATGTGATCTAATTTTTTATTTTGGTAAGATTAATTTTGTATTTCTTTTAATTTTTCAAAATCTTTATTTGGAGAGTCTGATTTTCAAGTTTTCTCATTTTAGGAACTCACGTAACCAATTTTGCATTTGGTAAGTGAGACAAGAACCATGAGTCTTACTCGGTAAGTGAGGGCGACGACTCTTACCACGGTAAGCGTTTACCGGGTAAATTGTTGCACACGATGTTGTCTTGGTGGACTAAAATCTTACCTTGTAAGTAAATAATAGTGTTAAATTTTATGGGTAAGTGCTTGTAAACGGCCCTTAAATATGATTTTGGTGGCAATGGCTTGCCAAATGGTCAATTGTGAAATCTTGACTATTTTTGGATAAATTGGGCGTAGAGTATGATAAAAAGTGATTCAAGAGAGTCATTGGCTATTTTTGTCAATTTCCTTTTAGAATTTCTTATTTGAGATATCGAAGATAAAACTAACTTTGCTTTAGATTCTATTTTGAAATTATGAGTTTGGCCACAGGGTTTTTAAAATGAGAAATTTTCAAATTTGGTTTACAAAACTATGGTTTTAAAAGTTCATTTCTAAAATAAAAATGAAAATAAAGTTGGTTACATTTTATGTAATCGTTATGTTGATTTAAATTTAACAAGATTTGTATATTCTAGAATAAACTTATGATCTTCATCTATGTGATTTGGCAAAGCTTTCGTTTTCCATCCTATGGTTTTGAAATTACATATGTCATCAATGTGGTTTCCATTTGCTTTCTCTTTTCGTCCCTATAAGTTTTGTCGTGACTATACATCGTTAAACCCCCCCCCCCACACGTGCATTAAATGTAAGTGTAAACATGTCTTATGCATTTTTTTTTCAATTCTTTGGACCCCCAAATCCACGAATTGTCAATCGTTATATGTTATTGTGAAGCTATTGAAGTGATTCAAACCCTAGACCTCTTTGACCTACTCTCTACACACATTTTTGTTTAACCTATTTTCTACATTGAATGTACGGGTTTTTTGTGACATAATTTGTTGTAACATGGCAACCTGTTGGTTCATCATAAATCCTGACCAACCAATGTGTCTAAGAGCTAGGAAAATCATTACAGGATTACTCAAGTCGAAGAGCACTCTTTAAGCTACTGTTATTGCAAGGACATTTGAAGCTTGTAGATGAAAATTGATTGTGTACAAGTTGTGTTGTTTTTACAATTTTTTTTTCATTTATAGGTGAATTGTTCAAGATCCAATAGCTTTGACAAACAAAATTGTTGGGTGGTTTTATATACCCAAGTTTGTGTTAAGCTAGTAGCATACTCTTACGTAATTTTTGGTTTCTTGGGTGATGAAACCTAAAATTTCGGTACTTGAGTTTTTTTTATAGTGTTGTCTTGGTTTATTGACCTGGTTTAACAACAACTACTCAATATTCGGGAGAGCCTTTACCTGAACCCATACGTATTTCTACGGGTCTGATTGTAACTGGTTTATCTGGAAATATACGGACCCATATTTTTGGTTAAACATCGTACAAAATTGATGTCAGAATGTGGACAATTGATGACAAAGTGTATAGAGAATTGAGGTCAAAGTGTTTGGAGAATTAACGTCAAAGCACACGATAATTGGTGTCAAACTGATACAAAAGAAAAGATTTCTAAACAAATTTTTGTATGCACTTGATAGCCAACTCAAAAGTGTAGGAAAAAATGATGTCAAACTGATAAAAAGAAAAGATTTAAGTACATATTTTTGTATGCACTTGATGGCAAACTCAAGGTGTATGGAGAATTGATGTCAAACTAATATGAAAGAGAAGATTTATGGACAGATTTCTACACGCACTTGATAGCGAATCGTATGTACTTGATGGAAAACAGTACCATGAATGTTATCGCAAGAACATAATAAAAAATGAAACAAATTCCTTGATGCCAAAACAGATTAACCAGGTTACATATCATTGTTTCAAACAAAACATGCCAAAATACAAAATAACATTAACCAACCATTGTTACACTATTAAACAATATTAACCAACCATTATTTTACAGAAAATTATATCAAACTAGCCAAACTAGAGTTGTCCTTTGCAAGGCCTTAAATTGTGGCCTTTATTTTTGCACTTTGCACATGTGACTATTTTTCCATGCCTTGTAAGTTAACTTCCCTTGAAATCTTGCTAACTCATCTCATCAATGACCTCTTTCACTTCTTCTTTGGTCTTTCTATCTCTTTCGCTTCTTTTTTGGTATTCATAAGATTCTCTACTTTTCCACATAATCACTAGATCTTCACATAAACGCACCCCCTATCTTTTTAGTGGGTTCATGTAAAACTGAAAAGGTTGCACATTTAGATGTTACTACCGAACTATCAAGAGGATTAGCAGGAATCTCATTGGTATTACTCAAACAAGCATGGAATATATGCTTGGCATATTTTATCATCTCATAAAGTTACAATGTAGGGATGGACTACTCGTGGCTTTATGGGGAGGGGACTTTCGATACTCAAAAAATAGTGTGGGGTCAAAAGAGTTCAAAAGTGGAAACAAACATGTTTACCCTAAGGTTAAAAAGAACGTAGTGGTGGTGGTGGTGGTGGAGGGTGGTGTTTGTGATAACCAGATCTTGGTTGTCACTTGGGGTAATGAATATGTGATTATTTATTATATGTGATTACATGACAGCATGATAAATTGATATATTTGATCATGTTAATATGTGAAAATATGCATAATGTAGATGCATGAATGAGATTATGTGAATATGTGGATGCACATGT
>NC_037541.1:6700143-6726575 GCF_001531365.2 Cynara cardunculus var. scolymus
GGATTAATGGTAAATCGGACAAAACTTGACCGGAGATGAAGTCCGGCCAAGTCTATTTTGACCAAATTTGTATTTTGACTTGTTATATATATGAATGGGAAATTTTGAAATGATAATTCCATAGACTGTAGTCTAATTCTATATAGAATTGTTTTTGTGAAATGTTTTGATGAAGAAATAAGGGTGGCATATCAAGGAGAGGTGTACCATGGGATAAGGGTGGCATATCAAGGAGAGGTGTACCTTTGGATGTAAGGGTGGCATTTATATGTATGTTATGTGATATAACTTACTATTATATCCTTTAAAAAAATCGTGGTCTGGAATTTTTATTTCTTTGTGATTTAAAGATTTAGGATCAGGGTTTTTATTGGAAATCACAATCTGGAAGTTATAGAGGAAGAAATAACAGGTTTGGTCTGAAACTTTAGATAAACCGTGTTTAATTAAAAAGGTTTGAAAGTGGCATTATATTGAACCTGGTTGATTCAAACCTATAAAAGTTTGAAGTATGTTATCTGAATAGCTAAATGTTTGGCTTGAAAAGTAGAAAAATACTGGTAATATGTCCTTATGTGTTCATATATTTGATATATATATGAAAAGTTACTTTATACAAAGTTTTGGTGATTTTCACCCCGCAATAACATAAATAGGGTAACTCACTAGACCTTTCGGTCTAACCCTCGTTTTGTGATTTTAAATATCTATTGCAGGAGGTACGGGCGGTGAGGGAAAGGGGAAAATATGATATTTTCCTATATGCATATCTGCATGAAGATTTTTCTATGATGTATAGTTTTGATTGAAGAATGTTGATTAGTACAAGAAATGTATTTGAATTTTCGGGACATGTATTTTGTATGGTAAATTCTTGTACTAAGGGACCTGAGTGGTATATAAACATATATTTCTTCCATATGAAGTATGTGTTACATGCAATGTGTGGTATGGGGTGTTACAGAAAGTGGTATCAGAGCCTGAGTTTAAGGATTTAAGTATTTAACAGCATGATACCTAGACTTAAACTATTTTATTGCATGATAAGGGTCCCGGACATAGTTAACACCATTGGAAATAAATATGATGGGTTGAAAGAACAGTGTGTAAGGTAAATTTTAATTACATCTGGCCAATGTAATTATGAATTTGCAGGTACATATCTGAACTTAAATACTTCATTATATTTGGGAATGTGAATACGTGATTATTAACACTAAAATCTGCAGATGTCTAGCCGAACTAGAAGATCTGAAAGAACGGCTCATCCAGAGTATGAAGAAAGAGAAGAATCACCTGTCAATCTTCCAACTGGCACATCCGGAATTAGAGGTCGGGGAAGGCCAAGGGGACGAGGTAAAGGAAGAAGCCAGTCTTAAGGAAGGGGTCAAACTGGAATTCATTCTGAACCTGAAGAATCCCATTCTGGAATGTTCAAGAGAGATCGGTGCCACATCCTGAGTACGTAACCAGGGATATGTTGGCTGAAGAAATGGGGAAATTACGGGAAACTCTGACTTCTATCATGGGGGTACCAGCCAGGGTAGAAATAGAAAGAGTAGAAGTTCATCCCTCGGTACCATTTACTCACAACAAGGAGGGAGATATCAAAATGTTTTTGGCATGCAAGCCACCAACCTTTTTCTGGAGAAAAGGATCCAGTGAAAGCCATGTGCTGGATCAAAGAAATGGAATCTGTGTTCAACACCGTTCGGTGTCCGAAAACAGATAAAGTTCGATTTGTTGTTTCTGTATTAAAATCAAATGCTTTGTTCTGGTGGGAAGTTGAATCATCGGCCAGAACAGTTGTTTTACAGACATTGTCTTGGGCAGAATTTGTGGAACGATTCAAGAATCAGTTTTTCCCTAAAACTCCAATGAGACAAATGGAAGAAGATTTTCTGAAGCTAGAACAGGGAAATGGAGCAGTTCGGGAATATACTGAGAGATTTATTGAATATTCTAGCTTTGCTGAACACTATGTTTCAACAGAATCCAGGAAGATAGAAAGGTACATTTGGGGTTTGAAACCCTCAATCAGAGAGTTTGTCATTGCTATGAACCCCAACATCTTTTCATTGACGGTAGATGCGGCCAAAGTAACCGAACGAAATAAGAACCAACAGCCAGAAGGAAAGGTTGTAGAGAAAAGAAAGTGGGAGGGGCCTTCATAAAAATTTCGAGGGCCGAAAACTATAAGATATGATAACAAATCTGAGCAGAAGATAAGTGAGAAAGTCTGCTCACTATGTCGACAGGTTCATCAGGGTGAATGCAAGATAGACCCAAGAAAATGTTATAAGTGTGGTAAAGCAGGCCATCTGTCCAGAAGTTGTCTGGCTAATCGAAGGTGTTTTAACTGCAATTCTCTGGATCATATTCAACCAAATTGTCCCTTGTTAAAAACTATGCAGTTAACAATGGGAGTAATGCGTCGGGTACTCGGGGAAGGCCTACAGTAAACAGAGGAGGGCAAGGAGGGGAGCGGGGATGGTCCTTCCAGATGACTAAGAATGAGGAAGAAGCATTACCGGATGTGGTAACAGGTACTTTCCTTCTGAATTCAATATGTGCTAAGGTGTTATTTGACTCTGGTGCAAATTTTTCGTTTGTATCACCATTGTTTGCTCAAACCGCATGTCTGAATTCTGTGATACTTGATGATGAATTAGTAGTTGATACTGCTAATAGTCAGGAAACTGTTACTAGTGTGTTCAATAACTGTATTATTGTTATTGAGGTCTGTGAACTCCCGATTCGGTTATTTCCAATGCCGATGAAGGAATTYGATGTAGTGGTAGGTATGGACTGGTTGGCAAGGTATCAGGTTAGTATTGTTTGTAATCAGAAAATGATTAGAATTACTCTGCCAGACTAAGGAACCGTTGTTATTTACAGTAATCGTCAGAATCACCATACCAGTATTTTGTCAGTAATGAAAGCTCAAAAAAGCATTTGGAAAAGGTGTCAGGGATATTTGGCATACGTAATTGATATGAAGAAAGAGAAGAGACAAGAGGAATCGATTCCGATTGTTAGTGAATATCCAGAAGTCTTTCCAGAAGACTTATTTGGATTACCACCAGACAGAGTCATTGAATTCCGAATTGATCTTGTACAAGGGGTTGCACCAGTAGCAAATGCACCATATCGATTAGCTCCATCTGAATTGAAGGAATTGGTGGCACAGTTGAAAGATTTAACTGACAAGGGATTTATTAGACCCAGCACTTCACCTTGGGGTGCTCCGGTCTTATTTGTCAAGAAGAAAGATGCGTCTATGCGAATGTGTATAGACTATCGTGAACTAAGTAAAGTTGACAATCAAAAACAAATATCTTTTACCAAGGATTGATACTTGTTCGATCAATTGGTAGGAGCAAGTTATTTCTCCAAGATTGATTTAAGGTCAAGGTATCATCAACTGAAAGTCAGGGAAGAAGATGTTGCCACAACAGCATCCAGAACTAGGTACGGGCATCACGAATTCTTAGTTATGCCATTCGGCTTAACTAATGCGCCCGCAACCTTTATGGATTTGATGAATAGGGTATGTAAGGAATATCTTGATAAATTCGTTATTGTATTTATCGATGATATTCTTATATACTCTAAGACTGAAGAAGAACATGCAAAACATCTTCGTCTGATATTAGAATTATTGAAGAGAGAAAAGTTGTATGCAAAGTTATCTAAATGTGAGTTCTGGTTAAGAGAAGTCCAATTCCTGGGTCACGTCATCTCAGAAAGAGGGGTAAAAGTAGATCCAGCGAAGATAGAAGTAGTTGCAAGATGGGAAGCTCCGAAAAATCCTTCTGAAGTCTGAAGCTTTTTGAATTGGCCGGTTATTACCGTAAGTTCATTCAGGACTTTTCTAAGATAGCCGTGCCATTGAATAAATTGACTCGGAAGAACATTAAATTCCAATGGGAAGGAGAACAGCAAGAAGCTTTTCAACTATTACAAGATCATCTTTGCAGCACGCCGGTATTAACTCTACCAGATGGATCTGAAGACTTTGTGGTTTACAGCGATGCTTCAAAGTTAGGGTTAGGATGTTTCTGATGCAAAGAGGAAAAGTAATTTCTTATGCGTCAAGACAATTGAAAGATCATGAGAAATAGTATCCAACCCATGACATGGAATTAGCTGCAGTGGTGTTTGCTCTGAAAATTTGGAGACATTATCTTCTGGGAACAAAATGTCAGATTTATACTGATCATAAAAGTTTGCAACATTTGTTTAGCCAGAAAGAATTAAATATGCGACAACGTCGGTGGATTGAACTAGTTAATGACTATGATTGTGAAATCCTCTACCACCCGGGAAAAGCTAACGTGGTGGCTGACGCTCTGAGCAGGAAAGAAAAGAGTGAAACCATTAAAGCTGTGGCAATGAGAATGAATTTGGTCCCTGACATTCGTAAGGAAATTCAGAGATGTCAACAAGAAGCTATGAAAGAAGAATTTGTTAAAACAGAAAGGTTGGGTAAGATGATTTCAACATTGGAACCAAATGATGAAGGACTAATGTGCTTTCAGGGGAAAATCTGGGTACCGTGTTTTGAAAATATCCAGAACACTATATTAAATGAAAGTCATAAGTCTCGATACTCTATCCATCCAGGTACCAATAAGATGTACAGAGATTTAAAACCTGTTTATTGGTGGCCCAGATTGAAGAGAGACATAGCTATATATGTGGAACAGTGTCTGACATGTTTACAGGTTAAGATTGAACATCAGAAGTCGTATGGAAGTCTTCAATCTATAGAGATACTTGTATGGAAATGGGATCACATTACAATGGATTTCGTCATGAAGTTGCCTCGAACTCCAAAGGGGTATGACGCGATTTGGGTAATTGTTGATCATTTGTCTAAATCTGCGCATTTTCTACCAATAAGAGAGAAATACTCACTAGAAAAGCAAGCACAAATTTACATCAAAGAAATTGTGACCAAACACGGTGTTCCATTATCTATTATTTCTGATAGAGATAGTCGGTTTACTTCAAAGTTCTGGGGAGGATTGCAGAAAGCTTTGAGGTCTGAAATCCGACTAAGTACAGCTTATCATCTGCAGACTGACGGACAGAGTGAAAGAACTATCCAGACTCTCGAAGACATGTTGAGAAGTTGTATTATTGATTTCAGGGGATCATGGGAAGATCACTTGCCATTGATAGAGTTTGCATATAACAACAGTTACCATTCCAGCATCCAAGCGGCACCGTATGAAGTATTATATGGACGTAAATGTCGAACGCCGTTGTGTTGGAATGAGGTAGGTGAAAGACAACTGACGGGTCCTGAAATTGTCCAAGAAACTTCTGAGAAAATCGAACAGATCCGCGAAAGAATCAGAACAATACAAGATCGCCAGAAAAGTTATGCTGATAATCGTCGAAAGCCAATTGAATTTGGTGTAGGTGATTTTGTGATGTTGAAAATTTCGCCATAGAAGGGTGTCGTCAGGTTTGGAAAGAAACGTAAGCTCAGTCTGAGGTATGTGGGACCGTTCAGAATATGTAAGCGAATTGGGCCAGTAGCATATCAATTAGAGCTGCCAAAAGAATTGAGTCTGATTCATAACACTTTCCACGTGTCGAATTTGCGAAAATGTTTAGCTGATCCGAGTCAAGCAATACTGCTGCTAGAGGTTAAATTAGACAATAAGTTGAACTTTGTGGAACACCAGAAGCTGTGATTGACCGAAAGATCAGGGTGTTGAGAAACAAAGAGATAAGTCTGGTTAAGATTCGGTGGAAGTTTCACAAAGGACCAGAAGCGACATGGGAATTGGAGTCAAAGATGAGATCAGAGTACCCTTGGCTCTTTGATTAAAAGAATTCCGGGACGAAATTCTTTTAAGGGGTGGATGATGTGATAACCAGATCTTGGTTGTCACCTAAGGTAATGAATATGTGATTATTTATTATACGTGATTACGTGACAACATGATAAATTGATATATTTGATCATGTTAATATGTGAAAATATGCATAATGTAGATGCATGAATGAGATTATGTGAATATGTGGATGCACATGTATGTATGATATATATATGTATATATATGTGGATATGGATGCATGGGTTGTGGGTATGTGTGTAAATTCAGCCGACCTTTCATGTTAAGGAAAAGTATAAAAGGAGGGTTTGACTCCCATTTCACCTTCTTGGCTAATCTCATAAATTTGAGCGATTTAGAAGAAAAGAATTGACCGGATTATTTGTTGACTAAGGATCAAGTTGTTTTTTTAAAAGGAAGTTGCATAAGGTGAGTGATTGTTACTACTTTTAAAGTTCTTCATAGTTGTATAATTGATTGAACTTTACTTTTGATTTAAAAGTTATTCGTTGAAGTGTTGTCCGGATTAAGTCTTAAACTGGACAAGTGCCAAGTGATTCAGCCATAAACCGGACAAGGGTTGGGCGATTTAAGCCCTAAACTGGTTAAGGCTTAAGCGATTTATAAATAAACCGCTTGATGAGTTCGGACTAGACTTAAATCGATCAAGTGTTAAGCTATTTAGTCTTAAACCGGACAAGTGTTGAGAGATTTTATAATCTTTAAGTTTATATCAAGTATTTTGAATGGAGAAGTAGGAATACGAGTATGAGGTGGTCGGTTTATTTTAAATCGGACAGGCTATGTAAAGTGTTGTTCGGATTTGTTATCCGGACAAAGTTGACCGGATTAATGGTAAATCGGACAAAACTTGACTGGAGATGAAGTCCGGCCAAGTCTATAAAGGTGGCATTTGTATATGTGTTATGTGATATAACTCTTACTATTATATCTTTTAAAATTACCGTGGTCTGGAATCTTTATTTATTTGTGATTTAAAGATTTAGGATCAGGGTTTTTATTGGAAAATCATAATCTGGAAGTTATAGAGGAAGAAATAACAGGTTTGGCCTGAAACTTTAGATAAACCTTGTTTAATTAAAAAGGTTTGAAAAGTGGCATTATATAGAACCTGGTTGATTCAAACCTATAAAAGTTTGAAGTATGTTATCCAAATAGCTGAATGTTTGGCTTGAAAAGTAGAAAAGTACTGGTAATATGTCCTTATTTGTTCATATATTTGATATATATATATATATATATGAAAAGTTATTTTGTACAAATTTTGGTATTTTCACCCTGCAATAACATAAATAGGGTAACTCACTAGACCTTTCAGTCTAACCCTCGTTTTGTGATTTTAAATATGTATTGCAGGAGGTACGGACGGTAAGGGAAAGGGGAAAATATGATATTTTCCTATATGCATATCTGCATGAAGATTTGTCTATGATGTATAGTTTTGATTGAAGAATGTTGATTAGTACAAGAAATGTATTTGAATTTTCGGGACATGTATTATATATGGTAAATTCTTGTACTAAGGGACCTGAGTGGTATATAAACATATATTTCTTCCCTATGAAGTATGTGTTAGATGCAATGTGTGATATGGGTGTTACATTGTTGATCCATAATATCTCAGTGATTTGGTGATGATCCTTTTATATTTAGAGAAAAATACTTAGTTCTGCTTTATTCAGTTTCAGCGATCATCACTGAGTCTATTTAGTGATCGCTGAACATAAAACTTCTGTAGAGAGTGAAGTATTCTTCAAGAAGACAAAACTCACACTAAAAGAACCTTTAGTGATATTGAAGATAAAGCTGAAGATAGAGACCGGTTGTTCTTGATTTAATGCGGTTTTCAGTGATAACAAGCATATCTACAATCAAGTGTTAAGTCTGCTCAAGATTCAACAAACACTGAAGAAATTCAAGCTATTTCGGTGTCAGCAATCAAACGAACCTTGTTGTCCAAGATTAATTTTTGCCTTATCCTCCTACACACAAAGGACAAACTCATACCTCTCAAAGAAAAGCACATGATACCTACTTTGTGAAGGAAAAGGACAAGCTCACTTCTAGAAGCCAAAGACCATTGTTCATATACGGCCAAAAGCCGTTATGTCTAAAGACAAAGGACACACTCACTTATAGAAACTTTCCACGTACTTTGTACTTTTTGACTTGCATTTAATATAATATGTATAAATAGCCATAGAGACTCTCTTCTCCATAGCACAAATCTGGATCACGTGAAGTTAAGCTTACTTCAAGCAAAAAAACAACACCTACATGCAAAACTAAGCTTTCTCTCAAGCAAAGTTATATCATCTTCTTAGGCAAGTCTTTTCTCTCTTGCTTTTCTGTATCTTTTATGCTCTTAGATGTTTAGATAAGTTATCTATCTTGTATTCTTTCATAAATAATTTGTAATTATGTATTGATCTTCTCATATCAATGAAGGATTTTAAAAAGTGAAATTTTGTGTGTTTATTCATCCCCCCATTCTACAAACTGTTACCTTTAAACTCTTGTAGATCCGTCTGGGACAAACAAATGGTATCAGAACAATGTTTATTATCTCCTTCATTAAGATAATTTATTAATCATTTTTTTTTAAATGGCATTGCAAAACATAAGCACCAACTTTCACGACAATGACTCTCTTGTCAAACCTCCCCGATTCAGCAGAGACAACTTCAGTCTTTAAAATAATTGGATGTCCCTTTTCCTAGAAGGTGCGGATCCTGAAGTTCCATACTATATTGAGAATGGACCTCATGTTCCATTCGCAGTATCTCCATCAGTTCCTGCAACTGCTACGATTGCCGCTATAATTGAGAGGCAGATTCCCAAAACTCCTTCATCAATGGAGTAATGAAGACAAGAATAAGATGGCTTTAGATACTAGAGCTAAATCTATAGTAGTCAAGTCTCTTCCTGACGTGTTTTATCACTCTGTGAGGAAGCTAAGAACCTCGAATCCATGTGGGACACTCTATGTGCTCAATATGAAGGTACATCTGATGTACAAGAGTCGAGGAAGATCAATTTCGTAAGACAATATGAAAGTTTTCTCTGTGAAAAATCTAAATCTTTGTTTGAAGTACATCAAAGTTTTAACTGTCTTCTTATCAATCTTAGAACAGTTGGAAGAGAATATTCCAAGTCTGAGACATTGACAAAGTTCTTAGAATGTTTGCCAGAATCATGGAATAGCTATACCATGTGTCCCATAATATCTAAAGACATGTCCACCTATCTCTTAGCACTCTCTATCGGATTTTGCTCAATCATGAGAAATCCCATCAACTAAAAAGAATCTCCTTAGAGATTCTAGAGAAATGAAAAGCTCTCCCATAGCTTTGATCTCTAAAGGTCCTTCAGTGACTTTTCCTTCTCTTACTATCACTAAATTAGATCCTCCTAACTCTGAGGATTTAACAAACGCTAATTTATTAGAGTTTGAAGTATTTGGACCTTCTCACTAATTCTTTAAGAAGGTTTTCCAGAAAAAGAAATTTCAACAAATCTCCTTCTCTGACTATCGCTAACAAGCCAAAGTCAACTTCGATTGAATAAATCCTCAACGATCTGTTTTAACTATCAAAGCAAAGGACATTTTGCAAGTGAATGTAGGTCAAAGAAAGCTGTGAAGCTATCTTCTAACACCTCATCCTCTTTCAGGCATAAAGACGATAAATATTTGAAGCTGAAGAATAAGTACAAAAAGATGAAAAACTACTAGCGTAAAGGCAAAGGAATCATGCTGAAGAACACGATTGGACTGATTCATCTGATGAATCATCCTCTCACGAGGAAGACACGACCTATCTCTGTCTTATGGCCAAGGTTGTAAAAGATGAATCATTTGGGACATAATCCCTAAGTGATTACTCAACCTCAACCTCTACTCAGGAAGTCAAAGGCATTTGGTATCTTGATAGTGGATGCTCAAGGCATATGACCGACGATTAAACCCTGCTCTCAGAATACGAGGATGTAATAGGTCTTTTAGTTACCTTTGGAGGTGATGGAAAAGGATATTACCAAGGGCTTTGACATGTTAACCAATGGAGAACCATGTCCAGACGTGTTGTGTAACGTCCCAAAATTTCCAAATACTTAAATATAACAAAACTAGTATCCCAAGATCAAACACTTACATTGCACCGGAAATAAAATTTCTAATCTTACAATTTATATCACCATCTAAACTTACAATCTTGATGAACATACTTTGTTCGATATAACAATGCATTGATCTGCACATGCCCTTCTTTGATGCTAATCCTTATTTCTCTCTTTATCCAACTTTTCTTTCCAGTCTAATAGCCGCCTGGGTGGAAAAGTTTTAAAAGAGTTTTGAGTGAGCCTTAGGCCCAGTGAATCCACGGTTTTCATGCATGAACAACAACTTTTATAAAAAAACAATTTTCACGAAGCTTCGTAAATTTAGCATGCTTTGATGAGAATAATGATTTTCACAAAATAAAGATATTTTAGCGCGTGTATACATCACAAAGCAACAACGTCATGTGAGATGTCTACCTCACATAGCATTACCTGGCGAACTCACACAGCATGTACGTACTTACGGCTTAGACAAGCTCACAAAGCATGCTCGTCTTTACAAAATCATATCGTAGTACATCCCCATTGACACACAAATACTCAAAACACATATTATAAAAATATCGAGCTTTTCACGTATATATAGCATATCAAAAATCTCGAGAAACTTCAAACAACTTTTGGATAATAAGGCATGCAACCATTTTAAAAAATAAAACACGTGTAACTCACAATACATGGCGTAGCCCAAACCGATCTTTGAAGTGGCTAGCGTCTCCCCGATTGGTGCCAAACTAACTACGATGTAGAGCACCATCAACTCTCATTACAGCGTCCACCGTCGTCTTTTCTCACAATAGTTCTCATTCTTAACCCCAAACTACACATAAAACTACAAACTCCCATTTTATACTAAGCCCCATCGGCGGTTTCACGGAATATGAAACGATAAGCCATAATAAAWGGTCGTAGGTTTCATGACCTTTGGGTTTCTTGTCATTAAATCACATTCAATTTTTCGGGTCTAAACCCTTCACTTTGATAGATTAATACTACAAGTTCTTGAAATTCAACAACTAACAATTCCTTTCTTTTTTTTTTTTTGGTTATTACATGCTGCCTCCATTAAAGGACTCAAGCACAATCTTCTCAGCATCAGTTAACTGTGTGATAAAGATTTCACACTTAAATTCTCTAAAAGTACACGTTCTAATCTTCGACAAAGATGAGAATCTAGCATTGACTGGCTCTCGACTAGAAAATGTGTATCTCATCGATATTGATTCTCCCCTCACTGAGAATAGTTGTTTTCTCTCTAAAGTCTTATCATACATCAACTGGCTATAGCACAAATGACTCTCTTGTTATTCCTAGAAAAATTAATCAATCTAATATGGAAATCAATAACAATGGCAGTAGCAGTAAGAATAGAAAAATGAATACATAGAATTTCCAATGAATTTTTGTATTTGCTTCAAAGTCTCGGCATATTACAATTGCTTAGCTACTGATTACAAACAGAGAAATACTATTTATACTAGAACATTACAAAGACAAATTACAAGAATGATTAAAAGCTTGAATACAACATTAAGCACAATGACTTGAACCCAACATTCTCCCCTCTGGATTTAAGCCCGAGATATAGTAAATTTTGATCTTCGAAAGCCCAAATTTGTCTCACGTCTTCTGATAGCATTCCGATATTGAAACTTCTCATCAAGTAACTCCAGAGCACTGATCAGCAGGAACCTTTCTATTAGACTTAATCTGTCAGATCCTATAGCTTTATCATCTTGAGCTTTTCTGCTTTCAAGTTCCTTTCTCACTATCTTTATAGTCCCATCATAGTACATGTTTAGTTCACTGAACCTCAAAAACCTTTTATCTTTCTCGGAGTTCTCATAGATCATCCCAAACTCTGATCTTCTAGAATCATAACAAAGGATAGCCATAGATGTCTTCTAAATCTTGATTTAGCACCTTCAGGTTGACATTCTTCTGATTGTTTTCATAGCCCATTTGCACATCAATAACAGAAGAAAGTTTTCCCTGACATCTATGAACTATTTGGATGGATTCAATACCCATGATGACTCCTTCTGATCTGATAGTATGGTTTCTGATCTCAAGATATAAATGCTCCAAGTCTTTTAAGTAAAGGTTAGGAAAACCAGCTTCACTAAAATACCAAACTTTTCCATCTTGCGTTGTAACATAAAACACTGGATACCAAACTTTCACAAGCTTTTTGGCCTCCACATTCTTGATTGAGACCGGTGTTTAGTACATACAAAATGAATGGGTAGAGGTTTAGCTTTGAGGAAGTACTTATATTCTTTGCGATACTTATGAGTTTTCTTGTGAATACCCAAGACTTTATCAGTACACAAAGCTATTCAATGATGTACAAAAGTATCTGGATATAAATCTTCAAGAAATGGTTCTCTAACTCTCGCTTTGTCCAACCCTGGAGTCTTTATCCTTACAGTAAAAGGTATATATTTTCTTGAAGATTAAACAGTTGAAGTCTGCTGAATGGAAGATGTATCAGAAATGCTTGGTGGGTCAGCAAAGACTGGTAAGCTCATACTGAAATGGAAAGCTAGATTCTTTTTCATCCATATTAGCTTCAAAGTCAAATAGAAATTCATCGGATTCATTATCTCCAACTTCAGTTTCAGCAATGTAGTCCTGAAATCCACCAATTTATTTAGAAAACAATTCATTAAAACCAACGTTTGCTGACAGACCCAGTAGTATCATTGTTCCTACTGTGGAGACCGCCAACTTTTCAACTATTGGCTCGATCTCTGGGTCTGTAGCAACTGTCATTTCCATGCCTGTAGTCCTTTCACTTTCACCAGCTTGAATAGGACTTTGATCATTAAGCTCTTCAGAATCTTCACTTCCAGACAACATAACTTCCTTACCCCTCGAAGACTCAGCCACTTTCTGTTTCTTCTTCTCCCCCTCATGGTGATCAGGATCGTCATGATCATCATGTCTTTTTTTAAGATAAGTGGCTTGAGCTCGAAAAGTATTCTCTAAACATGAAACATGTTCAGAAAACAAATCAATAGAATTTTGCAAGTTAGCAATGAATTGGGTAGAGGTAGCTATTGTAGAACCAAGCTTTGACAAGCTGGAAACTACAACACTTTGAAAGTTGGAAAACACTAAGGCTCTAACGGTATGAGAATCCTCCAACAATTGTCTGAGCATGCCAACTAAATATGCATCTGTCGAGTCCATGTTTGGTTTAGATATCATCTTGGCATATAACATAGACTTCAAATCATCCACCGAATAGTTTGGTTCTGCTTGAGTTTGGGGTGCAGGTGGTGGCGACGATGCACGACTTTCTTCTTCAGCCGGTTGCTTACCCTTGACTAATCTTTTCAATCCATTAATTTATGTCATCAAAGTATCTTGAACAACCTTTAGGGAGCCGTTCATAAACTCACTTGACACAAAGTCAGGTAAATTAACACTTGGATCACATAGATTACCAGTTGTAACAACAATTGAATAAATTGTTGTGCCTATATTCAATGCTGGAATGCCATTAACATTGGTAGGACTTTTGACCTGTCCTCGTAGATAGTCAATTGACTCTACTCTGCTCATTTCGGCTTGTTCACAAAGAACAGAGGATGGAGCAACAGATGCTCCTGACTCTAGTGTAACAAAAATGTATATTGTGTCTATACTCGATGTGTACACAAATGAAGTCATAGACTGGGGCAGGTGTCTACTTGTTTCATTATCTTGTTCCTCTGAATGATGAACAAATAGACTGTGTGCTTCATACCCATGAGAATATGAAAATAACACCTGTTAAGAGGTGTTAAAGTGGCTAGGAGAGGTGTGCAATTGCATAGTTGGGTGGGCTATGTCATCTTCAATGTTAACATTCCCAAATTAATGCCAACAACATATGTGAGAACCCGGCTACATGTATAGGTTAGGGTAGGAACTGATTTTTTTCGGTTCCTCGCACACTCTCACCATCTTTTTCTATTTTCCGTTCACTTATAGTCTCAAGAATTTTCAACTTGTTCTCCCTCATCTGTCCTTATATCCTCCAATAGATGATGAAGTTCACTGAAATCAGGAACGTCTTCATCGAAATCAAATTCCATTACTGGAATGTCTTGAAGAATAGAAAATTCAGCTCATTCTAAATTCTGATCATTGTCATTTTCTTGATCATCATTGTTATCATTGTTTTCTGAATGAACAGTCGAGTCGGTTTCAGTATCTTCCGAGCTTGAAGAAATAGAAGAAGTAAAGTCACCAGAAGCTTGAGCCTGATTAGAGTCTCCCCGCTCCATACCCCTCTCGTTTATATTTTCTCTCAACTCACATTCCTGTTCAGGTACCTCTTGAACCTGAACTCTCTCAGCTAATGTTGGAACCCAGATACTCTTAATTATCAAAAAAACACAATTAATAAATAATATGAATGAAGTACAAATAGTGTACTGAATTTGATCAAACGAAATATTCAATAGAAATAAGAACAGTAAAAGACTTGAATAAGTCAGATGCTTTTATTAGATGAAAATAAAAATTCTCAATCTAAAACGTATTCTCACAAGAAATGGCTATTATATAAGTCGACAATCTCAGGTATTTTGAACCTGAGGAAGAAGTCTCCTTATATACGCCTAAGTCAAACAAACTATGCTATAATTATGGCTTGAAACTCCGAATCGCTAAGTCCGCATCCTTATCATTGACTACCCTTGAAAAGTGGAGCAGACCAAGTCAAGCCGCCTTGATTCTGTTTGACGCTTGCGAGAATGTCTAGACTAAACACACGTTCCATGGAGTTAGGAGACCAGAGGCTCTGCATGTACTATGCAGAGGCTGTGCATGTACTATGCAAAGGCTCTGTGTCTGGAGTGTAGCTTTGCATCAAGCGCTTAAGCTTTTTGGCGCTTAAGGTTTGATCGTCCACGGAGATTGAGCGCGAGCTCTGTATGTAAGATCCTTGACTCTTTGAGTAAGAGCTCTGGGTCTTGACTTCTTCTACATGAGAGCTCTTAGTCCAGACTGCTTCTAAAGACTAACTCCTATGGACTAGAGTAAGAGGCTTCTTACTTACACTTTCACAAGATGGGGTCTAACAATCTCCCCCTAAGTGTAAATAAGACAGACTCTTACTAGAATTGAAAAACACAAGTCTAGTCGAAGCCGGAGGTTGAAAGAAACCTCTGTGTTACATTTTCTATCTAAGAATTATAATAGGAAGAAAGGAAATTACATTGCTTAAAAAGATAGAGAAAAAAAAATGCTTACACGAGAAAGGCCTAGATGTGTTGAAGCTTATAGAACCTCCTAAGAAGCTCTCGAAACTCCAACAAGTTATTGATTGACCTTAGAATTATCTTTGACCTTTCCTTTGCTCCAGGGGTGTTATCTCTGCTCCCGAGTAGATTATCTCTGATGTAGCGCAGAGGGGAGTATGAGTATTTTAAGCACTGGCCTTCTCGAAAGAATATTTTCTTTCCTTGCTCATTTTGAAAGACCACCCCTACTTCTGGTTCCACCAGCACGGTCCACGAGGAAATGTTTTTGATGTCTTCCAGATCTTCATTTGGCGTAGTAACACTCAGTTGATCTATTCCCAAGTCCAAAGCCAATTGGAAGTCAAACTTGCATCTGAAGTCTAGAAGGTCCGTCATTGTCAGTCTGATTGCTGAGTTGGCCAGAGCATATTTTATCCTCTTGTCCTTCTTATGATCCGTGAAGTAGTATAGAGACAGAAGGTCCCATGGATTCAGATTTATGAGATCACAATATCTGAAACCGCTAATCTGTCCACGAGACCTCTCAACTATGTATTCATGAAATATGTTTTGATTATGCGTGAAGGTTCGTTTCTTGATGTTAGGGACTTGTTTGATGCCATCGACTGAATGGACTATTGAGATAGGCTGTGTATATCGTTGTAAGAACCTCTGCCTAATTTTCTCTTGAGTCGTTGGATGGAGGTTGATCTTGATGACTGGTGTCTCATCCTGCAGGCTGTAGAGGAGCTGGTAGAGGTCTTCGCTATCTGCCTTGTCCTTGCTTGTCTTGTCATGGGATGTGGGCCTCATCATCGCATCCATACTATCCCTGATCTGTTATACTCGATCAAAGGGTCGGTTGGAGCTTTAAGGCTTGCTGCTTGTGCCTACATCTGGCCTGCTTGGTTTGATGGGGACCCTCTGCCTCATAGCAAATGTGACTACTCTAGTCCCTTGAGCAGGGACCTTGGCTATGTGCGTGTTTCTTTGTGGTGGTGGTGTAGCAATTGTTACTCCTTCAAGTTGGACAGCAACTGGAATAGCCGTTAGCTCTGGGTCGACTACGTTGACTGCCACCTTCTTCTTCTTCTTCTTCACGCCTCCTTGTAGATGGAGCAACAGTTTCCATGTTGTATTATGTGGAGGATGAAAGGGGCTCTGATTCAGATGAAGAGATGTAGACAGATAAGAGTTGGATGACATCTTCTTCATCTTTCTGTTGCCCTTCTGGATCTGCTGTGGATGCCGCAGGCATCTTCCCTTTCCTTATCACCTCTGCATGTGCTGGCGTATCTTGTGATCTATACTTTGATGATGCTGGCGCTTGTTGGTGTGGAGCAGAGGCAGAGGGGGCAACCTTTGGAATGGTACTTGGAGCAACTGTTGGCTAGTTCTCCCCCTCTTGACGACTTCAAAGGACAGACATGTCTGGGTCCTCATCGTCGTCAAGCCTCCTCTTCTTCGAGCCCTCTGCACTTGTAGTTGGTGGTTCCATCCTCCTTTTTCGTCTTTGTACGTCTGCTTGTGGCATGGCCTTGATCTTTTCTTCAAAAAGTTTGACAATCTCTTTGGCTACCTCTATGGCCTTGAGAATTTCCATGTCGGTACGGTATTTGAAGGACGCCAAGGAACGACGTATTTCTATTGCTGCCTCCGTGGCTTTGCTAATGAAGTCAGATGTGAAGTTGGCCACCTTTTGGAGGAGTCGGTCACCCAGAGCATTCATGGCAGACTGGGTGACATAATCAACGGGGACATTCAGAGAAATGAGCGCCTGTGCAGCTTGAGATGAAGTGGAAGCTCCATTCCTCTGAATGCATGCAAGGACCCTTTGCAAGGTCTCTGCATTGTTGGCCGTCAATTTTTGTAATCGATCAAGTCCAGAGGCATTCGTCATAGACTCGGGCTTTAATACTACTAAGCATGATCGAACTTCATCGAGAGCAGATGCAGAAGGAGATGACTCTGCATAGGCCATGTTGAGTTTTAGCTCATCCAAGGAGCACAACACATAGGTGTTAAAGGACTGGAACTCGTCCCTTCTAACATATGTTGTAGGGGTAACCTCTGGCTCAACACATGGGCCAGAGTGAGTCCTTGTTCGATGGACACCTTTTGTCTTGACTTGTGGGATGGTGGTCGAGGAAGGATTTCCAGCAGATCCTTGTGTCTCTCTTAGGGGAGAGGGCACTACTGTTGTTCCGTCGTGAAGGGGTTCCAAGGCAAGTTCAGAGCCGGCCAGAGGACCCTCCATGAGTGGACTAGGAGATTGGTCGAGAATCTCCAAGTCTTGTACACCAAAACCTTGCTCTGAACAAGGTGGGGGAAACGACTAGTGTAGAGGAAATAAATTCCTCTGGTTGGGAGATTGGCATGATATGGGGGAGACATATCACTTATCTTTTCAAAGGTTTCACCCTTTTGAGAGGGTGATCCCTGGGATGTGGCTTCTCTTTGGCTAATTTGACCAGAGGCTGATGCGACCTTTGGTTGGCTTTGCAGGTTAGGGATCAAGGTTTGCACCTCTTGTTCAATGATCTCTATGTCTCGACCACTAGAGTTAGATGATGTGGTAGTTGGGCTAGGAAAATAAATGTGCCTATTCACAGTCCTAGGCTGCTCTGGCTCGCCCTGAGGCAGAGAAGCTACTTCACCTTCTTCCTCCTCATCCTCTTCGTTCTCTTCAAATTCAGCTGCGATGCCCACATCATCATCAAGGGCGTCGTTCTTTTCACTTGCTTCATTTGACCTAGCAACATCAAAATGATGCTCTTGGTCATCTTCTTCAGGGCTCGAGAAGAGCTCCAAGTTTCTGTTGGCCTACTCTTCTCTGATTCTTTCTTCTTCCTTCAATTAAGCAATTTCTTCTTGTCTTGATCTTTCTGCTCTCTCTTCTTCTTCTTTCCTCATCCTCTCTTTTCCAAATCTCTTCAACCTTTGCCTCTTCCCTCTTTCACTTTTTCTCCCTCTCCTTCTCCTGTCCCCCTTCCTCTTCCTCTGCCTGAGGCCTTTGTGTCTCCTCTGTTTCCTCATCCTCTTGGTTGGACCCTATGCGTGTCGGGGTTTGAGGCACTGGTTCTAGTGCCTCGCGTACACGTCTGTATGCTCGCCTTACCTCCCTCGTCTTCATATATGCTAATAGTTTCATCAGAATAAGCCTTTCTGTAACATATCCTTCCTTGTTGACAGTTGGTTTGTAGTGCGTAAGCATATTCACCTTGTGCACAAGCAGATTTTCCACATCAATATCGTTTTCGTCAATGATGGGTCTTAGAAGAAGACCCAGAAAACAAGGAAACGGGAGCGCTGACAAGTCCTTTCCCTTTGCCACCTCCTAGCACTTCTTTGCAACAACAGCCTTGAACTCCGTGTACAGGATCAATGAGTAGTGCAATGAGAGGTCAAAGAAAATACATGATTTGTAGGATGTTGGTTGAACACATATCAAGACTTTGTCAAGGAGCGGTTCACCAATGTGAACATTGCGTTCCACATTGGTGGCATGTATTGTCGTCGGTATCGAGAAGGGTATTGAATCGCCTTGTTGTACCCCAAGAACTTCAAGAAAGTTACCAGCTCATCCCCAGATGGTAGAGGGGCATATTCATTCAACACAAGATCCGTCTTGGTTGGAATATGTAGAACACGTGAAAACAGGGATCTTAAAATCCTGACAGTGATGTACTCCTTGGAAGAGGGTATGTAGAAATCTCCAACAATCCCTCGTTGGGATTTTGCTACGGAACAGGTTTGCCAAAACTCCTATATGAAACACTCAGGGACAAGATCGTCGGAGTTTGTAAGTGCAGGGTTCAAGAAATGGTATTGAAGAATGTCAATGATAGGGTGAACTTTTGGGTAAAAACTGTCTAGAGTGAGATGAAGGGCATGATTATTAGGTTTCAGTGGAAGTGGAACCACATTTTGGCTGGTTTCTTCCATTGTTTTGAGGGTTGTGGTGTGACTTTGAGAGTTTTCTGAATCGGATGAAGACATAGTTGCAAGTTTGATGGAGGGTATTGAAAAACTAGGGTTTGGGAAGAATCGGTTCTTGATTCTTTAAGAAATCGGGGGAAGGGTTTGATGAACTTACTTGGAGAAAGATCTTTAGATGATTCTTCCATAGATTACAGTTTCAGAAAGCTTTTGAAGATCCTCAATGGCGGTAACAGTTTGAGAGCATGAAGACGATGAGTAATCTTGAAAATCTTTGAAGGCGTAAAATAAATTTTGAGGGAAAATATTTGTTTAAATAGAATAAAAAAACAAAGCACTTGGGTGATACGCGCCCCCCAAGCGTTAAAAAACTGACGCGGTTTTTCAATCACCTGTGGGGAGATGCCATGTGGCCTGCTAGGCTGCAAATAGCGCCTCCCTTATTTGAAAATTTAAAGTGACAGGCGGTGACGCTTTTGTAGGTGACAATCTAATAAAATATTAACAAATAAGAACTGTACGCCTTCCTTTTAAAATAATATATTTTAAAAACCTTAAGAAGAATTTGACGAGTGTTCATACTCTGGTTTGAACAAAACAACAACCATGAGACAGAAGCTCTGTATTTGAATACAGAGTTATTGTGCTTAGATTGTTTAAAAAATTGAGAAAGAAAACAGAGTAGTAATTAAGTGAAAGATAACATACCTTATGATCTCATACAGAGGCTCATGGTTGGACTATACAAGTCCTTTGTCTAACAAACTTGTTATGTTTAGAGGCAGAAGCTTTGTATAGTACAAACATAGGCTCTGTATGATGCATGATCTAATGCTCCCCCTCGATTTTAGCTCTGCTTGATTTGCTCCCCCTTGAACTATGCTTGGATCATAAATTATAAGTAATGCACAAGCATGATGAACAAGGTACAGAGGCTCTGTATTACAAGACTATTTAGACTTGAGCAAGAGGCTCTTCATGTACTATGCAGAAGCTCTATCTCATGGATCAAAACTAAAAAAAACAGAAGTTTGCTCAGGAGGGATGCAGAGGCTCTGTATAGTACATACAGAGGCTTTGTCTTTGTTAGTGAAGATTGAGCATACCCAACTTGCTAACCAAAAAGTTGAATATCTTTTCATCAAGAGCCTTCGTAAAAATGTCAACAAGTTGATGATCTGTACTTACAAAAAAACATTTCAATCGTACCTTTCTCTACATGGTCTTTGATAAAACGGTAGCGTATGTCGATGTGCTTTGTTTTAGAACGTTGCACGGGATTTGCTATGATCGCGATGGCACTTTCTGAATAACACAGAATTGGAATCTTGTCAAACTCAACTCCATAGCCTTTCAGTTGAGTTGTCATCCAGATTACTTGGGAACAGCAGCTGGCTGCGGCTACATACTCTGCCTCAGCAGTGGAGGTAGATACGCAGTTCTGCTTCTTTGAAGTCCAACTTACAAGCTTGTCTCCTAGTAATTGACAACTCCCTGATGTACTCTTTCGATCAAGTTTGCATCTTGCATGATCTGAATCTGTATATGCAATAAGATCAAATCCAGAATACTTTGGATACTAGAGACCCAAAAATTGAGTTCCTTTTAGGTATCTAAAGATTCTTTTCACAGCTGATAGGTGAGATTCCTTAGGGTATGCTTGATATCTAGCACAGAGACACGTAGCAAACATGATGTCTGCTCGACTAGCCATGAGATACAGCAGTGATCTAATCATTCCACGGTAAGTCTTAACATCCACCGGTTTTCCAGATGAATCTATGTCAAGCTTTGTTCCCGTTGCAATTGGTCTTGAAGAGTTGTGGAGTTGATATTTCTTTAATATGTCAGAGACATACTTAGCTTGGCTAATAAAAATACCATCCTCTCTCTGTTTTACTTGCAAGCCAAGGAAGAATGTTAATTCTCCCATCATGCTCATTTTAAACTCGCTCTTTATCAAATCAAAGAACTTATCACAGTGCCTCTGGTTTGTTGATCCAAAAATAATGTTGTCTACATAAATCTGGACTAGAAGCATCTCACATTTATACCTCTTAATGAACAAAGTAATATCGATTTTACCTTTTTCAAAACCATTCGATAATAGAAAAGACGAAAGACATTCATACCCAGATCGAGAAGCTTGTTTAAGTCCATACAGAGCTTTGTCCAAGAAATAGACATACTGTGGATGTATGGAGCTTTCAAACCTCGGAGGTTGTTGAACGTAGACTTCCTCCTTCAGCTTACCATTCAAAAAGGCTGACTTGACGTCCATTTGATAGACTCAGAATTCTTTATGTGCAGAGAAGTCTAAGAATATGCGTAGAGCTTCTAGCCTTGCTACTGGTGCAAAGGTCTCGTCATAGTCTATGCCTTCTTCTTAGCAATAGCCTTTTGCTACAAACCTGGATTTATTTCTTACAACTATCCCATTCTCATCCTTCTTATTCCTGAAAACCCATTTACAGTCAATAGCAATTTTATCCTTTGGTAAGGGCACAAGAGTCCATACCTTATTTCTTTCAAATTCTTGGAGCTCTTCTTGAATGGCATCAACCCAACTTGGGTCATGTAGGGCTTCATGAACTTTCTTAGGCTCTATCATGCTTAAAAAGTTTATGAATAAACATTATTTTCCGTGGCAGCTCTTGTCTTCACGTCCCTTGAAGGTTCACCAATTATCTAGTGAAAAGAATGATCTTTTGTCCATCTTGTTGTTGGGACAGAGACAGAGGTTGGGGTCATTTGATCACATTCCATAGACATATTTGGCATTTGGCTCATGGATGGCGAAGAGGGTTTTGCTTGCTCCCCCTCGGATGATGGTACAGAGGAACCAGGTTCAGAAACAGAGATGTTATGCTTTGTCTCTACAGATCTGGGATCTGATCCAGAGCTTGTCTGCTCTAGTTGTAGATTCGCATGATCACCAGAGGAAGCAGAGGTGTGTGAAGGACTAGAGACAGAAGTGCTTGTAGTTTGTGGTTCTTCACTTACACGGGCATACTCATCTCTAGGTGCACGTACAGATATGTCCTTATCACCAAAGAAGTCTTCAAATAAAAGCTTGAGTTCCAATTCCCTTGACTTCATTTGAGAATTGGAAGTCGTCTTGTTAAGCTCAAGTCGAGAGCTGAGGTACTCTGGAGTCATCTGCTCTTTATCGTTGAACGAGATGTTGATCTTTTCCATGACAGTCTTGGTTCGTTGGTTGAAGACTCTATAAGCCTTGGCTTGTGTAGAATAACCAAGAAACTTACCTTCATCAGCCTTCTTATCAAACTTGCCAAGTTGATCATGGTCATATAAGATGAAGCAGCTGCAACCAAAGACATGTAAAAATTTAACATTAGACTTTCTTTGGTTAATTTGTTCATAAGGCGTCTTCATGTGCCTCTTTACCACCGTTGCTCTATTTTGAATAAAGCAAGCGGTTGAGATGGCTTTTGCCCAAAAGTGGGTTGGAAGACCAGAGCCTGCTAGCATTGTTCTTGCAGCCTCAACCAGTGTGCGATTCTTTCTTTCTACTACACCATTTTGTTGTGGTGTTCTTGCTGCTGAGAAGTTTTGAGATATGCCCTCCTTGTCTAAGTGCGCATCAATTTTTTCATTCTTAAACTCAGTTCCATTGTCACTCCTCAGCTTTTGAATTTTTCTCTGTAGAAGAACTTGAATCTTGGTCATTAGCTTAATCAGCAGCTCTGGGACATCTGATCTCTGCCTTACAAACTCAATCCAAGTATATCGTGAATATTCATCAATTAGTACAAGGATATACTTTTTACCAGACAAGCTCTGCACAGAGATTGGACCACAAAGATCTACATGAAGCATATGCAGAGGTCTAATACAGGACACATCATTCTTTGTTTTGTAGGATGCTCTTTTGAGCTTTCCCATTTCACATGCGGGGCAGAGATGGTCCTTTTCGAACTTTATGGCATGAAGTCCGCCAACCAGATTGTATTTCACAACCTTCTCTATATTTTGGAAATTTAAATGAGACAGCTTGTGATGCCAGAGCCATGCTTCTTCACACTTACAAGATATGAGACAGAGAGTCTCTGAATTATCTCTTGGTGAGAAGTTCATAAGGTATAGATTTCCCTTACGTTTGGCTCTTAGCAACTCCTAACCTGATTCTGACAGAATAGAACAAGCTTCCTTTTGGAACTTGACATTGTAGCCAGAATCACATAGTTGACTTATGCTTAAAAGATTATGTTTAAGCCTACAGACATAAGCAACCTTAGAGACAGAAACCTTACCTTGAAGAAGATCTCCATATTATCCCCAAAGGTTACTCTACCTCTAACTTTCTCTCTGTATGAGGAGAGTAGCCTCTTCTTGCTGGTCATGTGTCTTGAACATCTGGAGTCGAGATACCAAATATCCACATGCGGCTTGTGCAAAACAAATTATAGGGATTTAGGTACCCATTTCATAATGGGTCCTCGATGATTAGGGTTAGAAGATCGGTTTTTAGCTTGAGGGAGAGGTTTTATCTCTACACCTGAGTTAGCAGAGTTGAGATCTGGTTTGTCAGACTTGACTTTAGGTGCTTTTTTTCTCTTCTGGGTCTTCTTGGAATTTATCCTTGACGACCCAGAGAAAATGCAGTTAGGATTAGAAAAACGTTGCTTCAACTTTTGCAGCAGAGAAAAACATTCACAAGTATGAACACATTTTTTATGACAAAATGGTTTATTTGATTCATAAGACATTTTATTACAATCATTCCTAGCATTGTTGGTTCTAACGAACTTCCTATTTAGATCTGATTGTTTTGACTTCTTAGAATGAATCTACTCTGTTTTCTTCTTATCCCTTCCTACTCATTTGGCCTTCAGAGGAATTATAAATAGAGTCAGCAGCGGATTTTCCCTTCTGTTCCGGAGTGAACTTAATTGGCTTAGAATTGGGTTTAGAGCCCTTTGATGCAGAGGAAACAAACTTAGTATTCTCTGCCATGTATTCCAACTTTGGAGAGAATTTAACTCTTGTTTGTCATGCTAACAAGGCTAGAACCTCTGAGAATCTTTTTCTTCTGTCCTAATGCAGAACCAGATTCATTAGATTTCTCATTTGGAAGTTTTGCAACTTCTGGTCCTGTTGCTACAATCTCTGTCTCAACTTGCTCTTTACTTGAGTCCACCTCTGACTTTGAGTCAGAGTCAAGAAAATCCTTCTGTGAATTTCGAAGTGCAGAGGTATCATTAAGAACTTGAGATTATCGTATGCATGAGCTAGAGCCTTCATCCATCTTTTGTGTTGAAAAACTTTCAAAAGTATCCGAGGAATTACTCTCAGAAGAATCTGTATGACCTTTAGAAGGATAATTCAAGGCCTCAAGCAAATCGTGCTCGAAAACCTGTCTCACCGTTTATGTGAAGCCACCCCAATAATTTTGGATCCAGAGTTTTAATAAAGTTGTCCGATGATGAACTCCTGAATTCATCTAGTTCAGGTTAAACAACATCACCATTTGTTTTAGGATGTGAAAGATTATTAGAGCCAAAACAAAAGATCTCGTCTGTCTTCTGTATGCTATTTAGATCAACTTGTTGCATACCTTTTGAAGAATAAGAGATGTTTTCTAATTTTAACCTTTGAGTTTTGGCCCCATTCTCAAGCTTACATCTTTTGAAAGGTGAGGCTTTATGCAGAAATGGAAAATCTGGTTTTTGCTCTGCACCTAACCTAAACACAGACTCAAGAGTGGTTTTCTTCTTCCAGGTGAGGTATAGGTCTGAATAACCTATCTTGGCTCTATCCTGCTGAGAATTAATCTTTTCATACACCTGTTGAGCATCTTGATATTTTTTTAATCAAGAGTTCTTTTCTTTGTAAACTCTGGTGTAGAAATTTCCTTTCCTTTTGAAAATAATTTTTGAGGGCTTAAGAGTTTGGTCTGTCACGTTTCTTTTCTAAAAGCTCTTTTTCTTTCTTTTGTATAGTCTCTTTTAGTTCTGAGCACTCTGATTTAAGACTTATTGCAGTGGAACGTTTTCTTTGCAAAAGTTTTTCATTCTCCACTGACAATTCATGTTTTTTCTACAGTTAATAGCTCTGTCTCACGTTCAAAGAATAACTTTTCTTTTTCCAAAGACTTCCTTTTAGATTTTTCGACAGAGAGCTTTTGTAGTAGATTTATGAAATCATTAGTTAAAACAGAGATGCTTTCTTCCAAATCAGAATGAGAATAACCAGAGATAGAACATACCTGGTAGTCGGAGCCAGATCCGGACTCTTCTGTGTCATTCTCAATAGCCATTCCACAGAAATGGGCTTGGTCTTCTTCTTCGGATGAGGAGTCAGAGACCCAGTTCTTCTGTTCAGCCATGAGACTCCTTTGGGATCGATTATACTTGTACTTATTTTTGTAGTACAACTCATCTTTCACCAAAGGGCCTTTGCACTCTTTGGAGTAGTGTCCCATCTTTCCGCATGTGAAGCATCTGAAAGCTTGTTTCTTCTGTTCAGACTGCTCTTCCTCCATCTTGTTTGACACAGAGGGAGAGTTCCTTCCTTCAAAAGCTCTGCTTCTGTTTCGATCGCCTTGTCTTCCTCTTTTATCAAAGACTTTCTTCCCAAATTTCCTTTGAAATTCCATGGTAATCAAGGCCAAGGAATGTGCAAAAGCACTAATGTCGTCGTCTTTAGAGCTTGATGCTCTGTCTTCTTCATCGTTCTCCATGATAAGAGCCTTCTTCCCCTTTCGCCGTTCCTCCTTTGATCTTCTTTTGAGTCAGAGACAAGAGCCAGAGGTCCACCAAAGCAACCATCGCCTTCTGCACTTCTTGCTCCTGTGCTTGCAGAACGCCATACACATCATGAAGAGTCCATTGTTCCAGATCTTGGTTTTCCTGGAGAGACATGGTCAAGTTTCCCATTCAGCATTCAACCTCTTCAAGAAGAGCATATTGTTCTCCTCTTAGGTTCTGATCATATCACATTTACGATATTTGTTGATCAGTGAAAACAGCGTAACCTGGTGAAGAAGACGACTGTGTTCTTGAGTGAATGAGGGTGGAATACCAAGAACAGAATAAATCAAATTAAATTTTGATTCCTGCTCTGATACGAATTGTTGGATCGATTAACTCTGTTTCTTGGTATTAATTACTTACTTGGATGAYYTGWTTGACADGGATARWGCAGCGGAAAAGATATGAATCAACCAAAGTAGAAATCAATAAGAACACAGTAATGAAGATTGATGAACACAAGAGAGAACTTCAAATGATTTTCAATAGAT
>NC_037541.1:6726675-6727943 GCF_001531365.2 Cynara cardunculus var. scolymus
TCACATGTCACAGAGGCTCTGTTACCCTTAGGCCTCTGGCAGAACTCTTTTAATAGTTCTTGTCTATTGATATGGTGCGCGTGGTTCTCTGTGGATAAGGGTTAAAGCATATCACGCGCGTGTCAGAATCGGGGGCGCACGTCATTAATCGCGTGTCTTCCCAACTCCGTGTGTCATATTTTTGATTCGTCACACCCTATAGCCACTCATCACGTTATTTCTCCCAACAAACGGTTCAGTTCAAATCCCTCACTATAAATACCCCCTTCCCCCCAAAACGTAAACCTTTACAATACCTTTCTTCTCAGACGAACCTGCAATTTCTCAATCTTTACTAAAACCTGCAAATATGTCGTCTTCCTCAGCCTCAGCTCAATCGGTTAACGTCTCAAGCGACAATGAAGTAACTCAAGCCCAAGCATTAACGTCTCACGCTCTATCTTTTGTCTAGAATCGATACGAAAAAGTCTTTCTTGTGAAGAAACCAAACAATTACTACTTCGTTCCATCTTCAACAGGTTTCTCTGATTTCACCTTCCCCCTTCTAGAAATTCTTCGAAACCATCCCCTATATTACGCACTTTCAGCCACCAAACCTACACCTGAGTCATATATCACCCAATTCCTGTTAAGCTCTTACATAACTACCCTAGACAACACTGGACTAAGCATCGTTGGTTATGCTTCTCACCCAATCAACAAATCCCTTGTACCCATGGAACTCAATGTAAATACCCTTCGAACAGCCCTACACCTACCTTCTTTGGAAACTCTTAATTTGGATGCTTTCGCCCCAACCCCAACATATGATGAATTAATTCAATTTCTTGAATTTCATTCATATGCTGCCAAGACCCAAATCGTTAAAAGGACACAATTCAAACGCAAACGACTTCCTCCAATCTGGAATACCCTGTTCTCCATTGTGAATTGTTGTCAAACAGGGAAGGTCGGCAGCCATGACCAGACCTCTCACGCAATGCTTTCAATTGTTTATGGAATTTATTTCAACCTGCCCCTCGACTACGCACAACTTATCTTTGAAGACATGGTTGGACTAATCAAGAAAAAGTGCGCGACACAGAGAGGTGAGAAGTCGAAAGTGAAGGCGCAGAAGAAGGCCAATGAAGACCTCAACCATCCAAACCTAATTCTACAGAGGTTCTTTGGCCTAGTCTTTGGGGAATTGATCGCAGAGAAGCTGCCCTCTGCCGAGCCTAACGCCAGACTGTATCCTTTTAAGGAGTTCCATCCGACAGAGCATGAGC
>NC_037541.1:6729228-6733852 GCF_001531365.2 Cynara cardunculus var. scolymus
CCTTGCTCCAATAACAGAGGCTCTGAAGGAGTTGACATCTACAACAACAGAACTCAAGGCAACACTTTCAACCCTTCAGAGCTCTGTACTTCATAAAGACGATCTCGCAGAAGCCTTTAGCTCTCTGTCACTCAACCCCTCTTCAATCCAGAAGCTGAAGACAGATCTATCAGAGGTGGCCACCTAGTTTGCTGCTGATTTCATCTCTGCAGGCTACACAGACTACTCCACATTCAAGGATGAGATCAAGCAGATGTTCTCCTCTGCGGTCACCTACGGCATCGACACCAAATCCTCCAGGGCAAACATCAACCATCTAGCCACTCGCAGAGAGCTAGATGCAATGGTTGAAGCCTTAGGAGAGCTCGTGCGCAAGTATACAAATCAACTTCTCAAAGAAGCCCGAGCTTCCAACCAATCGATTAAAAACTGCACTTCAAAGCTCGTCAAAGAGGGTGACTCCTTCAGAAGCGAAATCTATCGAAGTCTCACTAAAATGAAGTGGGCCTCAGAGATCGACATAAACAACGCTTCTGTGCACGTAGAGCTGGTGATCGAGAAAATGGAGAAGGCGGCTACCAAAATCTTAAGGAGATTGAAGAAGGCTCCCCTTATCTCTTGCAAGGCAGAAGCCACCAAAATCCATGACGATCAAGGAGGTGATGACCATGATCGTCATGAGGGGGAGAAGAAGACGCAGAAGAAAGCTGAAGAGCCAAAGAAGCAGACCTCTGCCAAACCACTGAAGATAGTGGACTCTGCAGCAGCCCTGTTCTCAAAAGACAAAGCACCAGATCCTAAGGGGAAAGGCAATGGCAAGGCTGTAGAGGAGTCGCCACAGAGGGGGTCGAGCTCTGAAATGCCAGAGCAGATAAACGAAGAAGAGTACGACGACCCAGAGCTCGTTCAAGTGTTAAAGGCTTCTTTGGCAGAGGCTCAAGCAAGAAAGGGCAGAGCCCCTATCCCTAGAGCTGGAGAAGGCTCATCCTCCAAAATGGCGAAGGAGGAAACGTCCACGGGTATGTTCGACGCTCTGCTAGGAACCGTCAAACCTATCCTAGCAGAGGGGTCCACCCAGAGGCCAATTCTAGAAGTAGAAGAAACCAGAGTACCAGAATCCGCCACAGTGGGAAGGGTATATGAGATCTTTGATTCGATGAGCAAAATCCCTATGCAGAAGGTACGCACAGAGCCTGTAACCACTATGGAGGAGATTCTGCGGTGGCGCTATTCTGCCATAGACACAGAGCCCCCTTACGATCCAGAGCTTACAGGTATACTCTCTGCAGCTGCGAAGTTTCACTTCTCAAAGCTTACAAAGCCTCGCGAGCAGGTCTTCTCAGAACATGTGATAACCTCTCTTGAAACAATATCTCCAAGAACGATGCTGAAGAAGACCGTGCTCTATGCTCAATATGTGGTGAAGAGGGATGACGGCAACCTATACACGTTCACAGATGCTGACCTCCACAACCTCTGTGTATTTGACTTGATCTTCCTGCACAAAATCCTTAACAAATACATGGAGAGGAGGTCAAGTTATTCTATATCGCTCAGAAGGCTAATCGAAGTTATGCGCTCTCAAGTGAAATACTACAGCCAGAAGGACTTTGATATCGCGATGAGGTTGGCCCAAACAGAATTGAAGATTTCCCCTCCGAAGAACAGGCCAAGTTGGCTACTTAGATGTCATCCCAACACTATTGTCCAAAATCCCATCTTTGGGTTTGTGTTCTTGGACAAGGATGACATTCTAAGGTTCTTTGATCCCACAGAGGCAAACAAATATGCGACAGAGACTCTTGAGTGGGTGTTCAACCAAGTGGCTGCAGAAGTGCAAGATGGCAACTAAGGGCGGATGAAGTTTCTGGTATTCTGGAAGTGATCAAAGTTCAAGTTTCCTTTAGAGAATGGATATTCAAAGTCTACAGAACCATCAAGTCAGATCTGCAGTTTGCCGTAGACGACTATCCAGACTCTGATGTGGACTAATCTTCTGTAATAGATAGGCCTGAGCAACAATTTTGTATTTCTTTCAATTTAATGTAATTCTTTTCAGAGGATGAGTTTTATCTCCTCTTGTAATTCTTTCAATTAGTCATTTCTTGCATTTATTTGTCCATTTTTACTTTTTCATACTTAGGGGGAGATTGTTAGCTCCAATATTTACTTAATGTAAAAGTATGAAAAAGATTTCTGCAAGTGTTGACAGAAGGGTTTCTTCCACAGAAGACAACAAAGGACCAGCAACATAAGCTGTTTGATCGTACAAGTCAAGATTGACAGAACCTCTGTTGTCTCTCACAGAGGTTCTGGAAAATGGTCCTCTGGCAATAAGAACCTACAAGTCTTCTACAGCAGAGCCTCTGAGGTGGCTCATAAAGGGTCTGCGGATTCGTCTTCTGTGAAGATCCTGTTCTGTTGTTTTTCAAAGGTTGTTAGCTGCACGTGCTTCTCACGTGTCTAGGTTTTTAATCGACTTTATTTGGACGGCTTGGATGATTTCACTTGTCTAGGTCATGTCAGAAAGGTCGTTAGGAACTAGTATAAATAGAAGCTTAGGCCTTTGTAATTCAGTGTGCTTCCGTATTGTAATCGTCCATAATTTTCATTCAACTGAAAAACCTTTGAAGCTATTCTATTGTGTTCATCTTCTTAATATAAAATTGTGTGTTCTTGATTAATTACTCTGCTGTGTTCTTATCATTGTTTCCGCTGCACTGTAATCGTTCTAAAGATCATCCAGAGTAAGATCAAATACCAAATCTGAATTTACAGGTCCTAACAAAACTTTCATATTGTCTTACTAAATTAATCTTCCTCGATTCTTATACTTTAGATGCACCTTCATATTGAACACAAAGAGTGTCCTACAATGGATTTCCAGGTTCTTAGCTTCATAACAGAGTGATAAACCTCGTAAGAAAGAGACAAAGCTATTATAGTTCTAGCTCTAGTATCTAAAGCCATTTTCTTAGTCTGCGTCACTCCATTAATGAAGTAGTTCTAGAATCTTCCTTTCAAAGAGTACAAGGCACGTGTCAAACTTATAGAGGTAAGCACGTTTGGAGACAATACGGTGACTCCATATGAGTGCTTTACTTTGAGAGGTATGGTTTTGTCCTTTATGTGCAGAAGGATAAAACAAAAACTAATCTTGATCAACAAGATTTATTTAATTGTTGACGCTGGAATAACTCTAAAGTTTCTTCAGTATATGCTGAATCTTGAGTAGACTTCACACATGTTTGTAGACAGGCTTGTTATCAATGAAACCGCATCAGATCACGAACTGCTTGTCTCTATCTTCAGCTTTATCTTCGATATCACTGAAGGTTCTTGTGGTGTGAGTTTTATCTTCTTGAAGTATACTTGTCTCTTGAGAATTAGGATACTTGTTTAGTGATCACTAAACAGACTCATTAATGATTGCTGAAACTGAATAAAAGAAAACTAAGTACTTTTCGTTAGATAAAAAGGATCATCATCAAATCACTGAGAGAGGATCAACAATATTTTGTTGTTAATCTTAAAAGAAACTTGTTTGTATTTTAACATTTTGTTCTTATTTAAAATACAAACAACATAAGTTGTATAAAATTTTCTTTTTCTTGATTTATTTCAACTTTATTTCTTCAAAAAAATCTTCTCGAAAACCTATTTTCTTTTTGGTTCTTCGAAAGAAAAGTTTATCCTCCAAAATTTTGTTCTAAAAAGCTTTGTGACTAAAACTTCGTGTATATTTCTTTTCCTCTATAATGAAAATGGCATGTGCATCGAATATTAACTTTGGTATTGCGGAATGCTTCTTCAAACCAAACAACCACATTGCACTCCTGGAGATCCTTGCAGACAAATCTCACTTTACGGAAGCCGCCTCGTTCCTCAAAAACTGTATACTGGGACATGCTCTCACGTTCCAACCAATCATGGTGAAGGACGTATTAAGACCATTCTGGTACACCGCCGAGGTGAAGACTCCCAAAGGTGAGTTTGGATACCCTAACGTCAAGATCTCCAGCCAGGTCAACAACAGGACGTTGAACTTTGGACTTGAAATGATTCGTTCTGCGTTGCAGCTTCCAAGGACCATTCACTACGACTGACAGTTGAAGAAAGACCCCGGTTCATAGCTCAACATGTCTCTGACCAAGATTGAGAAGAACCTGATGTCTGCGGTCTAGCAATACCTATTTTCTCACTTTATTCAGTGCATGGACGGGAAAAATGGGGGCCAAGACCAAGTGGCCAGGTGGCACTAAACATTGGCTACTTGGTCATCAGGAACGTCAATGCTGACTCCGCTCAGCTTATCTTTGACGACCCGACGCTGAAGCTGACGAAATACCAACGAGAGAAGGTCGTCTCGTACACCAGGTTCCTGAGCGAGATTCTAGCCAGAATTATGAAGCATCACCACCCCATCCAGAGTGACCTTCCCGTATATAGGCTTGGATCAAAGATTCCTGATCACAAGTCCAAGTCTTCATATATTGGTCTATTCCCTCACATGTAGAGGATAGCCAATTCTTCTTCTTCTTCTTCTTCTTCTTCTTCTTCTTCTTCTTCTTCTTCTTCTTCTTCTTCTTCTTCTTCTTCTTCTTCTTCTTCTTCTTCTTCTTCT
>NC_037541.1:6734152-6752194 GCF_001531365.2 Cynara cardunculus var. scolymus
TTCTTCTTCTTCTTCTTCTTCTTCTTCTTCTTCTTCTTCTTCTTCTTCTTCTTCTTCTTCTTCTTCTTCTTCTTCAGCAACCATGAGTTTGGCTCAACCTCCAAAGTCTACCTACACTGCTACCATCTTATCCTCTCGCAAGAGGATACAATTTGAAGCCATTCTTAATCCCTCAACAAGGATTAAGAAAGTCACAAAGGGGAAACCTTCTCAGCTAGCTGAGACCTCTCAACAGGTCTTAACTATTGAACTTTGCCTTAACCTCGAGTTATCTGCTTTACCCCTCCCTTCCACTTCATCAATATCCTCTATTGTTGTCGTATGTATGGCACCTACCCCAACCACTTCAGTGACTTAACTCGTTGAATGTGTGATTTTCAGCATTGCCACTGTTGATCCTCTACTTCTTTTCTTAACCATTCTCTCCTCCCCTCCTTCCTTGGTCTCCATCACACGAGTTGATGAACCAACAATGGTTGTCCCATTCTTGGTGAAGCTATCACCACAGGACTTGAGAATGCTTCTCTCGATTCCCCTCAGCAACATGTGGTTGATCCTCTCGACAACTTATTTGAGAATTTCGGCCTTAGAGGTAATTAGTTGGATACTGCTAAGGATCCGTCAGGTATACACCAATTCCCCCCCTCTTCTTTATTTACTAAACCTAATCTTTCTCATGCTCATTATTTTCCCAACCTTGTTTCTACAGGTACTATAAAGAATGCATCCGCATTCACTGAGACTAACGTCTATTATATATATGGGGATGTCTAGTTGTTTCTCGCTGTTGTGGCCACCATCCTTGATAAAATGGACGAGGTTCAGCAGGGAATGCTCTTAAAGGAAGACTTGGCTCAAGGCCTCTCTGCTGAAAAAGTTGAGGTTCTTGGCATTAAAAATGAGATGAAATCCAAGAATATTGTAATCCAACACAACTCAAACTCTATTCCTGAGCTTTCCAGCCAGGCTGAGGATGTTCAAGATCCTTGAATGGATTTTTCCAGCTTCTACAAAAGCTAGCGCCTATCCCTGAACCCTTTTTCAGTGAGGCTGATTGACATCAGCTAGATATGGTTGTTGAGCTCAACTTTTAACAAGCATAAGCTCTAGTCTTCATAGAGCAGACGCTGACCGACCTCACTTCTTGCCTCCCTTCCTCCGTTGATGATGGCAAAGAGATAAAAAGGCTACATAAAAGGATGATGCTGAAGATACGATCGAAGCTGAAGCAAAATTCATTTTCCATAATTAGAATAGCGAGGATGATGAGGATCCCGAGATCCTTGACTCAGGTGTTGATCTTGGTAGTGATGATGATGATGTTGATGATTAAGATGATGATGATTTCTCCATCTAACTCATCCCAACATAGCCTGCTAAATTAATTTCCTTTAGGGAACCTTCTTCCCAGGGGGAGAGATCTTCTCTCTAGCACTCCTACTTTAGCAAAAGGAAAGAAGTTGGTGAAGACAACTTACCCCTAGTCTTTTGGGCGTTCAACTATCCAAAGGTCGTAAATGCTTCAACCGTGTTTGCATCCTCTACCTTTGAAGTTGAATCTTATTTTTCTCTACCTCCTATCTCAGAACCCCTATCTCTCTCTGCAACGATCGCTCTCAACCCCTCAACCCATCCTTCTTCCTCTAACATACTTTATGAGGATGATGAAGATGAAGCCTTCAACCTCATCCTAGGAAGTTGGCTAGACAACCTGTATGCTCTGAGGTTGAAGAAGAATTGAAGATGCTCAGCTTACAAGTCAACTTCACCAATCCATAGTAAAATTCCCTCTTCGTACCTCTAGATATGGTGAATTCAACTTATGTTGAAGGGATGTTCACACAAGGTGATTCTATCAGTGCACAGGACTTACTCTTGGAAGAAGCTGAATAGAAAAATCTAAGAGTACTAACGCTGAAGGATCAAGAACTGAACTGGTGCAGAGCGAAGATCGAAACAAGAATGAGCCCTCACAGGATTTCAAACGTCACAATCAGCGGGCGAATGAAAGATGGTGGCCTTCTTGTTTCTATGGTCATCTTTCGAGAGAACAATGATGTTGCTACAGATTATCCCTCATTCCTCAGCAGATATGGCTTCTATGAATGGCTCAAGATTCGATAAGCAATTCAAAAATCCAAATCAAAGCATAAGGCTTACATTTAAGAATTTCTTAATGAATTATTCAATAAAGTGTCAAAAATCATAGAGGTTCCACCTCTGCCACAAAATACCTCTCGAAGAAGAAAGAACCTTTTTCATCCAAGAGAAGGTTCATCCCACATAAATGAGCATGAAAAAAAAATCAGTGGAAGAACTCTTCAAGAATAGGAAGAAGCCAGATATCTCAATGTTGAATCTGTCACTGACTGAGAAGGGACCCTTCACTCCTAATACAGTGCATGTGAAACATGAGTATGGACTTATGTTCATTGACTATGATGGTCAATATAGATTTCAGCGAGTATCTGAGTTTCATCTCTACCCAACGGATCACTTAGAGTATCTTCGAACTTGGCTGAACGACGACCTCTTTGGAGAGATGATGACCGCAGGATTCAAAAGGAAATGCTGAAAAGAAAGGTTCGAGGAGAAGATGTCCCTGACTACATCAACTTTAAAGATCTAAGTTAAGAACCTTTCAATCTTGTAACCGTTGTACTTTTATTTTTTAAGCCTATCAAACCAATTGTAATCATTTGTAATATATTGACTTGAATCATATTTCAATGTAATGATTGGTTCACATAAAAGTATCTCTGAAAAAAGTAAATGAGACATGTACTTACGAGTCCTATTTATTTTACATTCTCTGACACATTTCTTGTTAGTGAATATGCTCTCAGTGATGAGTTATCCATGTTATGTAATTTCATTCTTTCCTTGTAATCATTTACAAATAAGTGAATTTTCATAATAAACTCTGACAATGAATAAGGTCCCAAAAATAGTGAAAAGGGACACATATTTTACAAGTACCTTTTCCATACTTTAACAACTAAGCAATTTTCTTTATGTTGCTTTGTCATCATCAAATAGGAGGCGATTGCTGATCCATACTCTTTCAGTGATTTGATGATGATCATTTTATACCTAGTGAAAATACTTAGTTCTGTTTTATTCCGTTTCAGCAATCATCACTGATTCTATTCAGTGATCGTTGAACATGTATTGTAAACTTCTCTAAAGATCCAAGTATTCTTCAACAAGACAAAATGCACACCAAAAGAACCTTCAGCGATGTCGAAGATAAAGCTGAAGATAGAGACAAGCAGTTCATAATCTGATGCAGTTTGTAGTGACAAGCATGCCTATAACGCAATGGGTACAAATAGCCATGGAGACTCTCTTCTCCATATCATCTTAACCCCGCGAAACTAAGCTTACTTCCAGCGAAGAACAACACATACATGCAAAACTGAGCTTACTCTCAAGCAAAGTTTTAGCATCTTCTTAAGCAAGTCTTTTCTCTCTTGTTTTTTTGTATCTTGTGAGCTCTTTAGATTGTTTAGATAAGTTTTGTCTCTTCTCTTCTTCCGCAAAAAATCCATAAATTATGTATTGATCTTCTCATATCAATAAAGAATTTTAAAAGTAAAATTTTGTATGTTTGTATTCACCCTCATCTTTTACAAACTGTTACCTTTAAACTTTTGTAGATCCGTCTAGGACCAACCTCATCATTGTTTGAGGTGCGGCATGGCCATTGGGTGGCGTAGATTGGGTGGAATGTTTGGGCATTTGGTATACAAATAGCGATGTTGACAAAGGTGTACACGACCTTGCGAGATCATGTGGGGCCTTGAGACTTGCGACCTTATAGTTTTTAGTAAGCAATACAAGCCCCTTATCTCATAGAAGCTATATTTGGAATCTATGGATCTTGGCATAAGTCATGTACAAATAAATAGGATAAAGGGTGAAAATTAGGTCTATGATCACAAGAACACCATCTTGTAGACATATTGTTATTTGGCATTCAATAAGAAATTACATCTTCTCAAATCCCAACATCGACATTTACATAATTACATTCAATTAATTAATAAACAACATAATAAATAGTAAATAAAAACATCAATGTAATTAATTAAAAGAATAATTAATAAACAATATATAGTGAAACACGTCATGATAAACATCAACATATTCAAGTTAATCAAGTCATCAAACTCTTGTAGGACTATTTCTTATTAAAAAAGAACTTAAAAAGTTTGGGGTTGATCCAAGAGGATATAATGTGAAGTTATAAAACCTTATGGATCTAAATTGAAAATCACAAGTCTGTTAATGTGGACCAATAATCTTAACCGCTTTATAAATACATAAGAATAAGAAGTACAAGTCAACAACCCTTTTTTTTGTGTGGTGGGGGGTTAGAACCAGCCTATGCCCTACTCCCCTTACCCATGTTCATTTGGGTCTTTGAAGGTTGGGGTACAAAAATTCCAACCTTGTCATTTCTTGACACATGTAGGTCTATGATCACATAAAAACTAAATTTGGAACCGGACAACCTCAACACACAACCTAAGGTCGCGTACAAAGAAATTAGACAAAAGGTGAAAGTCTGGTCCTTTATTTTCATTGGTTCATTTCAAAAGTGGTTTGCTTTACAAGATTAGAAGGTTGCAAAACTCTAGAGTCAATCCTGGTTATTTTGGATCACATTATCTCGTGTAAGTATAGTATAACCTCCCTTTGAGTAATACAATCATTATCTTTCTCAATGTGACATATACTATCACACCAATGGTGAAACTATGTTAAATATGTTGTCTTGGTTTGCGTATCAATTCATGTTTTGTCTGTTTGAGCGTATACTTTGCAATTTTGCCTATTGCATATATCTATTTAAGGATCATTGTAAGCACGCATCTAATTCTCGTATTCATATTTCTTGTTTAAGAATATAATCGCATTTGGATATCATTGTTGTTTGAGATAATTTTGGATCATTATTGTATTGTTTGTTGAATATTATTTGCATATTGTATTCAAGCTTTTTCAACTAGATTTAGAGTAGTGCATTATTATCTCGCTAACCATGTGCTTGTCAAAATATCTAAAACAATTGAAAATCCTATGTGAAAGACTTGTAGAATCTATGTCGAGACGATATTCAAGTAATAATATGGAATATGTATGGTGATTAAAGAGAATGGCATGGACAAGGAAAGTTTCACTTAGGGAAAATGAAGTTCATTTAATCGTTTATGCACCAGATCAACTAGTTTGCCTTTTATAAACAACACTGCATTAAATGTTGCATGCTAACTTTCATGCATGTCTTGATATGAAGATAACTACGATTGTCCGGTTTTTATCCTCGACGGGTTTTTTGCTTCAACGAAATACCGTGTCTTTTTTATTTATTTTGTTTATTTCGGAGATTCAATCTATAGTTGACAACTCCACAATTCAACCTTAAATTATCTCATTTAATTTTTGGCATAAACATATATACAATATATTAAAATACTTTTTGGTTTTTTAAATGAAACATTAGAAAACAAGTAAAATGACTAAAATAACCTCCTTTAACTGGATTTAACAGAAAAATTAATGGTTGTTAAACACAAGAACAAAATCTGTTGAATTTGGACAAACGTTAAGGAACAAAATCGAATTAATAAAATTTAGGGATGATATCGGTTAAAATATACATAATGCTAAAGACCAAAACTAAACTTTAAGGTTAATATTACCTAATAAAGCTAACTATCAAAACTTTTTGATCCAATTGTTGCATTTTAGGAAATCCCTATGGGTTTGAAATCAGTCACGAAAATTACTTGAATGGTCATTCCATTCATTTAAATTGATATTCTAGCCATTATTCTCTTGGGTTTATTCAAATGTCTCTACGTCCATAATATCTACATCTGCAATATTATAGACCTAACTAAAAAATAGAAAAAGAAAAATTTTATATTCAACCCAGGTACGCAATTGTGATGGTCAGGTCCGCAATTACGACGGTCAGGTCTGGTATACGACGATAAAGTCCGTAATTACGACGGTGTTACTTACTAACATGACGGAATTTGATTTTTGTAATCGTTTAGTCAGATTCACAATATTAAAGATAAAGATATTACTGACATAATAACATTACTAACAATCTAATTTAAACGACTAAAATGATCATTTAAGTCGATTTGTCATGTATGGTAGAAAGCTACTTTTATACATCACATCAAGTTGAATGGGTCAGGAAATGAAGCTTTGACCGAGTATGCTTTAAATCTTTCTCCGTTAGTGTTATTTTCAAATATTAACATTATTATTATTATTATTATTTTGTTTTAAAGTGTTATAATTTGTGTAAATAGTACTCTTAATTTCAACATTCAACAATACCGTACAAGTTTTTTAAGCATCCATTGTGGACTTGTGGTGAATATTTCAGAACCTCATTTTTTATATTTTCTGTAATATTATTATCATTTCAATAATATATAAAATATTTTAAAACTTCACAATCCAAATTCTTATAAAAACTTTACTTTCTATTTTTTATTTATAAAAATGTAATTTTAGTCATGGATTATTACATAAATTAATAAATAATCATAAAATTATTAAAAAGATTTAAACATAATTTTATTGATTTTCACTTTTCAATATTAATATTAATTTGTTAATTTATATATTTTACAAACATATTTGAAACAATTAGAACATAATTATAATGTTATACTACAATAAAAAAAATATAACATTACATAAATATTCATCTTAATAAAATACAATATTAATTAATAAATAATAATATGGATTACTGGTAATCTTGATTCAACTATATATGTACAACCAAGTCGGAGCGGATTTGATGATAAACTTCATCTGAATCTTTATTAGAACTTCTTTAAAATAGTCATGGGTGAAATGTTAAAATATTAGTGTCGAATAATTTACTTCCTGCTCTTGGTATATATATTTTTTTGCTATATTTGTATCGAATTATCTAACTCTTATTATATTTATGTCATATATATATATATATAAACAATTTCTATTAATTAAAAACAGTAAAAATAATTTATAAAATTATTAATTTACAAAATTTATAAATTAATATATAATTGTTTAAAAATAATCTAAATATAATAACAATAATCTAAGAAACAACGATAATAATACAGTAATGAAAACTATATTTATATAAAAACCTTAATTTTTGATCAAACATCTAATTTTTATTAAAACCTATAACTAAACAACAACGTTTATTTCATAATAGAAGTTATTATAACCTCCAATTGCAACCTCAACAAAAATGTACATTGAAGATGAGTAGATGCTCGTATACCAATTTGGATATAGAAAGGGTGTAAACGAATAATGAATCTTGTATTTAATATTTATTATTTCTATGATATATTTATTAAATATATCAACAAACCTTCTACAAGCAACTCCCAGATTTAAATTTCTAATAAGTAATATTTGTTAATAAAACAATTTGTCGCTTTTTTTAAACAAATTTTCATAACATGAAGTATTATAAAAAATTGCATAACAATAGTAAATTATTTTTACTAGATTAAATAATTGCATAAAGTATTTTATTATTGTTTTTATATTTATATTTATATTATATTATAAAGCATTTGACAAAAAAATTTAAAAACCATTTTTTATGCATGATGTAATGTTTATTGATGTATATTACTTAAAGTTCAACATTAGAAGCGATTTTACGTAAGTACAACTTATTAAAGCTTCATTTTTAAATTCGTATAACTAACTGCAAATAAATATAATCAAATACAGGATAAACATATATTTTAAATATAGAAAATCTAATATATAATTAAGATAATCATTGAGTTTCTAACCGAACGTTTAATTATCATCTTTAATAAATATTATATTATTAAACCAAAAATATATTACTTTGTTATTAGACCTAAATTAAATTATAATAAAAAATTAAAATTAAAGAAGTTACACCAAAAAAACGAAAACTATTAAATAGTTAATTTAATACTAATATCGATTTTATTTTTTTAAAATTTTTTTATGTTATCTTCAAATTTATATTTAATTCAAAAATAAAAAAATTATCGCTTTATCAAAACCACATAAAAACGTATTATATCAATAGAGACTAATAATAAAAACTAAACATTAAAATGGAGATTTATCTCGCTGCATTGCGCGGGTACCCTTCTAGTCATATTATAAAACATTTAAGGTAATATCTTAAAAATCATTTAAGGATAATTGTAGAACTCGAGCCGGTTCATTAAAAAGGAGACATGATGATCATGATCATCATGAGGGAGAGAAGAGGCAAAGAGTTGCAGAGAATATTCATGGTATAGAATTTACTGGTGGAGTTTTTGGAGATAATTTAGCTAGTGTTCAAGAATTTGGTGAGAAACAAGCCGAGGATGTGCAAGAGGAAGAGGGCCCAGTTCTTGCTGATGTAGAACCGATGGTTGAAAAGCCTGAGGTTGCTGACAAAAGAACTGCGGATGAGGTAATGTCCGATGCTCTTTTGACTGACATTTTTGAGGTTAATTCTGATGATGTTGATAGTATCGAAACAATCAAGCGGAGTTTAAAAGAAGAAATGGATGAACGTTTTGAATTTTCTGATAACGAAGTCCAAGAAGGAGACTTCGACATGATTCAGCAACTGAACGAAGTTGTTCCTGAATCTCCAGAAAGGAAACCACAAACTGAACCTGCGACAAATCTACCTAAAAGCTCTACTATATATGAAAGTGCACCAACATGGACAAAAATTGCTGCTAGGTGGGTAGTCTCAAGAATCAAAGTTCTTTTCATGGAGAACATCGAAAAGAAGATTTTCGTTCATCATATAAGAGAACTTAATGTTGTAAAGCTACATGATATTTTTTATTTCATTGAAAAGGATCAGAGAGAATATCTTGATATGATGAGGTCCAAAGATCAATCTGCAAGATATGTCAAAACAAATCATAGAATCGTGATGATAAACAAGATTGTCTCGAAGAAGCTTGTACATGTCTGGTATCCGGAGTTTCATGTCCCTAGACAAGATGTGAAAGGATGTATTCTCTAAAGCTGACTTAAGATTTTAAAGACATTATTTTTTATCTTAAAAGAAGAACCAACAGACCTTTTGATGTCACAAATGCTTTGGATGCAGTTAAACGATTTTTGAGGAATCAAGTGAAGTTTTCTTATATTTCTGAGCTTCAGTTGGGAATTGAAAGCAACCAACCGAATGTAAACATGCTAAAGCCCAATTAGAAGTTTTCTGATATTGAAAGTCTTCCACTATACCTGATCGTTGAACAACCAGAATTTGAAATTATTTATGTAATACCCAAGATCACATTTCCATATATACATATATTTCCATATATCAAGAAATATAGTTTACACATTCGAACTCAATCTCTTGGAAAAGCTATACTACAAAATAGCTAACAAAATTTTCAACAAAATCACTATACCAAGTATTCACATACTAAATAATACATAACAAGTATTCATATATAAAAGAATAATATGCTTGCCTAATAACCCATGCAAGCATATAAATATCACTTCACAATTTTTCCTTCCCCTTGTCTTCTGGATGTGCCCGACCTGTAATGCACAATTTTAAAACACAAAAATGAGGGTTAGACCTTGAGGTCTAGTGAGAAATCTCTTTGATGCTATTATAGGGTGAGAAATCACCAAATCATATTTATAAACTCATCTTTGAAATATTAAGAATTATACATCATTTTGATATAACAAACCTCATTTATTGTATCCAAATATCCAAATAATTTGAACAACACATTATGAGTAAACTTACTGTATCGTGTAGAGGTTTATATAATTTTCTCGCATCACATGGGTGAGACAAACCTATTTACTCACAACATACTGGTGTAAGAACCTCAACTCAATGCATCACACTGGTGGGATAAACCACTCTTGTCGCATCAATAGGATGCGATAAAACAACTTGTCGCATCATAAGGATGTGACAAAAAACACTCCTCACATCATATAGGTGCGATAACCACTTCTTATCACATCAATAGGATACGATAACTTTAAGTCATCGCATCACATAGATGCGACAAGTGTCAAGTCATTACATCATAAGGATCTGATAACATTGAATGTTTAATCAAAACCCATATTTTATAACTCATAATTTTGCCACCTTTATCTTGGTATACACCTCTCTTTGATATATCACCCTTATCCCAGTATACACATCTCCTTGATATGTCACCCTTATTCCAACACATGATATAAACATATCAAATTCCCACAATTTTGCCAATTATGGCATCAAAACAGTTTTATAACAACAACTAATATAATGAACCATACGGTTCTATACCTAATTTCCAAATAAGGAAAGTTTAATAAAAAATTTAAACTCACCTTATGAATCACGTAGATAAATAGCAATAATCTCCCAAGTAGAAATCACAGAGTCAATTCGTTCTTCCCTCCTTATGTTTTCTGTTTGGATTGGAACCAAGAACACACACATATAAAACTTTTGCACCAACTTATAAAAATACCCATGAGATATTAAAAATATCTCATATTAAAGCCACTTAAACCATTGAGGCGGTGGTGGAAATTGGTTTTTAAATTAATTAGGCATATAAACACATCAATCCCCTCAACTTACCATCACTTATCAAAACCCATCCCAAGCTTTATAACCAAATAACTCGGTTATCACATTATCTTCCCCTCAAAAGAATTCCGTCTAGAGATTCATTCAATCAAACAACTGAGGATATTTTTGATCTCATTTCTGATTCTAGATCCCATGTAGCTTTTGGACCATTATGAAAACATCATTGTATTTTCACGAGACTGATTTCTTTATTTCTTAAAACTCTTGTCTTCCATTCAATGACGACTTTAGGGGTTTCCACAAAATTCAATTTACTATCAACTTGTGTAACACCCGAGGTTCCACATTTGCATATAATCATGTATTTCATATTTCAAAAAAAATACAAATAGTACACCTTCGATCCCAATAGTACAAGAAGCTATATTACAAAATTTACAACCAAAAATTTCCAAAATAACATTCTTGTACACAAGTTGCATAGATAACAAATACTCCAAAAATCCAACAGATAACATGCTGCTCTTCATAAATCAAGTAAGCATAAATAGGAAAATTATATATTTTCCCCTTCCCCTTATCCCTTGGTAAAGCCTGACCTGCAATGTACATTTTTAAACACAAAATGAGGGTTAGACCTTGAGGTCTAGTAAGAAATCCCCTCTTTGCAATTACTGGGTGAAAATCACCAAAACATGTTATAAAATCATAATTCAAATTTTACGAATATCTAACAACTTTTATAAAATATAACTCAAATATCATATACAAAAATGTGAGTTATAAATTTTCCTTACCGAACATGGAATGATACTACTCAAGTTCTCACATCATTCGGTGCTAAATACCCAGAGCTCTTATGGCTCATAAGGACTAAAGCTCCTAATCTCAACTTTTACATTTTATAAGAGAATACGACTAACAAGAGTTCTTGGTTATAGGCTAAAGTTTAAAAACAAGAATTGTATCAAACTAAATAACCAAAGATACTCTAGGTTTTTATCAAACCTTTATTCTTTTGAATAGTTGAAATGCAATATCCGGTAACCCAAAAACATTGTTTATTCGAAATACAACAATTAAAGCCTCTAGCTATAAGTTATTTTCCTCTTCTACACAATATCATTGTTACCCTATCAATAAGAGTAATAAATCCAAGTTTTCACATCATAAAGAAATGATAACTCTAAATCATTACATCTCATGGATATGACAACAAGAGTTATGATCAAAACACAGATTCCACAATTGCCACCTTTATCCCCATAGTACACCTCTCCTTGATATGTCACCCTTATCCCATAGTACATCTCTCCTTGATATGTCACCCTTATCCCATGGTATACATCTCCTTGATATGCCATCCTTATTTTCTCATAAAATGTAATCAAATCTGACATTTTTAGACAAAAATGGCTTTAAAACAGTTTTCAACATAATGGGTGATAACATCCCTCATCGGACAACACATAGGCGATGGCATCGGATAGCCTATGGGCGATGAACCCCACACTGGTCACCACTTGGGCGATCAAAACCCTCACCGGACAACACTTGGGTGACGAACACCCAATCCGGACAAGGCTTTGCGCGATGAACACCCAATCCCGTTGATGCCTTGTCCGATAAAGGTCCTCATCGTACAGCACTATGTACGATAAGTTTATCGAACAACAGTAAAAATGATAAGGGTCCTTACCGGACCATGCATTGTATAATAAGTATATACATACATCAATTCTGATCTTAACTTTGAAATACAATCATCATATAACTAATAAACTACCAGAAATGTTATACTTAGATTTACCAAGCATTGTAAAACTCACCTTAGATATTCTTATTTGAAGATGAATGACACACAACAAAGACATCAAATAATAATAGAATTAGCTTCCTTTCTTTAGCAAATTCAAACTGATTCTTTCTTTCCTTTTCTTTCCCCAAAATAGAAATGGGATGAATTCTCAAATTTTACCCTTTTATACACTTGCCATATTAAAGCGATCTCTCTCTCATTCAAATATATATATATATATATATATATTATATATATGTGTGTGTGTGTGTGTGTGTGTGTGTGTGTATGCATCATAGGTTATTAAAAATATAATGAACAAATAATCACATAACCAAATAATCACATAACCACAAATTAAATAATTTACTTACCAAATTTCAAAATTACCCCAAATTATATAACCATAACCCGGTTATCACAACTTGCACCTCAAGTAACAATACTGCCAAATTCGGATCGGCCAGACACTTTAGCAGGTTAGAGACATGAAAAGTGTTGTGAATAGCATTGAGTTCCTCAGGCAACTCCAACTGATATGCTATTAAACCAACCCGTTTACAGATTATGAACTTCCCAATATACCTTAGACTGAGCTTATCTCTTTTCCTAAATCGAATTATACCCTTCCACAGAGAAACTTTTAACATTACAAAATCTCCTACCAAAAATTCAACCGGTTTACGGCATTTGCCAGCATAGCTTTTTTGTTGTTTCTGAGCTGTTTTAATTCGTTCTTGTATCTGATATATCGTTTCAGAAGTTATTTGAACGACTTCTAGACCAGCCAACTGTTTCTCCCTGACTTCATTCCAACACAACGACGTTCTGCACTTTAGGCCATACAAAACCTGATACGGTGCTGCTTGAATGCATGAATAGTCACTATTGTTGTATGCAAATTCTATTAGAGGCAGTTGATTTTCCCAAGATCCCCCAAAGTTAATTATACAAGTTTTCAAACGTGTTCAAGGGTCTGAATCATTCTTTCATTCTTCCCATTTGTTTGAGGGCGATACACCGTACTTAATTTGATGTGAGATCTCATAGCTCTTTGAAAGCTATCCCAAAAGTTAGAGATAAATATGTTGTCCTTATCTGAGATAATTGACAACGGAACAACATGACGAGTTACAATTTCTTCAATGTAAATCTTTGCCAGCCTTTCTAAAGGAAAATTTTTCTTAATGGGTAGAAAGTGCGCAAATTTAATTAGAAGATCTGCAACAACCCATATAGCATCATACCCCTTTAGAGTTCGCAGTAACTTCATGAAGAAATCCATTGTGATATGATCCCATTTCCACACAGGATTTTCCAGAGACTGTAAACTCCCATATGGTCTATGATGCTCAATTTTCACTTGCAGACACGTCAAACATCGTTCTACATATTTTACAATATCCCTCTTCAATCCTAGCCACCAATAGAATGGTCTTAAATCTTTATATATTTTATTAGTACCTGGATGAATCGATTTTCGCGATCTATGACTTTCGTCTAAAATCAATTCACAATTGTTCCCGAAACATGGTATCCAAATTCTGCCTTGAAACATAGAATCCCCTTGTCATTGTTTGTCAGGGTTGAAATTATTCCACCAACTCTTTTGGGCCTCAAAATTTTCTTCTTTGACAGCTTCACCTTGACATTTTAGATTTTTTTTAAAAATGTCAGGAATTATATTTGTTCTCAACAATATGGCTTTAATCGTTTCACTCGTTTCCTTCCGACTAAGTACACCATCACGTTTGCTTTCCCAATGTGATAAAGGATTTCATAGTCATAGTCGTTTATCAATTTAACCACTGTCTTTGCCACATATTTAGCTCTTTCTGATTAAACAAATGTTGAAATCTTTTATGGTCGGTAAAAATCCGACATTTTGTTCCCAACAAATAATGTCTCCAAATTTTCACTGCAAAAAACACGACCGCAAGATCCATGTCATGTGTCGGGTACTGTTACTCATGATCTTTTAATTGTCTGGAAGTATAAGCAATAACTTTCCCACTCTGCATCAATACACACCCCATACCCAGTTTTGAAGCATCACTGTATACCATAAAATCTTCAGACCTATCCGATAACGACAATATTAGAGCACTGCAAAGATGGTCTTTCAACAACTGGAAAACTTTACTTTGATCTTCTTCCCGTTCATGCTTAACACTTCCTCTTGTCAGCTTGGTAAATGGTGCAGCAATACATGAGAAATCTTGTATAAATTTTTTATAATACCCCATCAAAGCGAAGAAACTACGGATCTCTGTAGGGGTTCTCGGTACTTCCCATTTTTCAATAGCTTCAATCTTTGCAAGATCTACTTTTACCCCTGCCTCAAAAACAACATGACCCAAGAACTGAACTTTCCTCAACCAAAACTCACACTTAGACAACTTGGCATACAATTTATATTTATTTAGAAGTTTGAGAATTAAACCAAGATGCTCGGCATGCTCCATTTCAGATGTTGAGTATATCTTTGACTAACTCTAGTTTGGCTAATTTCTTTATGACTTGAAAATTCATATGTGAAATTTTTTGATGCCATAGACAATTTTCCTTACTCCTATATGAGACAAGACACAAGGTCTCTTGTTCTACAGAAGATTGGAAGTCCAGAAGATAGAGTTTACATTCTCTCTTTGCCTTTATAATGGCATGTTTTGTTTCAATGATACAGAACCCTTTGTCAATATCTCACTTCCAAACCCTTGTGACAAAATTGGCTTATGCTTAAGAGATTCTCCTTTAAGCCTTCAACATAAGCTACTTTTTCTATGGATATGTTTCCTTTGATGAGAGTGCCATACCCTTTGATTGTACCTCTATTGTTATCTCTGAAAGTCAAATATCCTCCTGGTTTTTCGATAAAGGAGGAAAGTTGACTCTTATCACCAGTCATGTTTTTGGAACAACCTGAGTCCATGTACCATGATTGCACATGTTAGTCCTGCAAGAAACATTAAGGTTTCTTAGGTACCCATTTCATGATGGGTCCTTTCTTGTTAGCTTGTGTTGGTCCTGTAAGGGTCTACAAGAAGAGAAACAGTTTGTAGAAGGGGGGATGAATAGAAACACAATATTTTCAAATTTAAAATATATATTGATAGAGAAGATCAATATAGATTTTACAAGATTTAGCAAATAAAAACCTATCTAAACAATCTTTGGTTACACACAAAGCTTTAGCAAATACAAGAAAAAATATTGCTAAAAGAAAGATCATTTACTTAAGCTAGAAGGTGCTTGAAGTAAGAATAAGGTTAGAGAGAGATACGCGCTCTCTGCATGGAGAAGAAACACTTCTATTTATACCTAGTGTATTAAATGATCATTTAATGCAATATGGTAGGTTTAGAGTGCGTGTCAAACCTTAAGAGGAAGGCTTGTCCTTTGCTACAGTGAATAGTACAAAAACACTATTTTTGAGCAGACATCCTTACCTAAAGTTGGTGGACAAGAAATTGACTAATTGGCTCTGTACCGTACTAACTTTTGTAAGGGTATGGGTTTTGTTCTTTGTGTGCATAAGGACAAGACAACAATAATCGTGCTAAGCAAGCTTCCTATGATCGCTGAATGCTGGAATGACCTGAAGGTCTCATCATCATTCGCTGAAGCTAGAGCAGTCTTCACACATATATAGACATACTTGTAATCATTGAATACCGCTTCAGATCACGTACTCGCCGGTCTCTAATCTTCAGTTTCAGTCTTCGATGTTTGTTGAAGGTTCTTTGGTGTGAGTGTTGTCTTCTTGAAGTATTGCTGTCTCTGAAAGATTTACAAAGCAAGTTCTTCAGCGATCACTGAACATACTCAGTGAAGATCGCTGGAACTGAAAATACAGAAACACAAATACAACGTGAAAGAGAAGGGATTATCATCAAATCACTGAGATAGAGGATCAACAACTTGGGGCTTTACACCCTTGTTTCATCAGCCCTCTTGGGCTCAGGTTGCTTAGCTTTTCCCTTAGCCTTTGTAGATCTTGGGTTTTTTATTATTATTCTTCTTCTGAGTTGTAGGATATTCATATCTATATATATACTCAGAGAAGATGCATCTATGGTCCATCATATGTTTCCTCAGCTTTTGTAAAAGTGTTAAGCAATGACAGTTATGACTATTTGCATGAGATTGTTTAACAACTTTCTTTTTGTTTAAAAACTTGGAAACGGAAGCATAACAAAAATATTTTGTCCTAGCATTGGTTGTTTTTACAAACTTCCTATCTAGTGTAGAATTTTTATGTGCAAGCTTGGGCTTTACTTCCTGGTTGAGGGGTTGACTGACTTTCTTCCCTTTTGTTGAATTAGAGGAAATATTATGGTTAGAGTTTTCAGATGCATGCCACTTCTGTTTTAGTTCATAAGTGAACTTAATGAATCTAAAAGGATGGGGATTGGTTTGTGGAATTTCCATGGAAATCTTGACTTTACTCTTTTCTTCCTTTTCTAATTCTAAAGAAGTTTAAGCTTTTATGCATATCTCTATGAAATCAAAACTCATTAGGATTTTTGGAACTCTTATTTTCTTATCCGCAATGACTTATGGCTTTTCACATATCATCTCTTCTTCAGAATCAGAGTTAAGAAAGTCTCTTTTAGATTTTTCAAAATCTAAGTCCTTTTGTGAATTTTCATTAACGATGGGTTCTGAAATTGATGGGTTAGAATTATCTTTCAAGACATCATGAGATGCTGATTCCATAAATGATTTATGTATAGAACATGGATCATTCATTGGACTTTTATGAGTCTTTGGTTCCTTACTATGATGTTCTGGTCCATCGGTAGCATTTTTTGATGTACTTGTAGATGAGATGGCTAGAGGCTCTAGTTGAACTAGAGAGTTTCCATCGGCCTGTTATTGCTTTAAAAGAGTTTTGCTTCATCTTTTATATCAGCACCCTTACTAGTGCTACATTCATAAACCATATTGTTGAACTCTTGTTTTGAAAATGTGGATTTCCCACTTATCCTGGCTCTTTTGAAAGACGATTGTTTGAGTGCAAGTCAGGTTTTCAAACACATCCCAAATTAAAAGTGGATTCAATAGTGGTTTTCTTATTTCCTATGAAGGAATCAAGTTAATTGACCTTGGGTGTCCGTCTGACTATTAAGTTTTTCTTAAACATTATGTGTGTCCTTGTATTTCTTTATCAGAAGTTCACTGGATTGAAGATTCTAATGAAGAACCTCTTTTTCCTTTTGAAATAAATCCTTTAGAGCCACAGACTTTAGTCTTTCTGCCTCGGAATCCCTCAATTCCTTTACGTTTCTTTCTAGATCCTTAGTGATCTTCTTGTTCAGAACTAGAAGTTTTTCTTCTTTTGCTCTCTTAAGAGATTCAATTCTAGTTTTCTCTCTCTATCTCAGCTTTTTCTTCAAGAAGAAGATTAGTTTCTCTTTTGTAGAAACTAACTTATTTTTCAAAGTTTAATTTTTCTTTCAGTTTTTTGAAAATCTTATGAAAGTTTCAAAACACTTAACTCTAGCCTTGATGGATGACTCTTCCAGGCTTGCTATCATCTATCCGAGCAAAAGATAAACCAAGTGATCCATTGGACATAGATGTAGCTCTGACATTCTCTGAAATTTGACTTCACCTTCATAGTCAAGGAATATAACTC